>NC_140586.1:122146511-122524011 GCF_964204655.1 Triturus cristatus | reverse complement strand
CTATCTATCTATCTATCTATCTATCTATCTATCTATCTATCTATCTATCTATCTATCTATCTATCTATCTATCTATCTATCTATCTATCTATCTATCTATCTATCTATCTATCTATCTATCTATCTATCTATCTATCTATCTATCTATCTATCTATCTATCTATATGTCTTTTTAACTGTTGATCCATCTGACTGTCTATCTATCTATCTATCTATCTATCTATCTATCTATCTATCTATCTATCTATCTATCTATCTATCTATCTATCTATCTATCTATCTATCTATCTATCTATCTATCTATCTATCTATCTATCTATCTATCTATCTTTATGCCTTTTTAACTTTTGATCCATCTGACTGTCTATCTATCTATCTATCTATCTATCTATCTATCTATCTATCTATCTATCTATCTATCTATCTATCTATCTATCTATCTATCTATCTATCTATCTATCTATCTATCTATCTATCTATCTATCTATCTATCTATCTATCTATCTATCTATCTATCTATCTTAATGTCTTTTTAACTTTTGATCCATCTGACTGTCTAGCTATCTTTATGTCTTTTTAACTTTTGATCCATCTGACTGTCTAGCTATCTATCCGTCTGTGCACTTGCATGTCTATTTGTTGATCTTCTCTTCTATCAACCATCTCTGTGTCTATCGGCCTACTTAATTTCTGTTACTTATTGGCCAATCTCTACTAACCTTGCTGGCTGGATTACACACTTTCCATAAATTGATGTTGTATACTTTAATCTGAATCTCACACCGTAAACTCCACTCTCAACATCAGTAAGTCGGCTATGATTTCTTTGAACTGATAGGTCTGGCCCAACTGAGCGCCCTCATCAAGTCTGCCTACCAACACATTACGGTTCCAAGCCTAAGTTGGTGTCTTGAGGTCTCTCTGGTGAAAGGTAGGTGCCTTATGCACCTCTCATATAGCATGATGCTTAATGTTACTGGTGATTAGTGGCAGGGTGCTCAAGGACAGGCCTTCGGGTGATTGTACGTGGGTATATTTTGGACACAAATATCAACTGACTAAGATGTTGATTGTCCATTTGGTGCACATTTTCTGGTATTATCACCAATAGGGCAATAATCTGTAAACAATACTTTGGCCAAAATCTTTATGCAGACCTGCCAAATAAAAAAAAAATCACCGTATGAGGAGGAGGTAGGACCTTAGATGCGCCGGCCTCATGCTGAGAAGTATCGCAGAGGCACTTTTGCCTCCTTCCATAGCACCTCAAAATAAAGAAAAAGCTTGCTGTGGCAGGGTCCCATGTCCTGGGGTGTTTTCACACCCCTTAATGAACATCAGCTGTCTAAAGCCTCGAAAGAAGAGCTGGAAATCCACTCTTTGTAGTGCTTTCCAGGGTGTTTACCCAGCCACCGTGTGATATTGACTCCTCACCGGGTGAATGTGTGAAGGGAGCTGATACTGTGTGACGGATAGTGGTGTCTTGTTGGTTGGTAGGTCTGTTTATGTCAGATGTTATTCTGACCACAATATTGCAGTACCATACCTGTTGTGGGATAAATGGGTGCTC
The DNA here is from genome assembly GCF_964204655.1 of Triturus cristatus. Classification (NCBI taxonomy): domain Eukaryota; kingdom Metazoa; phylum Chordata; class Amphibia; order Caudata; family Salamandridae; genus Triturus; species Triturus cristatus. The sequence continues at coordinate 122,522,441 of NC_140586.1, read as the reverse complement.
ACAACAGTAAGACTTCCAAGGACCAAGGGGATCCTCAGCTATTGCTTGGATGCAAATACTGTGGGTTGGGTGGTGTAAGAAGGACAGTCTTGTACCAATGATATTGCTATGCTAATCTGCACAGACGAGATACAGTAAAAAAAAATAAGCCCAAGTTAACTAGGACAAAAGTGTGGGCTCAGCATTCCAGAATGTACAGCCGTGGGACTTTCTGTTCTTCCCCTGACATATGTAGAGATAATTAATCTCTGGCTATTCATCAGAAAGCATCTCACCTGCCAATTACACACGCTTCAGGTGCAGGGAGAGAAATTAGGCTGAAAGCAGGAATGACTTGTCTTTGGGAGGAGCGGTGGATTCGTAGAGATTTAAGAAACCCAAAATGCTGAGAAGAGTGACTTGGCGTGGATGAACATCTGGAACTCTGCAGGATCTGCTTAGGTGCACCGAGGCAAAACATCAACGAAATCTGTGTGCCAGCAGTTTGGATTTTTGATGCTATCCTCATCACTTTTCAGATCCAGTGGCACGCTTAAGTCAAGGATTTCAGAATAGTGGATGAACCTCAGGCGTTTGTCGCATGTCAAGCACGAGGTCGAGCAGAATGAGAGGGAAATGGCTCTGGTCTCCATGACACTGTCTGCTGGGGTTGTCTGTTTGAGGGCCTGAGGGCCATAGGATTTGGGTTTCAATTCCGGGGCTGTATCTGATTTCTTTACACCAAGCTCAGTGCACGCGTGCTGGTGGGGCAATGCTGCTCAGACAGAAGGGCTTTGGGTTGGGGGACACGCCAAGGCTGTCCACTGTCTCCGCTTCTTTTTGCCCTTGTGATGGAGCCTCTGGCAGTGTGGGCGTGGCACGATCTGCAAGACTAGGGCATACAAATGGGCGACACTAGGCATATTATATCCTTATACGTAGATGATGCGCTGTCTTACCTGGCCTCCTCTTGGGAATCCCTCTGGATCCTGTTAAGACTCCTGGACGAGTTTGGGGCGTTAATCATGGTAAGTCCCTGTTGTCCCCCTGGCAGCGTTATTTGGGACTCCTACAGAGACCCTGCCGGATGTTTGCTTTGGCTGAGAGTTAGCCCATTTTAGGTACTTAGGGGTAATGGTTGTGCACACTAGGGTGCAGCTACAGTGCCTTAACGTGGGAAGGCCTGAGAGTTTCTGCCTCCTTTTGGAACATGCTCCCGCTGTCACTGATGGGCCAGTGGCCATCTCTGAGATGGTACTCCTGCCGCGCTACTTATCTGTCATTCAGAACTCCCTTTGCTCTCTGCCGCCAGAGTATTTAAAGAGTTGGATTCAACCATTGTTTCTCTTAACTGGACCGGTAGATGTAGCATAGAGTGGCTTTGTCCACCCTGACACGGTGCTATCAGGCTGGTGGCCTAGAAATGTCGCAACTAGACCTGTACTATTATGCCATTCAGATGCTGCATACACTTTGCAATGGCTTGACCCTGGGGACAATTGGGAAAAACACTTGCTGGCTGGGATGGTTGATATAGGGCAGCTACCGGCGATATTAAAGGAGAGGGCTGGGGCCTTTGGTGACTTCCCATTCATGGTGTGGCACACGGCACAAATCTGGCAAACGTTAGTCGCTGTGGAATTGAGACGCACCCCCTTCTACCATGAATTGCTGGTGTGGATACTGGCTCTGGTCTGACAAATGGCTGAGAACATGTCCTTCCATGCCTGGAGAGATGGGGCTGTGAATAGCTGGGGGACTTGTATCTCAATGAGCATGTCATCTCCTTAGAAGATGCCCAGAGTTTGCAATGGGAACAGGACACTTCTTGCACTACACTGGCCTGGCGGAAAGGGCCAGGAAGACATGAACCACCTTCGTCAGGGTGCTGGCTGTGTCTGCCACTTTAGGAGCCCTGCTGACCTGCGGGCTGGGTAGGCACTTGATATCCTTTTTGTATAAAGCCTTAGGAGCAGATGCCATGGGCTTCTGGTTGTGGGCATGGGCGGCATGGGAGAGGGATGCAGACTGGGTAAGTGCCTTCTCCCTTACACAGACAATGTCGTGCAATGCCTGCTTTAAACTGGTACATTATAATTTCCAGCACCACTTACCTGAACCCCGCAATTCTCAGTCGGATATGGCAATCTCGTACTGACAGTTGCCCCAGATGTGGGTCTAGGGGGGCCACCATTCTTCACCTGGCCTGGAGCTGTAGAGCAGTGCCTGATTTCTGGGACCGAGTGGTGTGTGAACTTCCAAGGGGAACCACGATACATGTGTTGGTGACCCCACAATGCTGTTTGTTGGGAGATGTTTGAAGGCCTAAAGGTTGTAAAATGGCCTATAAATTATTGCCGCTGGTTCTTGCCAGGCTAATGGTGGCCATCACCTGGATGGGACGGCGGGCTCCAGAGATAGTTCACTGGCACAGGGATGTGGCTGAATGGTCATTAGCAGAAGAGGCCTTCATGAAGCTTAGCAGGAGGGATGAAAAATTGGAGGAGGATTTCAATGTGTTGAGAGAGCTAGGAGACACGCTCTTATCCCCTGGGGAAGCACCGAGCAGTGAGGATAGTGAAGATCCTGAATATTGGCTCACCTCTGGGTGGAACTCTTGGGTCGAAAATGGCAGAATGTCTGTCATTGAATGGCGTGCTCGTGTGATTGGCATGTGTTTGCTTATCATGAGCTAGGGTGCTGCCCCCCTTGTCTGCTTCCCGCATTCTGTGACTATTATCTATACCGCTGCAATGTTTAATTCATGTGAAATTAAAAAATAAAGGTTTTTAAAAAAAAGGTTTTTTAGAATGGTGTCTCTCAGAGATGGCCTACAGGGAGATACTTTTGAACCCACAATTTTCCCCTACTGATCCCTAATGAAACGCCTGTCTTTAAGTCTACATCCTATCATTTTTATTATATTTTAAGCAGATATTAAAAAATATGTTGACACATCAATAACTGCAAGTTAACAAAGGAGTGAAAGCCTTCACAAATGTATTTGCTACTTTGTTAAAGGTTTTGAGGTGACCAGAGTGCATGAAAAGCGTGTTCCGCTAGCAAGAGGGCAATTTAGGAAGATGGATAACTTATAAGTTTAGCAGGACTAAAACTGCTCCCAAGGTGTCACTGGGAGATTTCAGATGCTGCAAAAATGTTAGATATTCAAGAATTCTAATGAGTTCTAATATGTCTAATAAATCTGGGCCGACCTATGTTTATCTTCTAATGTAAGTAGGACTGCACCAGTGGCGCTGGAACTAGGGTTGCAGGAGGTGCTGCTGCACAACCGTAAAACCTGAAATTGTTTAGCTGGAGAAAGAACAATCAAATGTTTTTCTTCTGGCAGCATTTTTTGTGTTTTCTAAGAAACGCTGTCAAATATCACCCCTGGCTTTCCAGAGGTGACCTTATTAGCCAGCACTCTTACTCTGGTTCCATCACCACTTCACCGCGGTCGAGTACCGAGATATTGCTGGTTCGCATGAACTTCAGCTTATCACTGTTTTACTAATTCTCACAATCATGCTAAAAATGCCCTGTCTTAATAATGGTAGGTACCTAAACCTGGTGACATTGCTGTTTTGTGCTTCTCTTCTAACTTGTAAACAATCTTTTAAAAGGGGATTGCCTCTGGCAAGCGAACATTGCAGAAAAAATGACAACCGTGTTCCAAGGCTCTTAAAAAAGTGGCAGTAAAGCAAAAAATAGGAAAGATTAATTTTCTGGGGGTGTGGACTATCTGGCACGTCCCATACTGGCGTCAGTACAAAGGCTGTGCCTCTAAGGAACGGTACTGTAGGATGGCAGGCTGGTTGGCGCCCTCGACTTCCCGCAGCTTGGTCAAATGTCACGTCATCCCTTCCCTCTCGTCACACCAACCACCCACCCCCTAAGTCTGGCACCAGTATAGACAACATGGAAAAGTAATGACCGAGGACAGCATCCCAACGTGCACAGTTCGTGCCCAACTGTACCTATTGAGTTATTTTCCAAAGGGTTGGTTCCTGTCGGTTGTGATACAGGCGAGTTGAAAACCAATGCAGTGGAGCATGCCCAGAAGAAATACCAGTCGTTCAGACTGATTCTAGCATTTCCATCCATCACTTCTATGCTATTGAAAGGACATATGTAATTGCAACCACTTCAAGACAGTTTATTGTACAAAACGGTGCACATTACGCTTTAGTACTTCTAGAGCCGATGCACCGTATCAGGTGTATGCAGTGGCGTAGCTGGGTGGTTAGGCCTGGGTGGTACTTTTTTGGGGGTCGGTGGCGAACGCAAGGTAAGTTTTGTTTTTTAAATGTTATTCTCCCTCGTCACCGTCTGTCGCCTTGCTCTCACCAGCTCTTACATGCACTGGCTGTCACTGGGCGGCAAACTCAGGGACCACTACGGGCAGGAAAAGCTCTAGCTAAGCCACTGGGTGTATGGGTTACTTTTGGCCACAATATAGATCCAAACTAGTCCTACGAAGCATAAAGTCACATGCAAAATGTTCTGCCAAACAGTAGGCATCAGTAACAGCCCCCTTATGCCTTTTTTATGATGAAAAATGACTGGTGATCTAAGCCTGTTCCAAGTCCTGTGTTACTTTTCACTATGTGAACGTTCGCCCACTCTTCCAAACACCCCCATTAACTTGGCTCACCTGAAAGTCAAATGTCCTTTTCCCTCATTCAACGGGCTCGAAAAGCAAAAGAACTAACTTCTGTTGACTTATGGTCAAGTCATCCATTGTGGACCTTCAGAAAGGCAAGTTAGCACGGATCTTGGCCAACAGGAATCTGGAAAAATTAGCTTTATGTCTTTGGCAGAAGTCAGTAGATCCCAAGACGTAGAATCCGGCCTCTGGTAGACAGAAGCGTGTGTTAATTTCAACTTGACAATTGGTTCTTGTAGTGAGTAGACCGCAATGCTCGGCACAAACAAACCATAGAATTGTAATCAAGTCATTTTGTACCAGGCCTTAATGAGAGTACTGCTGTGAGAAAATCAGGTTGAGTTGAATCCTTTTCACATGACCTTATTCATAGTTTTGCTGTCACAGATGTAGGTTGGTTTCTTTGCAATTGGGTTTAAGTACTTTAGAATAAAATGTATTATGCCATGTCTCGCCCTCAAGCACGAAGCTTCATCCCCCGCACGTGCATGCTAGTCTCGCGAGGACAACCAGCGCACACGGAGCTGCACCTCCATTCTCCCCCACCCCCCCCCCCCCCCCCTCCCCAGCCTGCTCAGTCTAACTATGCCTCTGGAATCAGTACACAAACATCTGCTTTATTTTACTGCTCTGACCTTTCCACACCACGTTTTTGATTACAACCTTTCGGGAACTTTCCAAACTGTTTATCTTCACTCCGGAAATATTCCATCCGTTGACATCGAGCGGATGTTCCTGCAGAGTCCGTTTTTTCACGTAGACGTTGTGGTTGGACAGTGAGCAGGTTTCATCACTCCAGCTCTCTGAGGTGGTTCAGTGAGTTCTTTCTTCTTGATACATTTATCTCTGGCATTTCCTTCCAATGTCCTGTGAAGCTCTTCAGCCTTCTCCCAAACATACACCTTAACATAGCCGACCCATTCATGCATCCCTGATGAACGCCGCATGGAATTCTTTCAGCGGCATCATCTCCGCGTCTAGCTGTGCGTGGCCTTCTGGATACACTCTGTGATCCCTCTGCTAGCAAATGTTCAAATACCTTGTTTACCTCTCTATGCACCCGTTCAAGCCGGATTTCAGGCTGGTTATTACTTAGTTGTAGCTCCATAGATTTCAAGCCTTATTTTCTGTAGTCATTATTGGAGAGTAATATGTGAATTTTGATTCCAGTTCCATTTGGAGCGCTTTGGAGGGTGACATTTTGCTCGCACCACAAATATATGCAGTCACCAAAAATGTGTGCCATCACCTAAGCCAACACAAAAGAATCTACGTTTCCTGCCCCTTTATCACAAAAATAATAGGTGACTGCTCCTTCTCAGGTCCCCTACTTCAATGTCCTCTTTAGAGGACTCCAAAAACTGAACCTCCCATGCTCTGAATAGAAAACACATACCTCAGTTCATATTCGGACTGAGATCACACCACTCCTCTCCTCAAAGCACTACACTAGATCCCTTCCAAAGAATGATAATATTTCAGAACACAGTTAATTGTCCACAACACACTGCCGTACCGCACCTCTGGATACCTAGCTGAAACCCAGCTGAGATCTCTCTGTCGCAACAATCATCACAAACCCGAAGCGAGCTTCTCAACACCTTCTGGCCATGGGCCTATCAGATATAAATGATTCATCGGTTGACACATCTAAACATAGAAACATTATTTATAGAATAACTTCCCTGCCCCCCTAAGACTGCAGAAAGACTTACTGAAAGCCCTGTTGTTCTGCTAGCCAATGTGCTGGTCTCGGCAGCATGTGCACCTGCAACCTTCATGTGCTAAGACCGGTCCAATAGGTGAGACCAGGTACACCACGCAGTAACATGCAGATTGGTGTCAGGCATCTTTGGTTTTCACTAAGGCTTTTCCACTATATCGTCTGTGGTCGTAAGAAGTATTGTCAACATGCAGGAGTGCAGTAAGCTAAGCTGTTCTTCCGAAGGATTGATTCTGTTCAGGCAACCACCTCCCTTTAATGCCCATAGTCCAGTCAAGTCAAAGTTTATTAGCATATATATCTAAATCCATTGCATAACAGTAAACAAACCATTAAAAGCTTTATAGAGTAACAAACTGTTGTGTTGCCATGCATCGGTCCATACAATGATATAATATAGGCCCTTGAGACCTTAAAATGCCCATAGTGCTCTGAGGTGGGCCTCGGCTGCTCGGCATGGTTTACAGACACAATGAATACATACCACTTTCCCCAAATCTGCCCCATACTGCCTCCTAGGCTCGAGAAGAATCTTTAAATTAGCGTGATTGTATTGATATTTGTATGGCACCTTCCTACCCATTCCAAGGTCCAACCCGCTTAATGATGTCGCCTCTTACACTGGGCAAAGCATGAGAAAGAACAGTTGAATATCAAAATCCAGTGAGTACAAGACTCTGGGGCCTGTATGAATATTCCTCACGACCTCTTCAAAACTGTGAAGTGACTTTGGCTTACCTGATTTACATACCATTTGCATGAAATGCAAATTTGTTTTCCCAGTCTCAGTTGTAGTGGCTTTTCCATGCACCTTAAAGTACAACACGTCGGTATGGAACCAGCAGACACACAAGACCCTCTGGCGAGGACTGCTACCAAGAAATTTAAAATTCCAAGGGACACCTGACCTTTTTATATGCATAATGTCTCCACAAAACTGAAAAACAAACCCGAAAAAAATATACCTAAGAGCACTGGAGCAGTGTGCAGTGTTGTCATTGTCAAACCATTCTCACCGGAAGCACGGTTAATAAAATATATTACAATAAGATACAAAATAGATACAAAAAGAAGGTGGAGGTAAATGGGATTGGATTATAAAAATAAAAAAAATCCACCAGACGCCTGACGATGTGAGAGAGGAAATGGAAAGGGATAGAAAAAAAATCACAAACTAGAATAGATTTACATTATTACAGCAAATAATAAAAGAAAAAGTAGAAGCAATAGGCACGTTAGCGTCCAGTGAGATCGAGTAACATGTTCATACAACAGGCTAAATAAAAGCCAAGATCTTAGGTACATGTTACCTGTACCCGGAAATGACAGCAAAGGATGGCTGAGGGAATTTCCCCCCGTTTTAAAGAGATGAAAATCCAGAACTCACATTTTTCAAGTTGTTGCTAAACTTGAAATAAAACGCGAGGAAACATTAAATTTGATTTGGAGGCATCATCCGCCATTTGTGCCTGATCACAGAACTAGAACATTGCTTGGTCAGCATGTTTTTTCAGAGGCAACTTCCTTACCCTCACTTAACGCACAGCCTCGTACAAAAAAAGTCTCCAAGGGCGTTGTTTTAATAATTAATGTCTTCTGTGTTCCGAAAGTCATTCATTTCTTTTGTATCTATTCTATCGACTACCGTAAATTTTTATCACTGCATTTGAAGAATGCAATTTATCAGTAAACGTTGTTAAAACTTGGGGGTCCCATATTTAAAATGGACTAGATCCACACAAGATGTGAAAATTCTGGCTCAGTAGACTTATGCCTATGATTTCCATTGTTTTACACATTTTTGGGTGTATGCCTAGAAATCTACTCGCATCATATACTTCCAGGTGTACCTAGGGCCCACTGTGCGTACTCGAGGGATCCCTACACATAGTGGACAATTCAATATAGTACGCTTGGCAGAAATATGCAAAGCCATATTTTTCAACTTTAAAAAAAATGCTTTTTTATTACACACTGCCTTTTGGAAATTTGAAGTATGACCTTTCAAATTCTTTCACTACAAACCGAAGAGGATTCAGTTTTGGCTAGTTGTGCACAGTAGCTGCATTCTAAATGTGAAAAAAGGTACGGGTGGGCAGTAAACTGCGCTCCTCTGGGGAGTTCGCAGAATTCTGCCCACTCCGCGTGTTGTATGGAGAAGGCAGTTTTGGAAAAACTCATCCAACCGCCACGTGGCAGAGTTTTTTCTCACGTGCGGCTTGCCAACGGTAAGTTGGCGAGTGTGAGCGAGACAATCAAGCCCTAGACCGCCTCCCAGCAAGATTTCTCAATGCGGGTGGTTGAGGCAGGTCGCTACCACTCACGTTGGGAAAGCTGCCGCTCGCTGTGAGAAAGCTGCCACTCTGGTAGAAAATCTACTTGCGTGTCAGAAAGAACCAGCGCCTTCTGGTACGCGGCGTGGTGCCGTTCGCGCTGATTTTATAGAGTGGGACAAGCTCCCAGTGCGAAAGATCAGCGCAAGCAGTGTGACGTGTCATAACTCCACTGTTCACCGAACTCCCCAGAGTCTCACTGAGTTTTTGGCTAACTCTGAGGAGTAAAATTCACCAAGTTCTGCTGATCCCTACAAAAAGGTTTATGGACTTAGCCTTCAGGGCTAAATGTCAGTGAGGATCAGTAGAGACATTCGGGCATGCTGAATGTGCCTACAGGACAACTGAACATATCTCCATATCTGCCTCCAGCCATGGGCTCCCTCTTATTCAGTCTCGCCTCAACGCCCAGCACACCATCTGTCAATGCTTAACCTGCAAGGCCATTACCTACTGACTCAGTGGGCAAGGGCAGGGAGCAAAGGGATGAAGTCAGGCATCATGATGCCCCCCACTTCTCATCTCATGAATAAATGAAAGACCATTTTATACAGCGCGACCAAATACCCGAAGGCGTGAAGGCACTGACACCAGTGCCATCATGATACAGGCAAGGATGATAACAGAGGGGGCTTCTTTGTGAGTGTGATACAGAGAAAGGGCATTTTCAACGCGAAGACAGTATCCCATACAGGGACCCTAGCCTGGAAACCCAGGCCTTCTATAAGAGGGTGAATGTGGCCACATCCCTGGACATTGTCCCAAGTTATAGCATGCTTTAAGAATATGACGCATGCTCTGTTGCTTCCGGTCTCTGTGAACAAAAAAAATATAAATTAGATAAACGAGAGATGGAGTTATCACAGAGTGCTTCAGGAACAGATGTAACTCTGTCAATTTGAACATTTGCACAAAATAGCCGAGGCAGCCAACTGTAAGATGTAGCACTATATTTAGGCTCTGAACATGCCCTCCACGTCTGTTCCTCATCAGCTTGTCAAAGATGTCTACCACCCGAAGCTCGCAGCACCATATCCACACTCCTCCTCCCCTCAGTCTTCTCAGAACCGGCTGTGAGAACCCAGGTCGCTTTTTTGTGAAACTTTCACAAAGATTACATTTAAATTATTCGAAATTCAATGACATTTATTTGTGTGCATCTCATGTGAAATCTAGAGCGGATATGCATTTTCTTATCTAAAAAACAAAATCACTTACGTGCGTGTAAAATATCAAAGTTATCCACTGCTAAGAATGTTAAGTTTGATAAAAATATGTTCTTTTTTGGAATACTTATTATTAGCAAATTCTATGTTTTTGCAGGCATTTTTGTAGCAGCAAAAGTTTTGCAAAGTTGACTAACTTTGCAAACTTTAGGAAGTACAAAGTGTCAAACCGGGCAAATCTTTGCAAATTAAAATTCAATTGAATGTATCCAGGCATTTATTCATCAATGTAAGAAACTGGGTTGTTGGTTGACTAGGGTGTGAACCCTGGTAAAGCAGCAACCACATTCATTTTCAAGGTGAAGCACAAGTCAATCCTAAATTAACCTGTGCCCAGCCCCCTGGTAGATTAACATAGAGCAGCCAGGCCTAATCTGGAGGCAGTGTGTAAAGTTTTCGTGCAACACTTCAAACAGTAATAAAGTGAAAAATACCCTGCAAAAGGGATCTTACACCAAATTAGAAAAACAGAGGGACTTTTTAAGAAATAAAATAAGACCAAAACAAAAAAAATCAAGTCAATAGATCCAGAGATATGCAGGTTTAAAGATTTCAGTGGAAATAGTGTCAAAAAGCATAAAGCACCAACAGTGGTTTTCTGCTTGCACTGGACCGAGACAAATTCTCAATTCAGACTGACTGCAATGGAGTTAGGCCTGAACAAAGTATCTTCAATCCTTGCTTGCAGAGCATTGCAAGGGTCTACATTGAAGATGCGTCGTACAGCCGAAGCGATGCATTGGTTCTGAGACGCGGTGAGGCTGCGATACGAGGTCCTGCATCATCATCGAGGATCCCATCGACGAGGCCCTTGGAATCACTCTGGGGTCCAGCTAGGCAAGAGGGCTGCAGGCAGCATGTCAGCTCAGTAGGGCAGGCGGCCTTTAGAGCAGCAGGCCAGCAGAGTGGCAGTCCTTATAGCAGCGCAGCAGTACTTCTTCCTGGCAGAGTATCCACAAATCCAGAAGTGTACTGAAAAGGTGGTGTCTGAGGTACAGTATTTCCAATATTCCTCTGGAAGGTCAGAGAAGTTTTTAGAGGTGTCCTTTCGAAGTCTCCAGGCATCCTGCCTTCCCTACTTTGGCTCCAGACTACAGGACGTATGCAGCCATTTGTGTAGAGGCAGGACACAGCCTATTCAAGTGTAAGTAGGGCTCTGCCAAGCTCTGACTTCATATCCTGTCAGTCATGGCCCATCTGGACACACCTACGCTCTCCATTGTGTGTTTCTGTCAGGGAGGGATACACCAAGGTCAACTGTCAGCTTCACCCAACTCTCTTAAAGTGGCATTTTTAAAATCGCACTTTAAAATCCGGCTTCATCATGAGAGTGGATTTTTCATTACAATTGCGAAGATACCAAATTTGAATTGCCTTCCTGCTCCTATTTGTAAATTATTACTTAATACATGTAATAAGGTAACTCCAATGCTATCCTGTGGGAGAGATGGGCCTTGCAGTAGTGAAAAACGAATGTAAGAGTTTTTCACTACGAGGATGTATACAGCTAAAAAGTACATGTACTACTTTTAAATACACCACACCCTACACTCTGAGGTGTCCAGCGCCTACTATAGGGTGACATATGTATTACAAAGGAAGGTATGGGCCTGCCAAAAAGTTGGTTTTGACAGGTCGAAATGGCATTTTAAAACTGCACACAGAGGCTGCAAGAGTAAGTCCAAGCCACGTTCAAAGGGCCACTTCAGTGGGTGTCGCACTTAGTGCTGCAGGCCCACTAGTAGTATTTAATTTACAGGCCCCAGACATATGTTGTACCACTTTACCAGGAACTTACAAGTAAATTAAATGTGCCAATTGGGTATAAGCCAATGCTACCATGTTTTAAGGAGAGAGTCCAAGCACATTAGCACTGATTAGTAGTGGTAAAGTCCTAATCGCCATCAAAAATTGATTCAGAAAAACAGGAGGTTGAAGGAAAAAGGGTTGTGTATGACCCTACAGAAAGAACTGAGAAAGGGACTGATTGTCCCATATAATTGTCCTAAGACATCCCTCCTACTTGACCGTGCTGTGTAAGCCCTTTTATTCGGAATATAGGCCTTTGTTACATTGACCATAGCTCTGCCATTTTAGTGTATTACAAGCTGATGGCAGGTCTGACCTAACTCATATTCGGTTCCTCTTTCTGCGAGGCTTTCTGCTCCAAACTAGTAGCCCCCACCCTACCCGAGTGCTCTGTGTTCGGTATCAAAGTTCAGCATCCCCTTGAGACTTCGACATACAGTAAGCTGCATCCTGGCCTGGCACTTGTTTCCTGGGTTGGTTTCCCGCTTGCAAGGAAGTGGCAACCGCAGAGCGTCAAGTTAGGAGAACTGAGGAGATTTATACATGTATATATTTAATTTGCGTACAATATCTGCTTATATTTTCTGCTTGCTCTGTGAAACTTACGACAAGTGATTGGCCTGAGAAACTGACCTTTTCACCTAGTTCATTGTCAGCATTAAGTGGGTAAATGACGACATGTCTGGTGAAATCTGCAGACGAGGCTTTTTGGGTAGCATACGTAGGTAGAAGTAGCGTGCGAAGGAGCCCCCAAAATGGTATAAAAAGGGAGCACCCACAGATATCGACGGACTACCTTGCTGTCTGTATGTAGGTAACAGACTGTGTAGGTTTTCCCCAAGAGCTCAGAAGCTCTTGTGTTTGCTTCTGCGTCTGCTTAGCATTTTGTTGTATTTTACCTATATGAAATGTCCTGTTATGTGTAACCATTGTTCTCTTTATTTCTATTCACACAATGTATTCATTGTAATTGCAGGAATGCTTGCTCTAGAGTAGACGTGAGAGTTCCTAAGTGACTGAGTTCTTATACTCTGAAACATTACTCCTTGGTATAACTTGTTTCTCATGATGCATTTATAAATGTGTTTTCTTTCTCTCAAACAGTCTGATACGGAGAGAATGGACATGTGATTACCTGAATTCTGTATCTTCTATTTCATGCCTTTGTCTTGCAGTTTCTTTGAAGTTGCATCTTCTCATTAAACTGCCATTGTATTCTGCCTCCAATTCCATGTCTCACTTGTCTGTTTTCTTCAGTTTTAGAGCAAGCGTTCCCAGGCACCCCGGCTCAAATTAAGGTGCCCCTTTTGTCCCTGACTCACTCTCCTGCTCAGTTCTGTGGTGGCTCCCGGGGCTCTGAGTACCGCCCCTAGCTTACTTGACCCGTAATATTTCTTCCCTCCAAAAGAACCAAGTCCAACAATCATCATATATTCTTGTGGTTGATGAAGTATGTTATATTGTCTATTTACTCCTAGCACAACACAGACTTGTAAAAATTAGGATTTGATATTTGTATTGCAGCTAAAATTAGGTCGAGTCTACCAGATAGCAAGCCGTTGGTTGGAAAGGACCTATTGTGGGTTTGCAAGAATTTACAATGGGCTTATAGCTTGGCCGTTGCTTACCACTGGTTGACTTTATAGTCACTCTCATTTGCTTGCTTCTCATTTGGTGATTATCCTTGTTCACTTTTTCTTTGTCCCTTTACTGGAACATAGCCCCTCTAGCATATTTTGGCTTGGCTAACTTGTTTCCTTTTACTGCTCACTTTCAGGGAACTACTTGTTTTCTATTTGCTTATGTGCTACATGAGATTATGAACTCTTTCCCTTGTGTACGTCTTCCCCTATAAAATATTCACCCTCCATAGTCCATGTTACTCATTTCCTCTTGTTACGAGCTCTCTCTCATATGCTTAATCTCTCGCCAAACTCCCCCTTACCCGTGCTGTGTGTTGCTTTCTCACTCATTTACTTCTCTCCTCACCCTGTCTTGCTCTCTCTTGTGTGCAGAACTTCACTCCCCCACCCAGTCTCCATTATCTCCCACGTCCATTCCTCCATTGCCTCCTCCCACACCCACCCCAACAGTCTTTTTTTAATGTTTTATTTTTTCTTACGTTTTTTTTTGGGGGAAGGGGAGGATGATGTTGGCCCCTATGCCTTAATAAAGCGCTTTGGCACTACTTCTGTTTATTTATTTTTTATTTGCAGATCCGTCTTGAAATAGTAAATTCATTTTGGCAGTGTGCTTCTGTAACCAGGTCATCCTGTCAATAGGTTGTAAAGGCGAGACCTATTAGCTTTGGAAACCCTTGCTTAATTTAAGAAAATATGAAACATAAAAATTAAAGATATCAGTTTTTGAGCACATAAATCCTGCAAGGGCTTGTTTTTTAAAAGTAATACTTCAAGTGGTTTAGAAATAGCACTGGGGTGTCCAGTGTAGGCCCAGGAGGGATGCATCCTTGCCAGAATTTCTATACAACCACTGATTATATAAATAATTTCTTTCTAGGAGACTGGCATGGATCAGGCCCACATGACCTGCTCTACAGGCATAGCCTGCATCACTCCTTTTCTCGACCTTTGTTTTTATGTCCTACGACTGCATTCAAAGAGGAGACTTTAACCCCTTGGATACTCATGACGGAGCGGTTCCGTCATGAGCATCAGTTGGGCTGTGCTCATGACGGAACCGCTCCGTCATGAGGACAGCCCCTGGGGGAAGCGCTGGCGCTCCCCCCCTGGGGCATCGATCGTGCCCCCACAGACGGGGATGGCAGCGGAAGAGTTTCCGCTGCCACCCCCGAGCCCCCCCACGCTTCCTGGTGACGTCAGCGCGCACAGCGCACGCCGGCGTCATCAGGAAGTGCTCGGACGCCTGGAAGCCATTTGCTTCCAGGCGTCCACAGCGAGTAGGTGAGTCTTGTGTGTTCCGGTGGGGCGGCGGGGGCCTTTCAGAGCGTATTGAGGCATCGGGGGAGAGGAAAGAGTATTTCCTCTCCCCTGATGTCTCAATACAGGGCATTCCTGCTCCACGATCGCGCACAGCGTCGCGATCGTGGAGCAGGGATGCCCCACTAGACACCAGGGATGTGTTTTATTTTATTTTGGAAGCGACCCCTTGGGTAAGGGTCGCTTCCTGGGGGCCATATATAATTATAAGACTTTTCTGCCCCCTCTGGGGGCAGATCGGTGTTTTTTTTCCGCCGTTTCTGCTCCCAGGGGGGGGCAGAAAAGCCCACTAGACACCAGGGATATCATTATTTATGTAGGAAGCGACCCCTTGAGCAAGGGTCGCTTCCTTGGGGCCCTAAATTGTTGGAAGACTTTTCTGCCCCCTCTGGGGGCAGATCGGTGTCATTTGTTTTGCCGTTTCTGCTCCCAGGGGGGGCAGAAAAGCCCACTAGACACCAGGGATCTTATTATTATTGTAGGAAGCGACCCCTTGGGCAAGGGTCGCTTCCTTGGGCCCACAAATTTTTGAAAGACTTTTCTGCCCCCTCTGGGGGCAGATCGGTGTCATTATTTTGCCGTTTCTGCTCCTAGGGGGGGGCAGAAAAGCCCACTAGACACCAGGGATCTTATTATTATTGTAGGAAGCGACCCCTTGGGCAAGGGTCGCTTCCTTGGGCCCCTAAATTTTTTGAAGACTTTTCTGCCCCCTCTGGGGGCAGATCGGTGTTATTTTTTTGCCGTTTCTGCTCCCAGGGGGGGGCAGAAAAGCCCACTAGACACCAGGGATCTAATTTTTGTTGTAGGAAGCGACCCCTTGGGCAAGGGTCGCTTCCTTGGGCCCCTAATTATTGTGTAGATTTTTCTGCCCCCTCTGGGGGCAGATCGGTTTTATTTTTTCGCCGTTTCTGCTCCCAGGGGGGGCAGAAAAGGCCACTAGACACCAGGGAATTAGTTCAAATAAAAATAGAAGTGACCCCTCGCTTCCAGGGTGTAATTTGTTTTCTGGCACACAACCCGATTGACCATTTGGGTAGTGACATAGCATGTTATAATGTTTATTGTTATATTTTTTGTGAATTCCAATTGTAATGTTTTTTTTTTGTTTACTTTTTTGTTCTAGGTGAAGGCTTTTCTTCATTTCACGTTGCAGTTTTGTGACTGGTGGTTCTGCTGTTTGTGTAGTTTGGTAAGAGACTTATTTTTGTACAATGTAAATGTGTTTGATTTTTCTGCCTGTTTTGCAAATGGTGTAATAATAGCAGTATGTTTGGTTTTTGAGTGTCAAAAACTTTTTGCATTGGTGCTCGATGTGTATTTTGTTGTCTTGTGAGTAATTTGTTTTTTTTTCTTCTTTCTAGTTTGATATCGTTGGTTTTTGCTGTGTCACTGCAGAGTTGGTTTCTGGTGAGTGCAGCTGTCTCTTGTAATTGGATTGTATAGTTTTTGAGTACATTGATCTTTGTGATAAAGGTACACATTTCTTTACTTACTTGGTTTGCACATTGTTGCTTATTGTTGACTTGTTTGTGCAGTCTTCTATCTTAGTAAGTATAATGGCTAGCCGCAGGATTACTGCTCAGCAGGTTGTTGGTTTGCTGTTTCAGTCTTCCTCTGACCATGGTTCAGAGACTGACTCTGCATCTGAGGGAGAGGAGGCAGGGGACGATTCTGGCAGTGAGTTTTCTCTCCGTATGGGGTCATCGGATGATGAAGATACTCTTAGTGCGGATGAAGTGCCTGTGTTAGAGGAGGAGACTGATGTGCCGATAGTGCGGCAAGAGGCATCTGGGCTGCAGCCTGCGGCTGCAAGGCTTCCCGTTGGTGTAGTGCGGCAAGAGGCTTCTGGGCTGCAGCCTGCGGCTGCAAGGCTTCCCGTTGGTGTAGTGCGGCAAGAGGCTTCTGAGCTGCAGCCTGCGGCTGCAAGGCTTCCCGTTGGTGTAGTGCGGCAAGAGGCATCTGGGCTGCAGGCTGGGGCTGCAAGGCTTCCCGTTGAAAGTGATGACCTCTGGGTTGCCCCTGGCATGGTGCAGCCGGCATTGCCAGAGTTTACTGGTGTTCCAGGGCCTAGAGTGAATACTGAAAACTTTTTGCCGGTAAATTTTTTTCAGTTGTTTATGGACGATGTGTTTTTGGCAGAGATTGTTGAGCAGACTAATTTGTATGCCGAACAGTTTTTGAGGGACAACAGTGCCAGTCTTAAGCCACACTCTAGAGCTACCCGGTGGACTCCCACAAATGTTGAAGAGATGAAGAAGTTCTTGGGTTTAACTTTTTTGATGGGCTTGCTAAGGAAGCCATCAATGTCTTCATATTGGTCTAGCAGTCCCTTGATGGCAACGTCTATTTTTCCGGCAGTCATGAGTCGTGACAGGTATTTGCTTCTGCTTCGGATGATGCACTTTGTTGATAATGGTTTAGCGTTGCCACGAGATCACCCTGATTGTGACCGTCTTTTTAAGATTAGGCCTGTCCTTGATCACTTTGTTGATCGATTTTCTGAGATTTATGCCCCTGGTAGAGAAATTGCAGTGGATGAGTCTTTGGTGTTGTTCAAGGGCCGCTTGGTTTTTAGGCAATACATTCCTAGTAAGAGGGCACGCTATGGAATAAAGCTGTATATGCTGTGTGACAGTAGGACTGGATATGTCTCTAATTTCAGGGTGTACACCGGTAAGGAATCTAGGTTTAACCTCCCTGGTTGTCCGTCCACTTTTGGAGTGACTGAGAAAATTGTTTGGGAACTTGGTAGAGGAATTTTTAACAAAGGCCACCATTTATATGTAGATAACTTCTACACTGGTGTGCGGTTGTTCAGGGAATTGGCCAAAGTGGACACTGTTGCTTGTGGCACAATCCGCTCTAACCGTAAAGGTTTCCCGAAAGAACTTGTTTGTCAAAAGCTTGTGCGGGGACAGTGCAGTGCGTTGCGTTGCCAGGAGCTTCTTGCTGTGAAGTTTACAGACAGGAGAGATGTCTACATGCTGACTTCCATCCATGATGAAAGCACTGCACCTGTGACTGTTTGGGGTCAGGTCGCTGAAGCGCGCAAACCTGTGTGCATTTTAGACTATAATAGGCACATGGGTGGTGTTGACAGAGTAGATCAGAGGTTGGAACCTTACACTGCTCTTCGTAAGGCTTACATTTGGTACAAGAAGTTGGCTATCCATCTTTTCCACTTGGCAATGTTTAATGCTTTTGTTGTGTTCCAGGATTCTTGCCCTGAGTCAAAGATGACTTTTGCTAAGTTTCAGGAGTCTGTAATAGGCAGCCTTGTTGTAGTGGAACAGGCAAGTGTTCCTAGAGTTGGAGTGGTGGAGGATGTTGCTAGATTGAAAGAACGCCACTTTCCAGATCACATTCCTCCCACACCCGCAAAAGATTTTCCCAGTAGGAGATGTAGAGTCTGTTGGCGAAGAGGTTTGCGGAAGGAGAGTCGTATGTACTGCCCCGATTGTCCCTCTCATCCTGCACTGTGTCTCCCTGCTTGTTTCAGAGCGTACCACACGCGAAAAAACTTTTGGGAACATTCATGAGTGGTAAAGTGAACTGGCTGGTCTGTATTCTTTGGAAAATATGATTCTGTTTCAAGGTTGGTGTTAGTGCAATGTATTTAGTTGCTGATTTTCTGTTAGAAGATTTGTATCTATTTGCAATTTGTTTGTGTTTTTATTTTTTTCTAAAAAAATCCTAAATGTGATGGCGGTGTGTGTAGGCTTGCGCTTGGCTGTTGGCGTGTGTGGTCTGGCACTTGGTTGGTGGTGTGCGTGGAATGGTGCTTGGCTGGCGGTGCGCGTGGACTGGCGGTGCGCGTGGACTGGCGGTGTGCATGGACTGGCGGTGTGCGTGGACTGGTGCATGGCTGGTGGTGTGCGTGGAATGGTGCTTGGCTGGCGGTGTGCGTGGAATGGTGCTTGGCTGGCGGTGTGCGTGGAATGGTGCTTGGCTGGCGGTGTGCGTGGACTGGTACTTGGCTGGCGGTGTGCGTGGACTGGTGGTGTGTGCGGACTGGTGTTTGGCTGGTGGTGTCCGTGGACTGGAGCTTGGCTGGTGGTGTGCGTGGACTGGAGCTTGGCTGGCGGTGTGCGTGGAATGGTGCTTGGCTGGCGGTGTGCGTGGACTGGTACTTGGCTGGCGGTGTGCGTGGACTGGTGGTGTGTGCGGACTGGTGCTTGGCTGGTGGTGTCCGTGGACTGGAGCTTGGCTGGCGGTGTAGGTGGATTGGCGATTGGCTGGTGGTGTGCCTGGACTGGCGATTGGCTGGCGGTGTGCCTGGACTGGCGCTTGGCTAGCGGTGTGCGTGGACTGGCGTTTGGCTTGCGGTGTGTGTGGACTGGTGTTCGGCTGGCTGTGTGTGAGTAGTGACTTTCTGCTGGTCACTACACACACTGCTAGCTGAGTGCCACTCCACGCAATCCATCAGCCTGTGTAGTTGCTGTGTCTGGATTGTGGGCGTGTGAAAGTGATGGGCCCTTGAATGGCGCTGTGTGCTGGTGTGAGTTTTGTTATGTGATGGGCCCGCGGCTGGCGGTGTGAATGGTTTTGTATGTCTCACACGTATGAAAGGTGTATGAATGGCCTGTAAAGAGGTTGGTGCCTTGTCGTGGCTTTACAGCTCACGAGCTGTGAGTCAATGGTTCAGTTTCTCGCCCTTTCAATTATTACCAGTGCATTTCATGTTTTGTGAAATCACTTGCTAATACAATTTTATCTACTGAACCATCACTCACCCTCGTGCCAAATCCAACCAGTATGTGTGTGTGCTTGCGGATTAGATGGCTGTGCAGTAATATTTGTCTTACTGAAGCAGGGTGTGCCTTGTCCCTTTTTGGTGATTTTTGTACTGTGTTGCTTTTGTACCTGGTGGTGCGAATGGTCTTGTTTGTATCACGTATGAAAGGTGTGTGAATGGCCTGTAAAGTGGTTGGTGCCTTGACGTGGCTTTACAGTTCACGAGCTGCGAGTCATTGGTTTGGTTTTTTGTGAATTTAATTATTGACAGTGCATTTCATTTTTGTGAAATCTCTTGTTAATAAAGTTGAATACACTGAACCATGACTCGCCCTCGTGCCAAATCCAACCAGTATGTGTGTGTGTTTGAGGAATAGATGGTTGTGCAGGAATCTTTGTCTTTAGTTTCTCTGCCAAGGTACACTTTCCATGCAAGAATAACCCACCAACTGTAGATATTGTCGAAAACCCTTGGGAGTTCATGGTGATGTCTCTCTAGTGAATTGAAAATTATTTTTTATCCCCATTGTCCTGTAAACCTCAAACTGTCTGCCACATTTTCTTTGCAGTATTATTCCAAAATTCTCACGCTGTAGTAACAATAGTTAATCTGGTTTTGCAAGGGGGGTTACTTTGGTTTTTGGCCCGGTGCTCGGCGGCCATCTAGGGAAACCTACCAAACCCACGCATTTCTGAAAACTAGACACCCGGCGGCTTCCAGGGAGGTATGGCTTGCATGGATCCCCCAACGTTTCCTTACCCAGAATCCCCTGCAAACCTCAATTTTTGCTCAAAAAATCACTTTTTTCACACATTTTGGGGTGGGAAAGTAGTGGCATCACCGGGCTCACACAAATTTACCACCACCCAGTGTTCCCCCAGGTCTCCCGGTAAAAATGGTGCCTCACTTGTGTGGGAGGCCCAAGTACCCGCGGCAGGCAAGGGCCCAAAACGTAGTGAGGCGACATCAAAATGGCCTATCGCAAAACCACCTGGTTTTGCAAGGGGGGTCACTTTGGTTTTTGGCCCGGTGCTCGGCGGCCATCTAGGGAAACCTACCAAACCCACGCATTTCTGAAAACTAGACACCCGGCGGCTTCCAGGGAGGTATGGCTTGCGTGGATCCCTCAACGTTTCCTTACCCAGAATCCCCTGCAAACCTCAATTTTTGCTCAAAAAATCACTTTTTTCACACATTTTGGGGTGGGAAAGTAGTGGCATCACCGGGCTCACACAAATTTACCACCACCCAGCGTTCCCCCAGGTCTCCCGGTAAAAATGGTGCCTCACTTGTGTGGAAGGCCCAAGTACCCGCGGCAGGCAAGGGCCCAAAACGTAGTGAGGCGACGTCAAAATGGCCTATCGCAAAACCACCTGGTTTTGCAAGGGGGGTCACTTTGGTTTTTGGCCCGGTGCTCGGCGGCCATCTAGGGAAACCTACCAAACCCACGCATTTCTGAAAACTAGACACCCGGCGGCTTCCAGGGAGGTATGGCTTGCATGGATCCCCCAACGTTTCCTTACCCAGAATCCCCTGCAAACCTCAATTTTTGCTCAAAAAATCACTTTTTTCACACATTTTGGGGTGGGAAAGTAGTGGCATACCGGGCTCACGCAAATTTACCACCACCCAGCGTTCCCCCTGGTCTCCCGGTAAAAATGGTGCCTCACTTGTGTGGGAGGCCCAAGTACCCGCGGCAGGCAAGGGCCCAAAACGTAGTGAGGCGACAACAAAATGGCCTATCGCAAAACCACCTGGTTTTGCAAGGAGGGTCACTTTGGTTTTTGGCCCGGTGCTCGGCGGCCATCTAGGGAAACCTACCAAACCCACGCATTTCTGAAAACTAGACACCCGGCGGCTTCCAGAGAGGTATGGCTTGCGTGGATCCCCCAACGTTTCCTTACCCAGAATCCCCTGCAAACCTCAATTTTTGCTCAAAAAATCACTTTTTTCACACATTTTGGGGTGGGAAAGTAGTGGCATCACCGGGCTCACACAAATTTACCACCACCCAGCGTTCCCCCAGGTCTCCCGGTAAAAATGGTGCCTCACTTGTGTGGGAGGCCCAAGTACCCGTGGCAGGCAAGGGCCCAAAACGTAGTGAGGCGACATCAAAATGGCCTATCGCAAAACCACCTGGTTTTGCAAGGGGGGTCACTTTGGTTTTTGGCCCGGTGCTCGGCGGCCATCTAGGGAAACCTACCAAACCCACGCATTTCTGAAAACTAGACACCCGGCGGCTTCCAGGGAGGTATGGCTTGCGTGGATCCCCCAACGTTTCCTTACCCAGAATCCCCTGCAAACCTCAATTTTTGCTCAAAAAATCACTTTTTTCACACATTTTGGGGTGGGAAAGTAGTGGCATCACCGGGCTCACACAAATTTACCACCACCCAGCGTTCCCCCAGGTCTCCCGGTAAAAATGGTGCCTCACTTGTGTGGGAGGCCCAAGTACCCGCGGCAGGCAAGGGCCCAAAACGTAGTGAGGCGACATTTGGGATAGGCAATGTTGATGTCGCCTCACTACGTTTTGGGCCCTTGCCTGCCGCGGGTACTTGGGCCTTCCACACAAGTGAGGCACCATTTTTACCGGGAGACCAAGGGGAACGCTGGGTGGTGGTAAATTTGTGTGAGCCCGGTGATGCCACTACTTTCCCACCCCAAAATGTGTGAAAAAAGTGATTTTTTGAGCAAAAATTGAGGTTTGCAGGGGATTCTGGGTAAGGAAACGTTGGGGGATCCACGCAAGCCATACCTCCCTGGAAGCCGCCGGGTGTCTAGTTTTCAGAAATGCGTGGGTTTGGTAGGTTTCCTTAGATGGCCGCCGAGCACCGGGCCAAAAACCAAAGTGACCCCCCTTGCAAAACCAGGTGGTTTTGCGATAGGCCATTTTGATGTCGCCTCACTACGTTTTGGGCCCTTGCCTGCCGCGGGTACTTGGGCCTCCCACACAAGTGAGGCACCATTTTTACCGGGAGACCTGGGGGAACGCTGGGTGGTGGTAAATTTGTGTGAGCCCGGTGATGCCACTACTTTCCCACCCCAAAATGTGTGAAAAAAGTGATTTTTTGTGCAAAAATTGAGGTTTGCAGGGGATTCTGGGTAAGGAAACGTTGGGAGATCCACGCAAGCCATACCTCCCTGGAAGCCGCCGGGTGTCTAGTTTTCAGAAATGCGTGGGTTTGGTAGGTTTCCCTAGATGGCCGCCGAGCACCGGGCCAAAAACCAAAGTGACCCCCCTTGCAAAACCAGGTGGTTTTGCGATAGGCCATTTTGATGTCGCCTCACTACGTTTTGGGCCCTTGCCTGCCGCGGGTACTTGGGCCTCCCACACAAGTGAGGCACCAATTTTACCGGGAGACCTGGGGGAACGCTGGGTGGTGGTAAATTTGTGTGAGCCCGGTGATGCCACTACTTTCCCACCCCAAAATGTGTGAAAAAAGTGATTTTTTTAGCACAAATTGAGGTTTGCAGGGGATTCTGGGTAAGGAAACGTTGGGGGATCCCCGCAAGCCATACCTCTCTGGAAGCCGCCGGGTGTCTAGTTTTCAGAAATGCATGGGTTTGGTAGGTTTCCCTAGATGGCCGCCGAGCACCGGGCCAAAAACCAAAGTGACCCCCCTTGCAAAACCAGGTGGTTTGCGATAGGCCATTTTGATGTCGCCTCACTACGTTTTGGGCCCTTGCCTGCCGCGGGTACTTGGGCCTCCCACACAAGTGAGGCACCATTTTTACCGGGAGACCTGGGGGAACGCTGGGTGGTGGTAAATTTGTGTGAGCCCGGTGATGCCACTACTTTCCCACCCCAAAATGTGTGAAAAAAGTGATTTTTTGAGCAAAAATTGAGGTTTGCAGGGGATTCTGGGTAAGGAAACGTTGGGGGATCCACGCAAGCCATACCTCCCTGGAAGCCCCTGGGTGTCTAGTTTTCAGAAATGCGTGGGTTTGGTAGGTTTCCCTAGGTGCCGGCAGGGCTAGGGTTCAAAATCTACAGCTAGTCACTTTGCCAAAAAAAGGGTCATTTTTCACTGCAAAACCACGTTGCGTTTTGCGCCGTTTCCTGTCGCGGGCACTATGCCGACCCGCACAAGTGAGGTACCATTTTTCTCGTAGGACTTTGGGGAACGCGGGGTGGGTGGAAAATTGTGGATCCACGTAGATTCCAGAACTTTCCATCCCAGAAATGTGGGGAAAATGTGTTTTTTTTGTCAATTTTTTACGTTTGCAAGGGATTCTGGGTAACAGACCATGGTGGGAGGCAGTCAAGTCACCCCATCCTGGATTTCCCTGGGTGTCTAGTTTTCAAAAATGTATAGGTTTGCTAGGTTTCCCTAAGTGCCGGCAGGGCTAGGGTTCAAAATCTACAGCTAGTCACTTTGCCAAAAAAAGGGTCATTTTTCACTGCAAAACCACGTTGCGTTTTGCGCCGTTTCCTGTCGCGGGCACTAGGCCGACCCGCACAAGTGAAGTACCATTTTTCTCGTAGGACTTTGGGGAACGCGGGGTGGGTGGAAAATTGTGGATCCACGCAGATTCCAGAACTTTCCATCCCAGAAATGGGGGGAAAATGTGTTTTTTTTGTCAATTTTTTACGTTTGCAAGGGATTCTGGGTAACAGACCATGGTGGGAGGCAGTCAAGTCACCCCATCCTGGATTCCCCTGGGTGTCTAGTTTTCAAAAATGTATAGGTTTGCTAGGTTTCCCTAGGTGCCGGCAGGGCTAGGGTTCAAAAACTACAGCTAGTCACTTTGCCAAAAAAGGGTCATTTTTCACTGCAAAATTGAGGTGTGACCACGTTGCGTTTTGCGCCATTTCCTGTCGCGGGCACTAGGCCGACCCGCACAAGTGAGGTACCATTTTTCTCGTAGGACTTTGGGGAACGCGGGGTGGGTGGAAATTTGTGGATCCACGCAGATTCCAGAACCATCCATCCCAGAAATGTGGGGAAAATGTGTTTTTTTGTCAATTTTTTACGTTTGCAAGGGATTCTGGGTAACAGACCATGGTGGGAGGCAGTCAAGTCACCCCATCCTGGATTCCCCTGGGTGTCTAGTTTTCAAAAATGTATAGGTTTGCTAGGTTTCCCTAGGTGCCGGCAGGGCTAGGGTTCAAAATCTACAGCTAGTCACTTTGCCAAAAAAAGGGTCATTTTTCACTGCAAAACCACGTTGCGTTTTGCGCCGTTTCCTGTCGCGGGCACCAGGCCGACCCGCACAAGTGAGGTACCATTTTTCTCGTAGGACTTTGGGGAACGCGGGTTGGGTGGAAATTTGTGGATCCACGCAGATTCCTGAACTTTCCATCACAGAAATGTGGGGAAAATGTGTTTTTTTTGTCAATGTTTTACGTTTGCAAGGGATTCTGGGTAACAGACCATGGTGGGAGGCAGTCAAGTCACCCCATCCTGGATTCCCCTGGGTGTCTAGTTTTCAAAAATGTATAGGTTTGCTAGGTTTCCCTAGGTGCCGGCAGGGCTAGGGTTAAAAAAGTACAGCTAGTCACTTTGCCAAAAAAGGGTCATTTTTCACTGCAAAATTGAGGTGTGACCACGTTGCGTTTTGCGCCATTTCCTGTCGCGGGCACTAGGCCGACCCGCACAAGTGAGGTACCATTTTTCTCGTAGGAGTTTGGGGAACGCGGGGTGGGTGGAAATTTGTGGATCCACGCAGATTCCAGAACTTTCCATCCCAGAAATGTGGGGAAAATGTGTTTTTTTTGTCAATTTTTTACGTTTGCAAGGGATTCTGGGTAACAGACCATGGTGGGAGGCAGTCAAGTCACCCCATCCTGGATTCCCCTGGGTGTCTAGTTTTCAAAAATGTATAGGTTTGCTAGGTTTCCCTAGGTGCCGGCAGGGCTAGGGTTCAAAATCTACAGCTAGTCACTTTGCCAAAAAAAGGGTCATTTTTCACTGCAAAACCACGTTGCGTTTTGCGCCGTTTCCTGTCGCGGGCACTAGGCCGACCCGCACAAGTGAGGTACCATTTTTCTCGTAGGACTTTGGGGAACGCGGGGTGGGTGGAAATTTGTGGATCCACACAGATTCCAGAACTTTCCATCACAGAAATGTGGGGAAAATGTGTTTTTTTTGTCAATTTTTTACGTTTGCAAGGGATTCTGGGTAACAGACCATGGTGGGAGGCAGTCAAGTCACCCCATCCTGGATTCCCCTGGGTGTCTAGTTTTCAAAAATGTATAGGTTTGCTAGGTTTCCCTAGGTGCCGGCAGGGCTAGGGTTCAAAAACTACAGCTAGTCACTTTGCCAAAAAAGGGTCATTTTTCACTGCAAAATTGAGGTGTGACCACGTTGCGTTTTGCGCCATTTCCTGTCGCGGGCACTAGGCCGACCCGCACAAGTGAGGTACCATTTTTCTCGTAGGACTTTGGGGAACGCAGGGTGGGTGGAAATTTGTGGATCCACGCAGATTCCAGAACTTTCCATCCCAGAAATGTGGGGAAAATGTGTTTTTTTTGTCAATTTTTTATGTTTGCAAGGGATTCTGGGTAACAGACCATGGTGGGAGGCAGTCAAGTCACCCCATCCTGGATTCCCCTGGGTGTCTAGTTTTCAAAAATGTATAGGTTTGCTAGGTTTCCCTAGGTGCCGGCAGGGCTAGGGTTCAAAATCTACAGCTAGTCACTTTGCCAAAAAAAGGGTCATTTTTCACTGCAAAACCATGTTGCGTTTTGCGCCGTTTCCTGTCGCGGGCACTAGGCCGACCCACACAAGTGAGGTACCATTTTTCTCGTAGGACTTTGGGGAACGCGGGGTGGGTGGAAATTTGTGGATCCACGCAGATTCCTGAACTTTCCATCACAGAAATGTGGGGAAAATTTGTTTTTTTTGTCAATTTTTTACGTTTGCAAGGGATTCTGGGTAACAGACCATGGTGGGAGGCAGTCAAGTCACCCCATCCTGGATTCCCCTGGGTGTCTAGTTTTCAAAAATGTATAGGTTTGCTAGGTTTCCCTAGGTGCCGGCAGGGCTAGGGTTCAAAAACTACAGCTAGTCACTTTGCCAAAAAAGGGTCATTTTTCACTGCAAAATTGAGGTGTGACCACGTTGCGTTTTGCGCCATTTCCTGTCGCGGGCACTAGGCCGACCCGCACAAGTGAGGTACCATTTTTCTCGTAGGACTTTGGGGAACGGGGGGTGGGTGGAAATTTGTGGATCCACGCAGATTCCAGAACTTTCCATCCCAGAAATGTGGGGAAAATGTGTGTTTTTTGTCAATTTTTTACGTTTGCAAGGGATTCTGGGTAACAGACCATGGTGGGAGGCAGTCAAGTCACCCCATCCTGGATTCCCCTGGGTGTCTAGTTTTCAAAAATGTATAGGTTTGCTAGGTTTCCCTAGGTGCCGGCAGGGCTAGGGTTCACAATCTACAGCTAGTCACTTTGCCAAAAAAAGGGTCATTTTTCACTGCAAAACCACGTTGCGTTTTGCGCCGTTTCCTGTCGCGGGCACTATGCCGACCCGCACAAGTGAGGTACCATTTTTCTCGTAGGACTTTGGGGAACGCGGGGTGGGTGGAAAATTGTGGATCCACGCAGATTCCAGAACTTTCCATCCCAGAAATGTGGGGAAAATGTGTTTTGTTTGTCAATTTTTTACGTTTGCAAGGGATTCTGGGTAACAGACCATGGTGGGAGGCAGTCAAGTCACCCCATCCTGGATTCCCCTGGGTGTCTAGTTTTCAAAAATGTATAGGTTTGCTAGGTTTCCCTAGGTGCCGGCAGGGCTAGGGTTCAAAATCTACAGCTAGTCACTTTGCCAAAAAAAGGGTCATTTTTCACTGCAAAACCACGTTGCGTTTTGCGCCGTTTCCTGTCGCGGGCACTATGCCGACCCGCACAAGTGAGGTACCATTTTTCTCGTAGGACTTTGGGGAACGCGGGGTGGGTGGAAATTTGTGGATCCACGCAGATTCCAGAACTTTCCATCACAGAAATGTGGGGAAAATGTGTTTTTTTTGTCAATTTTTTAAGTTTGCAAGGGATTCTGGGTAACAGACCATGGTGGGAGGCAGTCAAGTCACCCCATCCTAGATTCCCCTGGGTGTCTAGTTTTCAAAAATGTATAGGTTTGCTAGGTTTCCCTAGGTGCCGGCAGGGCTAGGGTTCAAAATCTACAGCTAGTCACTTTGCCAAAAAAAGGGTCATTTTTCACTGCAAAACCACGTTGCGTTTTGCGCCGTTTCCTGTCGCGGGCACTATGCCGACCCGCACAAGTGAGGTACCATTTTTCTCGTAGGACTTTGGGGAACGCGGGGTGGGTGGAAATTTGTGGATCCACGCAGATTCCAGAACTTTCCATCACAGAAATGTGGGGAAAATGTGTTTTTTTTGTCAATTTTTCAAGTTTGCAAGGGATTCTGGGTAACAGACCATGGTGGGAGGCAGTCAAGTCACCCCATCCTAGATTCCCCTGGGTGTCTAGTTTTCAAAAATGTATAGGTTTGCTAGGTTTCCCTAGGTGCCGGCAGGGCTAGGGTTCAAAATCTACAGCTAGTCACTTTGCCAAAAAAAGGGTCATTTTTCACTGCAAAACCACGTTGCGTTTTGCGCCGTTTCCTGTCGCGGGCACTATGCCGACCCGCACAAGTGAGGTACCATTTTTCTCGTAGGACTTTGGGGAACGCGGGGTGGGTGGAAATTTGTGGATCCACGCAGATTCCAGAACTTTCCATCACAGAAATGTGGGGAAAATGTGTTTTTTTTGTCAATTTTTTACGTTTGCAAGGGATTCTGGGTAACAGACCATGGTGGGAGGCAGTCAAGTCACCCCATCCTGGATTCCTCTGGGTGTCTAGTTTTCAAAAATGTATAGGTTTGCTAGGTTTCCCTAGGTGCCGGCAGGGCTAGGGTTCAAAATCTACAGCTAGTCACTTTGCCAAAAAAAGGGTCATTTTTCACTGCAAAACCACGTTGCGTTTTGCGCCGTTTCCTGTCGCGGGCACTATGCCGACCCGCACAAGTGAGGTACCATTTTTCTCGTAGGACTTTGGGGAACGCGGGGTGGGTGGAAATTTGTGGATCCACGCAGATTCCAGAACTTTCCATCACAGAAATGTGGGGAAAATGTGTTTTTTTTGTCAATTTTTTACGTTTGCAAGGGATTCTGGGTAACAGACCTTGGTGGGAGGCAGTCAAGTCACCCCATCCTGGATTCCCCTGGGTGTCTAGCTTTAAAAAATGTATAGGTTTGCTAGGTTTCCCTAGGTGCCGGCAGGGCTAGGGTTCAAAAACTACAGCTAGACTCTTCGCAAATAAAGTGTAAATTTTCAGTGTGAAAATGTGGTGCGTTCACCTTAGGTTTTGAGCCACTTCCTGTCGTGGGCACTATGCCTACCCACACAAGTGAGGTACCATTTTTATCGGGAGACTTAGGGTAGTTCAAATTTGTAAAGCAACTGTTATTACCTATTGATTTTTGATGCATTTCTCCCTTCCAAATGAAAGACATTGTGTAAAAAAAAAGTCATTTTGAAAAATGACCAATAATTGTCATGCAAATATGAGTATTCCCAATTTAGAAAATGTGCAAATATGCACTGTTTCTAAACTCTGTAATTTGTTCCCATTTCAGAAATACATAGGTGACTTTCATACCGATTTTTCCATGTATACATTTTCCCACAATAATTGCTATATACCCGGAACAAAAAAAAAAAACATTACAAAATGCTGCTCAGTTTTCTACTCTGGGTTTGTTGGGCTCTTGGTGAACCTACAAGTCCTATATGTCCCCACAACCAGGAAGGTCCACTGGATGTAACGGTATATTGCTTTCAAAGAGATGTCATAATTCGAAGAAGTTACAGGTGAAAACGTTGACTCAAAATGCTGCTTTTTTCAACAAATTTTTAATTTTTCCTATATTTACCTGTCAGTTTCTATAAAGAAACCTTGATGGATCTACACAAATGACCCCTTGCTGAATTCCGAATTTTGTCTACTTTTCAAAAATGTATAGCTTTCCAGGATCCATTATTGTTTTTGTACCCATTTCTACCGTTAACTGGAAGGAGGTTGAAAGCACAAAAAGTAGCAAAAATAGGGTATGTCCCAGAAAAATGCCAAAACTGTGTGAAAAATGTTGGTTTTCTGACAAAATTCTGTCATTCCCTAAAAGCTGGAGAAATGGTGAATTCAGCCCCACAAACCCTTTTTTGATACCATTTGCAGAGAAAAACCCAAAAGCTTTCATTTGCAGCCCGTTTTTCCAATTTGTCACAAAAAAAACAAAATTTTGCTGTATTTTGACTCATTTCTGGGAACCCTGTAGGAGAATCCACAAACCCTGGGTACCTTTAGAATCCCCAAGATGTTGGAAGAAAAGGACGCAAATTTGGCATGGATACCTAATGTGGTCAAAAAGTTACAGGGGCCTAAGCGCGCACTACCCCAAATAGCCCAAAAAAGGCTTAGCACAGGAGGGGAAAAGGCCTAGCAGCGAAGGGGTTAAAGGAAAATAGTGAAAACAAAACACGAAAAAGCATCAAAGCAGGAGATCTGAGATGCAGAATCTGGCAATTGCACGTTCGGGCATAAATTGAATGAGGAAATAGGCGCCTCCCCCTTCCGAATGCACAGGAGCCTTGTTCAGCACCACCTGGGCTAAAAACTAAGACACAGGGGCAATTGCCCTTATGAGGAGGAGGAGTGTGAGGTGAGGTTCGCAAAACATTAGCATTAGACCTTTTGTGCACAGTTTAATTTAGTGATCTGGAAGCAGCTACTTTACATGACGTTTTTGTGCCACAGACAAAATTACCTGTTTTTACACTACTCCGCCCCTATCCGTTCTGTCGTTTTTGAAGCTACTTTTGACTATATGGGGACATCGTGTGACCTTTGTAAGTGGTGCAGCCAGGCCGCTGATTTTATTAACTTTAATGTACCTCTGATCCTCTTTGGGAGGGGTGGCGGCCTATATTTATTCTCTCTTATCATAAATATAATGCAAGAACAGACATGTAAAGAAATAATGCACTAATGCCACTGCGGTGAATCTCAGGGGGCTTCATCTAAAGGCGAATGGCAGGTTAAAACGATCTGACAAGCAGCACCAGTTTTAAGGGTCAGGTTCCCCAGGGGCTGCGGATAATGTTCATCTGGGGAGCAAAACAGGCAGGCAGCCATCTCTACACAGAAGCTCGGAAGTTTTGCTAGAAAATGGAGATCAGGTCCAGGCTTTTTACTTACAGTGACCTTCCACCAACACGCTGCAGCTTTATCTTAAAGCATCCCAAAATATATACAGGTACCAGACAGCCATGTTTTTAATTGAGTGTTACTTTTATGTTAATTTACAGCGAAATTTGCTCTCCAGTCTGAACCCACCATGACCCTTAAGGTATCCTAATTTGAATTGGAATCTTGCAAGATATGCATGGAGACCAGGGAGCAAATTCACTAAACACAGCGCAAAGTAGCTTAGGTTTTGTACTGGAAGTATACCCTTCCAGCAGTAGCGGTCCGTGGAGGGAGTTCCGTGGGGCGGTGGGGCGGGGGAGGGGAAATGTAAACACCGGAATATGGATGAACGGAGGTAAGTACACATTTAAATAAATACAACGAATTCCTTTGCGCGCGCTGCATCGCAAAATGCGATGCAGCGCGCGCAACGAAATTCGTTTTATTTATTTAAATGTGTACTTACCTCCGTTCATCCATATTCCGGTGTTTACATTTCCCCACCCTGCCCCTCCCCCGCCCAACTCACTGCCCCACGGAACTCCCTCAACGGACCGCTACTGCCTTCCAGACCAGAATCCTACGCCTAAACAAATTTTTAAAACATTTCACAATCGGATGTGTGATCAGTAGCGGTCCGTGGAGGGAGTTCGGTGGGGCAGTGAGGCGGGGCGGGGGAAGGGCAGGGTGGGGAAATGTAAACACCGGAATATGGATGAACCGAGGTAAGTACACATTTAAATAAATAAAACAAATTCCTGTGCGCGCGCTGCATCGCAAAATGCGATGCAGCGCGCGCAACGAAATTCGTTTTATTTATTTAAATATGTACTTACCTCGGTTCATCCATGTTCCGGTGTTTACATTTCTCCACCCTGCCCCTCCCCCGCCCCGCCTCACTGCCCCACGGAACTCCCTCCACGGACCGCTACTGCCTTCCAGACCAGAATCCCACGCCTAAACAAACTTTTAAAACATTTTCACAATCGGATGTGTGATATACAGTGCAGCACGCGTGCAATGTGTGAACTGTTAGGAGAAATAAGAAGATGTATCCAACTTTGCACCTGCCTCATGGAGGCATTAGTATCTAACACAAAGCCCGGTGTGGCAATGCTGGTAGGTTAGGCTTTGCATCAAAAACCACAAATGCGTGCGCAGAAACATCCAAGTCCCACCCATTTAAAGTCCCCTTAACACAATGTAGTGCAAAGCAGCCCAAAGCACTATTTTGCGTTGAGAAAAGCGCACCTTTCCAGTGCAAAATATTTTGTGACCCTATTACTTTTTCATAACATTACACAGCACAAAGTCTTAATAAATCTGTCCTCAGGTGTGGTATGAGGGATGTGTTTGGCCACACCATATGGCAAGCAATGGAAAATGGTAGTTCTGTTGTACAGGTTAAGGCCATACAGGTTTCGCGATCCCTGGCTACGCCCAGAGTTTGAATGCCCCAAAACAACATGTAAAAGTTTTTGCCTGCAATATACATTTAGCCCAGACACCTCCCTTAACATAAGAGACTCTCCAATACCAGTTCTGCAACTTTGGCAGGTCTGTGGTAGGTTGCTGCTAAGGCTTGGGGTAAGTCACCCCCCCCCCCCACACCTGGTGTGGAACCCAATCCGCTCGCTTTGCCTGTTGGCTGGTCTCCCTGTTCTTTGCGTAGGACGGTCTGAACAGCCTAGAAACCACACTCAGTGACCGTGTAGTATCGTCAGAGAACCCATATTTTCTTGTACATACAGTTCCTGCCTTTTCCCTCCATTGTAAAATCACAGATGAAATAGAGAAAGGCGGGGCCTGCATTGGCCCGCCGCAAGTATGGCGGGCGCACCGGCCCCCACCCGCTCTCGGTGGTGGGGCGCGCCCCCGTCGCATCACAATGACGTGGCGGGCGCACCTTAGCACGGATTGGACCTCGGGTCTCCTAGTGACCCGGAAGTGATTGAATCACTTCCGGGTCACTGGGGAGCAAAGGCCAGGCTGGTTAGAACTGGCCTGGCTAGTGAGGGGTTAAAAGGCCAGGGAGCACGGGAGTCTGCCTCTTTGACTCCGCGCTCCACGGCCTGCCCCCCCCCCCCCAGCCTCCAGGAGGCTGTAATTCTTTTTCTTTTATTTTGTTTTGCTGTTCTGTTTTGGTGGCGAGTCGAAGGCGTCAGGACGGTGTGGCGGTTTCTCCTTTTTGCTCTTTATCCCCCTGCAGGTTTCACGCGCTGGAGCGGTAGAGGTGGAACGAGCAGTGGGCAGATATCGGAGGAGCGGCAGCCGGCGATTCCAGTTTCTGGTTGGCGGCGATTACGGGAGAATCCGTTGAGGAGCCGGTACCACCTCGTTTTTTCCCACGGACTTCTTAGTGTAGGAAGGCGCACACACGCGCCTTTAAAGGTACTGCGGGGGCGGGTTGTGTGGACCAAGGTTCGGGTCTGGACTAAACTAAGCATGGAGTCTCCCCACTTAAGGGGTAGATCAGTGGCATCGGACGCGTATGGGAAAAGGTTTTAAACAGAACAGGCCATAATTGTTTGAGGGACGGACATACGCGACTCCGACAACAGCATTGGGAGGAGGACCCAGGAGCTGCTTAGCGGTGATAAACAGTTCAGGCCTGTTTTCTTTAAGCGGCAATTGCGGTGGCGCCAGCGCGAATAGCGCGTCCCGGAACATAGCGGCCCCAGAAATTTCCACCTTTCTCTTTACAGGCAGCAATTGTTGTAGCGCCAGCGCGCATATGGTGGTCCTGTATCAAGATTCATAGGGGCAGATTTATGTTTCCTGGCGCATCCCTGCAAATCAGCAGGGATGCGCCAGGAAAGATGCGTCACGCAAGTTTACCCTTGCGCCACCACAGATGCGCCACATTTACAATGCAGCGCATCATGGCGCAAGGATAAACAGATGCGTGACGCATCTGATGGCATAAGGGCGGCACATTGCTGGAGTTGTGTCGCAAGCACGACGCAACACCAGCAATGCTCAGGGGCTGCCCATACCGAACACGCTGCGTCATGCCTTATGCCTGCTTCAAGCAGGCGCAGGGTTTTGACGCAGCAGCGTCGGAAAAGTGACTCAGTGAAATCTTGTAGATTTCACTGTGTCACATTTCCGGGGCTTTTTCCTACGGAACGCCCACCCTGCATACATTAAACCTGACGCAGGTTTAATGTAGCGCAGGGCTTTACAACGTGACGCATCTCCCTAGATGCGTCGCGTTGTAAATAAGGTGCAACATGGCGCATGGTTTACGCCGCCGCTGCGTCACAGAAGTGACGCAACGGCGGCGTAAATGTCTCTCAAGTGCCTTGTAAATCTGCCCACTGTCTTTGTTAAGCTGCGTATTGTGTTGGGGGTTACTGAACCAAGGTTCTTGAGGTGCACGGCGTCCTTTGCCAACTATTGGCACAGCTGAACAAAGCAATTTGGTGCACAAGTGTGGTATGTATATAGGGTAGTTGGCTTTGGATAACTGCTTTTCTGGGGGCTGGCAGGTTGGCATAATGGTACATTACGAAGGAATACAGCTGTAGACTGAGCTTATATCTGTAGAATAACATTCTGCTTGTTATATTTATAGAATCCAAGTACTTGCGGACTCTCCACAGTGGCGCATCAACGGCGGCACAAGGACATCGCTCCCTGAGATCGCAGACAGGCCTGCATTTCACTGCTTCTGTGGGCCGCACTGGCTTGAGATTACTCGCCAACCACCCAGGTTAGCTGGTGTGGCGCGGCTCCAGGTGCGTGGTGCTTATGGCCGGTTTGTGTACCTCTAACAGTGCTCAGGTAAGGACCTGGACAGGTTTCCAGGTCAGGCAAATATTGTGGGGAGGCTCTCAGTGAGAGAAAGCATTGAGGTATAGATAACATTGTGTTCGCTGTGTTATTGTTGCCATTTTTAAGTTATAAGCTATGGCCAGTAAGCGTGGTGCGAAGCGTTCACGCATGGAACACATGATGGAGTCCATGATGCGCAGGATGGTGACTATGGATAGGAGATTGGGAAAAGTTGAAAAACTAGGGCAGAGCCTGGCGGAACTCATGGAAAGAGTTGAGGGGCAGAGTGAAGCGGTTGGGAGGCCTAAGCGAAATGTAGTACCACCAAAACCCAGGGGTGAATTGGAGCCACTCCCCAGGCGGGTTAGGCCCAGGAAAGGGAAGGGCCAGGGCGGGGGTCCCTCAGGGGTTCCATTCACACCGGTCCCGGTGGTCCCCACACCCATCCCAGTGGTCCCCACAATTATTCCAGTGGTCCCCACACCTATCCCGGTGGTGCCCGCACCGATGGCCCCCACACCTACCCCGGTGGCCCCCACCCCTATCCCAGTGGTGCCCACACCTAGTCCCGTGAGCCCTATACCTGTCCCAGTGGTCCCTGCACCTGTCACAACGGTCCTGGTGGGCGCGGGCCCGCAGGACAGAGTCCCATCTGGTACCCCATTAGACATGAACCAGGTCCCACTGGAATTAGTGGCACAGCTAGCAGCAGTTCTCCCTTGGTTAGGGAGGGGAGGTATGTTGCCAACTTCTGTGGGGGCAAAGGAGGTAGGGGAAGACCCCCTAGCTGAGGCAAAAAAGATGGTGGCAAAGATTATTGCAACACCAGGCGGGACGCCAAGTGGGGGGCAAGGTACTCCATCTCTTTTGCAACCAACAGGGGGGGTTCCTTTAGCAGGCTATGTTCGCCATAAGTTGGCAGGGTATGCTCAGACATGAGTCCCTTGCTCACTTTGCCACTGGATTCAAGCAAGCCTGGCTGAAGACGGCTGAAATGCCAGAAACTGGTCCTAGGAAGCTTGTTTCCGGTCCAGGGAAGGCATGGCTTGGCAGTTCGGGCTGGACTGTTCCCATGAGGCACAGGGTCAGACTGATTTGCATATGGCTATGTCTGAACTGGGGTGGCAGAGTGGGCTAAAGAACGGTGATGGATCAAACCCAGATCTGTTGACTGGGTGTGAGTGTTTGATTGGTTCTGATGCTCCGTCCATCACCACCCCCTTTTGTACCGCTTTGAACAACAAAGATGTGCCAGTGAGCAGCCATGGGAAGGACAAGCTGACGGAGCCAGCTGAAGTGGGTGCATTAGGTAAGGAAGTGACATTGCCATTGCTGGGCGTGGGTGAGTCACACATTGGAAGGGAACATTTGGCCAGGCATGTAACACGGGAAGTGAAAGAATTGGTATGGTCTGGTGCCTACGTTAATATGTTTTCGCTGCTCGTGGACGAAAGGGAAATGGAGTATTCAAGGAAAAAGAAAGATTAATGCTTCCTAGTGAATGGCGCAGTGAACTGTTGAAACTCAGGGTAGAGGAGAATTTAAGCAACTGGATTAGGGCCTTTTCAGTATTTATGGCAATAACAGCTGAGCGTTCACCTAACATACAAGCTGAGATGGCTTGTTACCAGAGCAGGATTACTATGTCCCATGACAAATATGGGGGCGTAGGGTGGAAGGAATATGACAGGAATTTCAGGAAGGCTAAGGCAACCAACTCATCACTCTCCTGGGACCGAGTCGACACAATCTCATGGTTAGATCAGTTTGGGCCAGGGCAGCCTGGTAACACAGTGCAGAACTTCAACAAGGGTCACACATTCCAAGTTTCTCAGCCCTTACGGCCACTCCAAACCACGGGCACGGCCCCCAGTCCAGGGAGTGGGAGGGGATGGAAGGGGACCTGTTGGGATTTTAATAGGCGGACATGCACCAGGGCCCAAGGCACTTGTAAGTTCAGGCACGCATGCTCTGCAATAACCCATCTCACCCAGAATCAAAATGCCTCAAGAAATCAGGATTTAGGGGAAAGAAGAAACAGGAGTGAGGAGAGGGCACAACTTGTAACACACTCACCCGTTGACGTTAGGGCCATAACTCCTTGGTTAAACAAGTACCCAGATCATGCCACGGCTAGGACCTTACAAGAAGGCTTTCTGTATGGCTTTAGGATTCCTGCATTTGATTACATAGGGACACCGGATTGCAAAAATCAGCTTTCTGTAAGGACCAAACCTGGGGTGGCAGCAACAAAGATTGCAAAAGAATTACGCTTGGGCAGGATAGC
Source organism: Triturus cristatus (assembly GCF_964204655.1). Classification (NCBI taxonomy): domain Eukaryota; kingdom Metazoa; phylum Chordata; class Amphibia; order Caudata; family Salamandridae; genus Triturus; species Triturus cristatus. The sequence goes on along the minus strand of NC_140586.1, from coordinate 122,485,743 downwards.
TGGGCCTTTTGATCACATCCCGGTGCACAATTTTGTTTGCTCACTCCTTGGAGTGGTCCCCAAGAAGGAGGAGGAGGAGTTCAGGTTGATTCATAATCTGTCAGCCCCTAGAGGCATGTCATTGAATGACGCTATCAATGAGGACATCTGTAGTGTTAAATATGCTTCCTTTGACCAGGCAGGAGATATGCTAAGGGGTCTGGGCCCCGGGGCCTTGCTAGCCAAGTCAGATATTGAGTCTGCCTTCCGTTTGCTGCCGGGTCATCGTCTTGATCACCACCTTCTGGGCTTTAAATTTCAGGACAAATTCTACATGGATATGTGCATGCCCATGGGATGCTCCGTTTCCTGCGCTTACTTTGAAAAATTCAGTTCATTTTTGGAATGGGTTTTTAGACAGGAGATGGGGCACCAGTATGTCATGCATTATCTTGATGACTTTCTTTTTCTGGGGTCGGCGGGCTCCCGGGAGTGTGCTTGAGCATTGCAGGAATTTTGCGTGCTCATGCGTGCCTTCAGGGTTCCCCTGGCGCCAGGGAAGACGGTGGGTCCAGCGACCACAATTGAATTCTTAGACATTGAATTAGACTCAGTACAGGGGTGCTTCCGGTTACCTAAAGAAAAAATTGCAAGATTTAAAACAGCATTACAACGATGCCTGGAAAAAGATAAAGTAACCTTACATCAGCTACAGCAGACAGTGGGTCAGTTGAATTTTGCACTACGAGTCATACCTATGGCACGACCATTCTCCCGCTCCATCTCGCAGGCCATGTCAGGTCTCCAGGAAAAACACCATCACACAAGATTGTCGCCTGAGGTTCGCCAGGACATGTGTATTTGGATGGCATTTCTGGAGGGTTTCAACGGCAGGGTGGTGTGGCCCGGTCCTCCCACTACTTCTGCGGAGTTAGGTTTATGGACTGACGCTGCGGGCAGTTTGGGTTTTGGTGCCATACTTGAGAATGAAAGGGTGGCATAGCATTGGCTGTCATGGTGGGTGGAGAATGGTGTGACAGCCAACATTGGTTTCCTGGAACTCTTTACCATCTGGGTGGCATTCACGGTTTGGCCTCATCATCTGCGTAATGAATCTGTGATTTTCTGGTCAGATAACATGACGGTGGTAGAATGCATCAACCAACAGGCTGCACAGTGTAAAATGATCCACCGCCTGTTGAAGGAAATAGTGTTGTTGTGTATGAAGCTGAACATACAGTTTAAAGCTAAACATGTCCCGGGGGTTTTGAATAATGCTGCTGACGCACTCTCTCGCTTCAAGATGCAGGTTTTCAGGGAACACCTACCTCCTGCGGAGGCAACACCAACACTCTTCCCGGAAGTACTTTGGCAGATTAGTGCTCCCAGGTACAGAACCTCGTGGCAGCTAGCCTAGCGCCCAAGACCAGGAAAGCTTACGAAGGGGCGTTTTGGGCTTACTGTGCTTTTTTGGGGCAGAATTGGGTAGACAGCTGGCATGAGACAGGGGTATTCCTGCGGTACTTAGATACTTTAAATAAGGAAGGGCGCTCTGCGGCGGCAGCCAGGCGACATGTAGCAGCAATCTCCTTCTTCGCACAAATCAAAGGCAGCAGGGATCCTACGAATAGTTTAATTGTTAGAAAGGCACTGAAGGGGTGGCGCCGCCTCCAGGGGTCAGCACCAGACACAAGCCGCCCATTTGGGATAGAACTGCTGACATCTCTACTAGCAGCTCTTGGTGGCATTTGCAGCTCAACAGGGGAGGCGTTGCTATTCAGAGCCGCCTTTTCATTTGCCTTTTATGGAGCCTTTAGGATTGGGGAGTTGGTGGCGCAGAATAAACAGGATGTGCAGGGAGTGCTGCAGCTTGAACATGTAAAGGTGCAGGGCGACACGTTACTAATATCCATTAGAAAATCCAAAACAGATCAGGAAGCCCGTGGCGAAGGTATAGTACTTCACCGCGGACATGATAATCCTTGCTGCCCAGTGACTCAGCTAGAAACATTCCTACGACAGAGGAATAGTGCAATGGGGGGAACACTACTAATACATGCAGACGGTACGCCACTCAACAGGTTCCAGTTTAAAAGGGTCATGGACATGGCAATAAACAGGACAGGTTTAGATCCAAAGTGCTTTGGAACACATTCGTTCAGAATAGGGGCTGCCACAGAAGCAACAGCTAGAGGTTTGCACAGCAACAGTGTGAAAAGGATTGGGAGGTGGTCCTCCAATTGTTATAAGCGCTATGTGCGGCTACACATGCTGTGAGTGTGGCATTTCGCACTTGTACTGATGAATGTCCCATCTCTGCTTACATTTCTGTTTCTCAAACGTGTCACGCAGGGGGGAAACTGGCGTCGGCGCACCAGCAGCAAGATGCAACACAACGACAGGCACATCCACAGGACGCAGGAGCACATGTTAGGGTCATTGGTCATTCGTATGTAAAACGTTTGAATTCACTTTTTCATTCAGGAAATTACAGACACAGAGCTGAGCGGGACGGTTTTAGGGTATCTTTCCGTGGGAAAGGGGGTCTCTGCCTTAGTCTATTTAGGGGTTTCGTTACAGATCTTTTGAGTAGACACGGGGCTCCACCCAGGATAGTTATCCTACACTTGGGTGGGAACGACCTGGTGAATCTGGGTAGAAGAGGCTTGATGGAGGACTTAATCTCGGAGGACTCCAGGAAGCTATAATTCTTTTTACCCACCCACCATCCCCTAAAGCAGATGATTGGTATTGTGTTTTATGAAGGTTGTTTCGCAGGTATGTTCCAAATGTATATGGATGACAGGTGTGTCGGACTAATATGTTTTGTTCCTTAGAACTCTTTCCCGTTTATAGGTCATCAATCGTCGTATTTATTGCTATTCCTTGGTCAGGCGGTAAGGTCATGATTGGTGAGCAGTAAATTTAAGGTCCTTAGAGGGCGGCGCCATTCTTGAATGGGGTCGCCCAATGGGAGGGACAAGTGGTCTCTCCTAGAACTCCAGGGGCAGTACAGCCTGTTGGCTGGATGGGTGCGGGGGGAGTCACGCTTTCTCTAGGCTGGTTGGCAACCCCGCACATGCACAATGACGTCAGTAAACGGGACAGAGATGCAAGGGCCCCCTTTAATGGAGTTAATAGAGCGTACGGGGGTAACCCGGGGGGGAAGTACCCTCATGGTAAACAGGCGCTCTGCGCATGCGCACTCCGACTGGAGGGCATGGTTAATTCATAAGGATCTGACACCAGTTAGTGACCTTGCCGTAGGCCCAAATAGGATACGCAGAAAAGTAATTACTGTATGATTATGGTTCATATGTTAGATTCGGATAGGAAATATCTTGTACTAGAATTATGTTAAGATTAGCCATCTGATATCTGTATATATCAATTGCAATCAAATGTCATGAAACATTTTTCTGTGTAATTATGTAAATATTGTTTATTTCAATTTTGTTTTATTTTATGTTTTAATAAATACGGCCGGGGGTTGTACGACCCCCGCCTCCAAAGAAATCCTTCTCATGTCAATTTTAATAATGTTGGTTAACAAAAGGGGGGGGGGGTTCCGGTAGTCCCTGGCCATACTGGAAAGCTCACAAAGATGGTGTCTACTTTGGCTAGAATTTAGCTTTTTGAATCTGGCCCCCTGAGTGGACCTGGCTCCCTGCCAATCATCCAGGCTTAGATAAACGATGCAATATCCGCCTGAACCTTGGGAGAAGCTCATCTGCGTGAGACATAGTAATGTCTGATCAGGACACAGGACTCTGGAAACTGCTTTTTCTTCAATGTTTTGAACAATTCTAGGGATCCGGAAGCAGTGTTATTCTGTGGCCTGTCCTGCGAAACAGGCCACAGTGTGTGGGGAGGAGCCTGGCCCTTGAAAAAAGACAGCAGCTAGGCCCATCTAGGCCCAGTAGAAGCCTACATGGAGGTCACTTTGACAACGCAAGCATCTTAGGTGCTCTTTGCAGCCACGGGAACCAGAAGCCACTTGAAGATGTGACCATGCAAGAGGACTGCGCACCTGCTGCTCCAGGAGCCACAGAAAAGACCCTACATGGCCCACATCTGGATAGCCAGTCGTGACTGTGAGACAGCATTTCATGGATCCAATGAATGAGCTTATCAGAGAAAACATTATAGGGTCACCGGATAGAGCGGATTGAGAACCCACTATATTTCACATTTTGCATTGAGACACAAGCACAATAAACATGAAATGTGAGTATGTTTACTATAAAGAAGCTAGATCTGGTTTTCCATGTAAATTTGACACAAATTCTTGTGCAAACAGAAACAACATAGACCTAGCACTATGGTCAATGATGTAGTCCAGCAGTCCCAAAGCACCGCTTATCGGCATTAACCTACATCAACTCTTAAGTGAACGGATACCTACAAAGACTCCCCAGGAGGCAGGAGAGACTCCATCTGCGGTCGATTCCTATTAAGGTCTCTTCAGCGGAAAACACCGGAGCAGCTCTGCTTGGGTGACAGGTAAATTATGGCTAATGAGTAACGAGCACTGAGGAGCTAGGCTAACTAGAAATCAATCCAGAAAGGGAAAGATGTGCGGCGGACTTCCAGGGAGATTCAGTCCCAGAGCAGCACGCTTGAGAAGGGGGCGGATCATAGAAGAGGGTAAGGATAGCATGAAACACGCCACGGAAGTGACGCAGTCCTAGGGGAGCAAAGGAAGCCTTAGCAGCGCGGGGCTATTGTAGGGTCTGTGTCTCCGAGTTGGGTCATGCTTTTAAATAGGGGAGAGGATCCTTAGGGGAGAGGATGTGGTCTCACGGCTAGTCTACCGACCTTGGAGCTAGGAAACCTATGTTCGAGCCTCGGGGTCAACTCCACATCCTGTGATCTGGGCAACTCACTTAATCTCCCTGTGCCTACCAAAAAAAAAATGAATGTGTCCTTGTGGAACGTAACTGGTGCTCATGTAGAGTGCTCCAATACCTTTGGGTCAAGTTCGAGCTATATAAATCTGCACAAAAAAAAATACATAGGGCAATGTGGATATATACCAGCACTGTTTCAGACCAGGCTGCAATAGTGTTTTGCGCTCTACGATCTCAAAACGAGTGCCACGTATTGGGAGTTAAAATGTATTGCAGCCAGTAATATCTGATTCCCTATGGTTCGAAATTTACCAGGTGCGATAATCTGCACCTGTTAGGTGTTTCCACCTTTAAAAGGGGGAATTGCATTTGGAATTTGACACTTTCCGCATTAAAGTGAGAATGCACCCTTAATTACTGCGCACTGTCCTCCAGTAACGTTTGTCACGTTTTTGTTGTGTAGAGTGCCCCCTCCGTTCCCAGCTATACTGGGGGCTTTTCTCGATTTTTCCTTTGGCTGATGTTGAGGAATCATTTTTAGAGTTGACGTGGGCGGACCATCACAGGGAAGATGGTGAAGTAACATATATATATATATACATTTTTTTATGGCGTTTTATATAGCGCAAACTTGACCCGAAGGTATCGGGTATCAGAGCGCTTTATAAGAGCACCAGTTGCGTTACATGAGAACACATTTATTTTTGTTAGGCACAGGAGATTAAGTGACCTGCCCAGAATCACAGGATGTTGCGCGTCTTTGCTGAGACTCGAACCCGGTTCCCCAGATTTGAGGTTGACTGCCCTAGCTGTTAGGCCAACTCCCTCTCCCCCATTGACTTCTTTTTAACTAACCCCCTAGTGCCGACCCTAAGGAAAGAGTTGGTCGTGGGCACCAGGGCCCACACGTTTTTTCCATCCCTCGCAAAGTAACATTTTGTGTCCCCATCCAGAACAATTGGGCCACATTTCAAGTTTCTAGGAGTAACCAGGCACCCCCTGCTTGTGGCGCACGAAGATGTTGCCTAGCAATGCAATACTCTACAACTGGCATTAGGCACTTTTCTACACTGGATGTTGTGTGCCAGGGCCTTCACTTGCCTGGGATTTGAAAAAGATCCTTTGTAACTGGCCCCTAACACTGGTAGATCCAAGAGGAGCTCTAACACCTCCATTTCAAAACCCTTTTTATTCTAAGACCTGATCCGCTACTTCACGCATGTGCAAGAGTCTTTTTCTTGTGTGCATGCACCAAATGAAGTGGCGGCATCCGATGAGCAGAGTCGAACTGGCCTATTGGGCAATCTGGCAGTGCCCGAAGGGCGCTCTGACAGGTGAGTGTATTGACTGTTTGTTGACAAGTTTTATGACCTAGTGAGACAGGTATTACATTTGATATACTTGATATTACCGCAAACATTGCCTGTAATAAGCCAAAATCCAAGCAGTCTCCCATGCTTGTCTTTACACGCTTAAAATTTCCCTGATTTCTAAATATAGGCCTCTTTTTTTTGCAAAGCGATCCACAAGTGTGAGCCACTTTTAATTTGGTACCCGGGCCTATTTGCTGTTCCAGTGCGACCCAGTAGACCGGCAATCCCAAGCTAGTGGCAGGATACTGACACCTGCAGACCTGGTGAGCAAAACCGTAACACCCGCCCCCAGTGGCCAATCGGATAAGCAGAGTTCTTGGAGTGTTGTTTACCCTACAATTGTGTAATAACAGATTCCCAATAATCTAAGCTTGCTCCGAGCGCACGGCCTTATTTACTTTTTCAGGCTGAAAGATATATGCATTGCAATGCCACGCTAGAGGCAGGTTGTGCGCTATGCAAAGGCCACATAATAAATATATGTTCTACTTTTGTTGTTACCTGACCCAAAAAGGGGCGTCAAGGTGAGCAATACATCTTTTAATATACATGCGCATACATGTTCCAGCTACGGAGTGAGCAAAGGTTGAACAAAATGAATACCTATAATTTAAAAGAGAAAAAATATTTTTTTATTGTTTATGTTTTGTTGGACTTGGCCCTTTTTGCAGGGTCAGCCCTGAACATTTTGCCTTCCTCCGGTATTGTTTCTGACCTGTTTTTGTTGGTTTTAGGACTCTGGGCACTTTACTACTGCTGATCAGTTCTAAAGTGCATATGCTCTCTGTGTAAATTGTTATGGTAATTGTTTGCCCATGATTGGTATATTTGTCTTACTAGTAAAGTCTCTAGTAAAGTGCACTATGTGTGCAAGGGCTGGTAATGGAAAGGCTACTAGTGGGCCTGCAGCACTAATTGTGCCACCCACACAAGTAGCCCTAAAAAGAGATCTCAGGCCTGCCACTGCAGTGCCTGTGCGCAGTTTGTTAACTGCCTTGTTGTCCTGGCAAGTGCACCCACTTGCCAGGCTTTATCTTCCCTTTTTATGCACATCAGACACCCCTATAGTAGGCCCAAGGCACCCCACTGGGTAGGGTGAAGTGTATGTGAAAGGGAGGACATGTACTGAGGTGTGTACCATGTCCTAACAGTGAAATACTGCCAAATTCGTTTTTCACTGTTGCAAGGCCATCTTGCCCATAGAACCGAATGGGGGAGGCTGTGTAATATGTTTCCAGCATATCTTCCCATAGGCATAAGATAGAGAGATGGAGTTTAGTGTGCCTGAACTCAGAATTTAATAACACATGTTTTTGTGAAGATGGTTTTTAAATTGTGTGCTTAGAAACCACATTTTAAAAAGTGGCTGGTTTATTGTCTTAAACCATCCTGTGTGCCTCTGCCTGTTTGTGTATTGACCATCTGGGTTTGGATGTGGCAGGGTCTGGGAAGAGTCCTGACCCCAGGTGGGAGAAGGTGAGACAGCAACAGGCTGGCCTGCATTTGATGTGGGGGGGAGGAGTAGCCCCCTGGATGTGAAGAGGGCTGTGTTGCTCCCACAAAAGGATGGTTCGACCTCCTGCTGAGCGTCTGGGCCCCAGACCCTGACTATCAAAGGAAGAGGGTGTGCACTGGCAGGAAGATACCCACGTCTGGCTTGGACCGGGGTCAGAGCCACCTGGACACAAAGACTTCAAAGGCATTTAGGGGTATAAATTTAAGAGCTGAAACCCCTGAACTCAAGACTGAAATCCAGACTGAAAAGGGATTGAACCTACTTTGTGATCAAGAGGAACCTCTGCCAAAGAAGAACAGCTGAAGAGACTGAAGAGGAGGACTGCCCTTGCTGTGTGTTCTGGGGCTGGCCTGCAGTTTGCTGATTTGACTAAGGAGAGGCCAAGGGACTTTGCTGTGTGCCGTGTCCCCCTGCTTGTGAGGACTTTACTGTGTCCTGAAGTAACTTGTCTCCAAGGGCCCGAGGAGAGCTGGTCCCCTGTTGTGGAAACTCAGGAACATAAAAGTTTCCAACCGTGTCTCAGCGACGCTTGGTGCATGGTGCTTTTGCACGCCTGAGACTGCTGTGTGGTCCGTGGTACTGTTCACTAGGTGCCACATGATCGCATTGCCCCCACAGCATGAAACATCGTCCACACTGCTATATTGCTGTTTGTGGCCCGAGCCGTCATCGTAACGGAGGTTGTAAATAAGAATCACTGCCGCCGGTCTGAGCCACAACGTGCTAAAGGATTTCTTGAAGCTAAGAAAGCCGCAAGGTGAAAGGGATCGTGATCGTTGTTCACTGAGAAGAATCTGCCCAAAATCGTCAACGAAGGAGAAGGCAGTACCTTAACCCATCTGGCTACAGCGTCGCCTAACAACGGAGCTGCAACATCATCGGGGCCACCCAGCAGGACGTCCGTCGAGTGGGTAGAGAGAGAGAGAGCGAGGCAGCGCACCCCCCCAGATAAGGCTTTGACTCCGGTCAGGAGCCGCAAGCGAGTGTGGCCTGGGGAGACGTGCAGGAGGAGTACAGGAGTGCTCCGAGCTCTCTCCCGCTTCACCCCGTTAGACGCCCTGAGTCCCCGAGTGGCCCGTACCTGCCCAGCAGTACTGAGGCCGCCCCTTTAAGCTTATGACTGTTGTCTCTGGTGTTGGGGCCTAGTAGGGGCCCTAGTGGACCGCGCTGTTTGGCGTACTGCATTATTCTTGCATTTACGAACTGCCTGATTCTTGCATTACGAATCACATTATTCTTGCATTACAAACTGCCTGATTCTTGTATTACGAATTGCATTATTCTTGTAATGCGAACTGACTGATTCTTGCATTACGAATCGCATTATTTCTTGCATTGCGAACTGCCTGATTCTTGCATTACGAATCGCATTGTTCTTGCATCACGAACTGCCTGATTCTTGCATTACAAATCGCATTATTCCTGCATTACAAATCGCATTATTCTTGCATTACAAATCGCATTATTCCTGCGTTATGAACTGCATTAGTACGTGCATTAAAAACTGTGTTATTACTACATTACGAACTGCATTACAAACTGCATATCATTGCATTAGAACTGCATTAGATCATTGTGAACTGCTCATTAATACCGCAAGAACCTATAAGTGATTGCTGGCCTAATAACCAGCAAAGTGAAAGATTACAAATACGCATATGTTGTATTTCTATCGTTAGGTCTCACCATATGCCTTTTGATAAAGATACCACTATTTTTTATAAAAACCAGTGTGGTGTCCATTTGTGGTGTTATCACTGTGTTACTGGGGAGTGTGGTTGCAAATACTTTCCACATTGCCTTGGAGATAAGCCTGGCTGCTCATGCCAAGCTACCAGGGGGTGAACAGGGGTTATCCAAGAGTGTAAAAAAACGAAAGCACAGAGAGGCAACACAGAAGTAAAACAGCACAAATGTTGGAACCTCAACTTGATGAAGTTAATTCACAAATAGCGTGTCCCACTCATCCAGTCCAGGTGAACAATAAAATGTTCACTGTGGTAAGGTGAACAATAATAGGTTTGTATTCCAAGTGTAGGAAGCGTTTCGGCACCTTCCATGGGATGCGATCTTTCACGCTCCCACGTCGATGAAATAGTAGGCAACTTGCCTACTATTTCATCAACGGTGGGAGCTATTTGTGAATTAACTTCATCAAGTTGAGGTTCCACGGATCTGTTCACCATCTGCGTAGCTATGAGAATATACCAATAATCGCAGTACGGTTCTTTTTTGCCCTGAGGAAGCCCTATTCAGGGTGAAACTCATTTGCTGCATCGGGCTTCGCTGTCTTGAATCAAGCCACCATTAAAAAACTTGACTAACGTCATTGAAGAGTCCGAAGAGATCTTGTTCTTGTTTAGCATTTGTGCTGTTTTACTTCTGTGTTGCCTCTCTGTGCTTTCTTTTTTTATTATAGTAGATAGGTCTATTGGCAGTGGACCTTGGAGGTGGGCAACAGAAACTCTGTGCTTTACATTATAAGAGTGTACAGTTGGTCAGTGCAGCGTTAATTATCCCTTGCTGCCACTTTTCTACTTCTTTTGTTATCCAAGAGTGTGTCCCCCCCTACCCTGACTAGAAGCAAGGGTCCCTATTTGGACTAAGGTACCGTACCTCAGCCAACTAGAGACCCCCAGTTCTAACAGATATCAAAAATTCTTTCATCTGGAATGACAATTACCCTTCTCTCCTTAGGAAATCATTACCCCAGCTTCTAAATATTGGTTAATTTTAAATCCCTATCTGCTGCCGTGTCCCCAGCAGAGCAGTCTGGGTTGCCAGCACCCAGGGCAAGGCAAGTATCTTTCCAATTTTCTTTAAAATAATTTGCGCCCCTATCAAAATTTTGTGCCCCTAAAAATGCCCCTAAGAATTTTGCGCCCCTAAAAATGCCCCCTAAGAAGGGCAACCACCCCTGTGCCCCCCCACGCTACGACAATGCAAGGTGTCCCTACAGCCACTAGAATAAACAAGCATTGGCATAGCCAATAGGTCTCGCCTTTGGGACCTTATAAGTGTTTAGCCATGCAACAGTTGCATAACTAAATACTTATAAGGTCCCAAAAGCGAGACCTATTGGCTATGCACATCGGCCGTGTGGCCGCGAAAGTGAAAGTAATCGGGGTAAAGCTCGGTGCGCGCGCCCGTGCACATGCACTGTAGCTCTAGGCTGGCCTGGTAGCACTTTTTGGAGCCCTCTCAATAAGTCTCGCCAGACCAGCACATGCACTGTAGCTCTAGGCTGGCCTGGTAGCACTTTTTGGAGCCCTCTCAATAAGTCTCGCCAGACCAGCGCATGCGCTGGGTCAGGCGAGACCTAAAAAGGGGAGAGGAGTTGGCCTAACGGCCAGGGCGGTCGACCTCGAATCTGGGGAACTGGGTTCAAGTCTCAGCAATGACGCTGAACATCCTGTGATTCTTGGCAAATCACTTAATCTCCCCGTGCCTCACAAAAATGAATGTGCCCTAATGTAACGCAACTGGTGCTATGTAAAGCGCTCTGATACCCGATTTGGGTCAAGTTCGCGCTATATAAAACTCTCAACAAAAAAAAAAAGTAATAAAGGAAATAATCTCAACTAGCTCTGACAATAAATAGCAGATCACTACCAAACAGTCCCTTGGAGGAAATCAGACTCAACCGATAAAATGTCTCAGTGAGTTAGGTGCCTGTTGCAGAAACTTTTATGTGATCTGTAGGTCTGAATGCCAGTGAGGAGGAGGGGGGAATTCTGCCATTTATCCAACCATATTTTATGGCCTACAGAACACAACATACATTATCAACTTCACAGGAAGATTTTCGGAAGAATATCTGATACACAAAAGATATATTTTCAAGAAAACCAGACTATAATATGCAAGCTGTAATGGGAAAAAATACACGTGTCTGGTTATACGTAGTTACACATTTTAGAATTGCTCGATCAAACATATTTTCACATTTCAGGCACAGGGAGATAAAGGAATCTGCTAAGTAGCACATGGTTCAGTGAATCATGGTTAGCCCAAATCTCCAGAGAGCTCTCCAAAGAGCTCTCAGGGCGTGCAGCCACAGCGGGTTGAGGTCAGCGCTTGAGGCTTCACCACAGCAAGCCAGGTAGGTGTGGCTGTTCACTGTTCTGCCTGGAAAAACCCTTAGCAGACACAGGTGCAGGGACAGGGTTGGGGAGTGTGTATACATGGGTGCAGCAGTGCCACCTATAGGGAAAGTGAGGTATGTCTCTCTGCCAGCACAGGCAGCTGGCGTGCACTTCTGGAGGTGTGCTTGTGCGGGTGAGTTGTTAGACATAGTTTTTAATTCAGGATTATCCAACTTGTTTGGCCGTGGTCCAGTAAATGTTTTAAGAGTAGCACTTATGCACAAGATGCAAAGCCACAGAAAAAATATGAACAATTATCACATGTATCATTAAGTGGATCTAAATGATTGAATAGGAGTAGGGATCAGTAGTACATTTTTTTTAATAACATGTAATGTTATGTAGAGTGTTGTTAAATTGAGTTATTGGTTGAAAGAGGGGGTGGCCCCTTTTCAAGCAACAGCCTTAACTCCTGTCAGGGTGAACCACAAGAAGCCCTAAATTAACTTGTGCTTAAACCCTGAGGTACCTTGGCGCAAAAGCAGTCAGACTTAACTTAGAGGCAATATGTAAAACATTTATGCAGCACACAAACAGTAATAAACTGAAACACACAAAAGAAAATCCCGTTACCAATTTAGAAAAATTCATAAAAGTTTCATAAATTATTTGAGACTAAAACAACAAAAATCCAATCAGTAGAACCTGAGTTATTAATTTGTTATGTTTGTAGTCAAATCTAGTGTCTAAGGTCAAAGCACCAACTGCAGACATCTAGTTGCGCGAGACCATTGGGCGTGGGCCATTTAGACTCACCTAATCCCTCTATTGTGTGGCTGTTGAGAGGAATAAACAAAGCCCAACTGCCAAATTCACCCATTCATTTGATCCAGGAGAGGCTGCAGGTGCCCAATAGTTTAGGATAGGAAATGCCAACTTTCTAAAAGTGGCAAATTTCAAAATTGTAACTTAAAATCCAACTTTACCTTTAAAGAGGATTTTGAATTACAATTTCTCAGATACCAAACAAGAAATGTTTACCGGTTCCCAACCAAAAGTCAGCACTTATTAAATGTAATTAGGTAACCTAATTTAATCCTATGGGACAGGTAGGCCTCATAGTAGTGAACACAAACTTAGGAGTTTTTCAATACCAGGAAATGTCCAACCTCTTATTTACAATGTACCCTGTCCTATGGGCTACCTAGGGCCTACCTTATGGGTTACATATGCAAAAAAGGGGAGTTTAAGGCTTGGAAAGGGGTTATTTTGCAAAGTTGAATTGGCAGTTTAAATCTACATTCAGGCTACAATGGTAGGACTGGGACATGTATTAAGGGGCTGTCGAAGTGGGTGGCACAATAAGTGCTGTAGGCCCACTAGTAACATTTAATTTACAGGCCCTGGGTATATGGTAGACCACTCTACAAGGGATTTATGGGTAAATTAAATGTGGCAATCAAGTGTAAGCCAATGTTACCATGTTTAAAGGAGAGGGCACAAGCACCTCAGCACTGGTTAGCAGTGATAAAGTGCACAGAGACCTAAGATCAACAAAAACAAATTCTGCAAAAAGATGAGGGGTGAAGGCAAAAAGTTTGGAGGACGAACACCCTAATGCTGACAGGTCCAATGTGCACCCTAAGACTGACAAGTCTAACAAAGTTCAAAACAATGGCAGACAAAAAAAAAATGTCCGCCAGGTCGTCAGTCCCCCTGCTCTTAGCTGATCTATAGGGGCCATGAACAATAGGGAACCAATCCTAAAGAAACAGAACTGCGAAAACAAGCAATTCAGAGAGCAGAAAAACTGTAGAGGCAGGAAAAGAAGGATTAGAATGAACAAACAGAGAAAGAAGCAGTGGCGGCTCCTCCCCTAGGGCGATGGAGCTTCACCCCACTGCTTTTCAGCAGTATAAGGAAAAATAAAATTATAATAACTCAATGTTATTATCATTTTACTTTTTCTTGTTGCAGGTGCGACAGCTTTGCGAGGCGGGACGGGACTGCTTTGCTGACAGAGCAGTGGAGAGGAGGAGTGGTTTTCACTCCATAAGTGCGCATGAATGTTTGGTCGGCTGTCTCGGGCCGGCCAAATATTTATGCACACTTAGCATGTTCTCCACCCAGGCTGCATTACAGCATGGGTGGAGAACATGCCCAGGCCCCCAGTCCCCATCTGAGAGCCAAACCAGGGTGCTCAGGCGAATCACAGCGCTGCATTGCAGCATTGTGATTGGCTATAGGGAGCCTGGGTGCTTCCTGTTACGGCCGAAGGGAGGAGTGGAGAGATGCGACGAGGAGGACGTGGAGGATGCCGCGGCGAGGAGGTAAGTTTAATTACAAATTTTATTTACCCCTTCCCCCACCTCATCGCCAGCCACCCCCGCCTCCTCGCCCGACCCCCAGATCAGTGCCGGCCGCCACTGGAAAGAAGGTTATAAGTCAGCAAAACTGAAAAGAGACAAGAAATGAGAAGTCAAAACAAACATTGACAAATTCAATAGGATCACCTTTGGATGGCACGATCTTTTGGCTAAACAGCATTTTCATTAAGAAAAAAGGTTTGATGCATGAAAATGAATTCTGCGGCAGCAAATAACATTCTAGGACAGCTTTCTTGGAGTCTCACTTTAAAACTGACCAAAGATTCAAATAAATCCTCACAGAGGCCTTTCTTTCCACCTACACAAACCAATATACTGTAAAAGACGCTTTAATAATAAAAAAGGCTGATTAACTAGTCCAGCATATAAATGCAGTAACTGCTGAGCAATCAAAAAAATACTCAATCTATCCTCTCTAATAGGAAAATGAGATTTAATTCAAGAACTACATTACACCTCTGTGGCCTCTTGTTCTGCCCTCAGGAAGTCCAAAAAAGCTGCCTCTTGGGTAGTCTGCTGACTCAAGTTATTACGATATTATGATATTGTATTAAGGAAGCTATATAGTGGAACGAGAAGTGGTTCCCCTCTAGATCCACGGCATTTCATGGTCGTACTTGTTTTTTACCGATAAGAGTTCATCCTGCTATGAGGGAATGCACTGGAGAAATACAGAGTTGTTCCTATTGCAAGTACAGTTAAGCGAATGTATGTCATTACATCGCATAGTAATACCACGCATGCCATTACAACGCGGGTATTACTACGCGATGTCAATGACATCGCATGCCATTACATCGCAAACTATTACCACGAATATGCCTTTACCACGCATGCCATTACAACACAAAGGCATGCGTGGTAAAGCTATATTCGTGGTTAGTTTGGAAGGTAAGTGACTACCCTACCCCTACACAACCCTTCCCCGCCCCAGTCCTCTCCCTACAATTACATTACACTACACTACACGACCCCCTAACACTACACAAACACTACCCTAAACCGTAAAACACTACACAAGCACTACTACTCTACCCTAAACCCTAAAAAAACTACACTATCCTTTACCCTTAAAATACTACACAAACACTACACTACCCTAAACCCTAAAACACTACAGTACCCTAAACCTTACAACACCACACTACACAAACACTACACTACCCTAAACCCTAAAACATACACTACGCAAACACTACTACACTACCCTAAACCCTAAAACACTAAATCACTACACTACACAAACTCTACAACACTACCCTAAATCACTACAACACTACCCTAAACCCTAATACACTACATTACATTACAAAAACACACTAAAACGTTAAGATAACCACACAGAACACTATTTTTACACTACCCTAAAACCAAACAGTTAACTCTCACCCCAAGCGCAAACCCCCTTACCTCTCTCCCCTCCAGCGTCGCCGTCGGATCCTGCTTCCTCCTTCCTGCTTGCTTCACGTCGTTGTGAGGAAACAGCCTGAGTTTCCTCACAACTACTTGGATAGCCGCCACATTACATCGCATGCGTTGTAAAAGCGCCAGCGATGTAATGGTATGCGTGGTTTTACCACGCGTTGTAACATCGCATGCGTTGTAACGCATGCTATGTAATAGCAACGCGTGGTAAAACCCGCGTTGTAATGGCTGTTCCCCCAGTTAAGCTGTGATGGTTGTGGTAAACATCCTTTACAATGACTGTGTTACAACGCATGTCATTACCCCGCATTTTTTACTCCTCAAAATCTTTTACAATGCAGGCCTTTACACCGCAAACCATTACAATGCATTCCCCATTACAATGCCCCAGTGGAGTTAGAATAGTAAATTGCGTTGATAGGGACTATGCGTTGTAATGGATTGCATGGAAAGCCCTGCCGTGTAAAAGATTTTGCGGAGTAAAAAATGCAGGGTAATGGCATGCATTGCAAATGCATGTGGGGTCCCGTGTCATATTCGTTGGTTCTTAATCTGGCATTTTACTCCATCTTAAATTTGCCTCTCTGTGCTGATGAGGTACAAGTGAGAGGGTATGGAGAACCAGGAGCATGTAAAGGAGGTAAGAAGAGAGACAGCATGCGGAAGGAGCCCTGGGGATGGAGTGGTCTTTGCCTAAACACTAGCATCTCACCGGATGGAGGCACTACTTCTTTGTGGGTAGCCAATTGTACACATTTTGGTGGCTTGGCATCAAAGTGGAAGCAGGAAAGCAAAGGATATAGAAGGGAGGCATCGAGAGATGTAAGTAGGTAATAATCCAGGATGGATCAGGGAGGGGGGGGAGTAGACCCTGATAGATAACAATAATGATAGCTGTGTGAGACATGCCAGGTAGAGCCCTGGGACGTAAGAGAATGCCCTCACAACATCTGTATTCCAAGCTTTTACTTTGCCTCTCCCTAATCTAAGCAATTGATGTCACTTCCTACAAAGTCTGGTGTTGAAGGGTGTGTGATGTTACTTCCAATAGCTTCTTTGAATCCACATTAAGGTCTCTTTCTCAAGGTGCGTGGGGCCTAGAATGATGTCTTCTGCTGCAAGTAGGAGAGCACCATCACCTTTATGCTTGCTTCGTTCTGGGACAAAGTTCCAGACCGGGAACCTTTGTAACTTTTAACTTTTTCTCTCTACTATTTATATTTTCCCATTCACTTTTAACAGGCTTCTTCTTACAGCTTTTTTCATCCCATTATGATTTGAGGTCTAAGATTACCAGAATACAAATGGAAAACCTGGATTCATTTATTACTCAATGCATGGATTCAGGAAACCTAAGATCCAGGCATGCTTCAGCCCAGGGCACAAAACGAATCCAGACACAATAACGTTGTAACTAACAAGAAGAAATACATATTATTATGCATTATAGCCCTCTACAAGCTATACCAAAAACAGTAAGGGCCTTATTATGAGTTTGGCAGTCCAATGGACCGCCAAACCCACGGTGGCGATGCGGCTACTACGGTATCGGTGGTCGTACGCCATGGAAACACTGCTGCAGCAAGAGATCCATGATTCCTGTCGGTCTTGCAAGGGTCTGAGGCACCTAACATGCTGGCGGTGCTGCTACAGCACCGCAAAGCACATTAGGAGTTTCCTCATAGCCACACCTTTCATGGAGGTGAGACTACCATGAAAAATGTGGTGGTGAGGAAACACACAAGGCCCCCTGTTGCCTCTGCGACAGGGGATGCATGTGGGGGGTACATGGTGTGCCCCCCTGTATGCATGCACCTCCAATTCCTGCAGGGCACGGACTTGACAGTCCATGCCCTGCAGGAGCTGCCTATGACGCTCCCATTGCAGTGCCTTATTCATAGTCACCACACTGGAGTGAGAATGGTAAATCTTACCCCTCCTGCATTCAACGCTTACCCTAATGTTGAACAGACTGGAGTGGGAATAGCAAATTTAACCCCTCCTGAGTCCAACATTTTCCCTATTATTGCACATAGTGGAGTGGGAATAGTTAATTGTACCCTTCCGTAGTCCAACACTTTCCCTACTGTTGCACAGACCGGAGTGGGAATAATACATTTAACCTCTCCTGAGTTCAACTCTTTCCCTACTGTTGCAAAGACTGGAGTGGGAATAGTAAATTTTACCCCTCTGGTGTCTTAACGCTTTCCCTTCTGTTACATATACTGGAGTGGGAATAGCAAATTTGACCCCTTCGGTGTCAAACACTTTTCCTACTGTCGCACATAATGTAGTGGGAATAGTATATTTATTGTTATTATAGTTTGGTAATTTTTTCAGCATTATTTAAGTATTTATTTTTATTTTGTGATTTTGATTGAATTTTATATTTTGTATATATAAATGTATGCCATTTTTAATATAATTTTCGAGAAACTGATTTTTATCTATTGTCTACTTTTTATGTGAATTGGAAATATTTTTTATTATTTTTGCAATTTAATTGTTATATTTATTATCTATTTTTATGGGTATGTAAATATAATATATATATATATATATATATATATATCCACAAAAGACCTCCAGGCACAGGAGCCCCAGACCCTTCAGGGCGGCCTCACGGCGATGGTCCTGGAGAGACCCATCCTAACGATTTGCATCACAGAGGAAAGTGAGGCCCAATACCAGAGTTCAAGCTGTTTATTTGCAGGTACAACAGCGCAAGTAATTTCATCTCCTTTCTCCTTACGCGTTTCGGCGACCTTTCGCCTTGATCACAGGGTGGAGTCTGCATCCGCAAAGTGCATTATAAGTTTAAAAGTCACGTGGCAGTTGTTTAACACTTCATGTCCCATGATGCATTTCATTGCGTTATTCCTGCAGGGAATTGTGTAAACTCCGTCTGCCTTCTTATTAAAAGTTATTCATAATGCTGGCATCATATATAGTGGATATAATTTTTATAAACTGACACGTGCTGTATTTTATCGTTCTCATATATATATATATGTATAGTTGTTATATTGGTATATTTAAGAAACATTTGAAAATTAAAATATAGATTATGATTAATATTTTTTAATACTTTTATATTATAGATGTGTATGTACATATATCCACATTCATATATATGTGTGTGAGTTTGCTTAATTTAGTATGTATTTATATGTATCTCTATATATGAAACATATTTAATTTACATTATATTAATGTTATATGTTAAAATGTTTAATATTTACTGTTTTTAACCATCTATGTATTATTTAAAAAAATAATTGAATATATTTTTTTGATATTAGTGTAAAACTATATATATTTTTGATATTTTTGTACTTATCATTTAATGTATAGAAAAAAGACATTTTTGTGATTCATATTCTTGGTTTTGATATTGTGTCAGAGAACCCCAGGACGTGGTGGGGGGGAGACTCCTGCAGCAGGGCGGGGGGGGAGGAGTGCCACCCTTCAAGAGGGCCCCATTCCCCCAAAGAACTATGACCATCTGTTAAGGGTGGGCGTAGTGGGCGTAGTGGGGCTAAGGGTGGGCGTAGTGGGGCTACGTGAAGCAGCACGTAGTGTGCCCGAATCTACGCACACTACGCGCTTTGCGTAGCCCCACTACACGCCACTCGCCTCCCGCCCACCCTCCTTTTAAAAGATAACATAAATTTATAATAAAGCAAATTAAAAGGCACTTACCTGAAGCGCGGCGTCTCCGGGGCTCCCTCTTCCTGGTTTTCAACTTTTCTGACAAATGCGCATGCGCAGACACCCGCGCATGCGCATTTCTTGCGAGAAATGCGCATGCCCGGGCGTCCGCGCATGCGCATTTGTCAGGAAAGTTGAAAACCAGGAAGAGGGAGCCCCGGAGACGCCGCGCTTCAGGTAAGTGCCTTTTAATTTGCTTTATTATAAATTTATGTTATCTTTTAAAAGTAGGGCGGGCGGGAGGCGGGTGGTGGGCGGCAGGCAGCTACGCTTCGCCCTCGCGTGTGCGTAGGCGCTGCCTGCTGCGCCTAGTTCGAAAACTGCGAAGCAGGCAGCGCTACGTACACTACGTGGGCGAAGCGTAGTGTCGCGCCCAGGGTTACCATCTGTGAGATACGGGAGATTCAGGGGCCCCTCTGCACATTCTGCCGGGGTGGGGGGGGGAATCATTTTCCATCACACAATGAAGGGGTTATTGAAGTTTTCAGTACATAAAGATTGTACTTTCGAATATTAGTTCTCTGTAATAGACTTACTCTTATTTTCAATTGAAAATATTTTATTTATTCAATCGTGTCGATGTATATATCATAAACAAAAGATTTCATGGAGAGCGCTAGATAGCGCTAAGCAAGATGGCCAAACCTTAATAGTGCTCAGCTGGCCTCAAGGAAAATCAGCGTGTTGCCATGGGTGACAATCCTATAAATAAAATGTTGGTGCTGTACTGACCTGTCATCATTCTGGCGGTGAAATGTCGGTTTGTGCACATCTTACAATTTGGAGGACTGCGCTACCAGGGACTCTTATGACTGGCAGGGACGTGGTGATAGGTGGGTCCTCCTGCGCAGTGCCAAGAACCTGCATGTCCTCATTAATAATGTGTGCTGCCATGATGGTAGCCTGCAAGAGCAGGTCCTCTATAGGAATTGCGTACAGCTCTATACTACAGAGTGTAGCATCATCCTCAGACTATTCTCTAGCTGCTGTGATTTAACAGAGGCACTAGCTGGCCCATTGGTGAGGATGGATAAAGTGACCCTGACAGATATGACATGCTGTGATATGCTTGCTGGACTTGCGAAAGTGACACAGACAATTACCAACTAAAGTCTGAATAGTTGGCTTCAGGGTGCCTTCAATGGTCTACAGACTTTTCACAGTATCATGTCTCAGCTGCCAGTGCCAAGAGTGGTTTGTTTGCCAACAGACCATGCCAAATCCACTCTGCCGGGGCTCAGAGTGGGTTGGGGGCACTTCGGCTTGGAAGGAGCAGCTGTCTTAGTAATGTGGAAAACATATCAGTTAGATGTTTAAATATAGGATATCTGATACAGCTGTTGGTCCTGATACATGGATCCATTTGATCCTCAAGTGTTGCTCAACAACTTACATCAACACCATGTGTTACTTTTCCATAAATGTGCTAGTTGTCAGTTGACATTGTAATAAATGACATCACATGGTGCTATTGAGGAAGAGGGCTACTAGTGAACCTGATTGATGGATGAACAACAGCTGATGGTGTGGGTTCCCAGACAAAAGGTTATAGGTGAGTCAGAGTGTTGTGATCAGGAGGCGGTGCAAGACTGTCTCAGAGAAGAAGTATATATTGAGGCATGTGAAAAAAAACAGGTAACATCGTGAAGGTGAAATAACAGCTTGTACATGGAGTGAGGCTTTTACCTTCACTATGTGGGATCCTGCATGACTGATACTGCCACGGTGGTGGAGTTGGCATTTTGCAGTGGTGTATTAGGTGACATGACACTGTCAGGGTCGACAACATGGTCAGCTACATTACAAGCCATGATAGCTACACAGTACACAGTGTGTTAGGAATTTAGGACATTTCTAGCTTTTGAGAGAGTGTGTTCTGTACGTAACAACATAACTCTGTATATTAAAGTTTCAAGATACAGGTGGAAAGTTGCAACACCTCATTTGTTGCTTGCATACCAAGGGGTAAGTGACAATAGTGACGTGACTGCTATGGGAAGGGTGTGTGTGTTGTGTGTCGGCAGTGTAGACGTGGATCCCAGGAGGGCACCCACGACACTGCTATAAAAGGCATGCATTGCATTGGCTACAGTGCTTTCAAAGTGTACAGTGGAGGGGGTGGTAGGTGGCTTGGGAGCTGGCAGCACAGGTTCTGCATTGGAGACAGAGAGTATGTATAGTTTTTTTGTGCAGGGTCCCCAATAGCCCATCTAAAGCTCAACCCAACCAAAACAGAATTCTTGTTATTTGCTAAGAACAGCACACAAAAAACAATACAAACCTGGCTTAATGTTATGAACCTTGCCGGCTACAAATTCAAATTTTCATTGAAGTCACCTGGATTCAACTTGGACACCAACCCCACCCTCAAAAAATACATTGCCAAAAAAAAAAGACCTGGCCTGGTCCCTGCTCTCTATTCTTCAGAAATTGAAACCATTTCTTCCATAAAGTGACTTCAGGACTATTATTCAAACCTTTGCACTCTTGCTTCTGTATGATGGTAATGTCCTGCTTCATGGCCTCCCAGATCCAACACTGAAACCCCTAAAAGGAATCCTACACATTACAGCACGTCTCATCAAGGGCTGACGAAATATGGTTACATCACCCCCATTCTGATAGAACTCCATTGGCTCCCCTTCCCGCCCTTCGCCACCCTCAAATCCAGCGGCATCATTTATAAATCCACCATGACCAGCACACCTACCAGACAGGCCCACACCATTTATGGTGTTTCTCTGCACCACCACAGCGAGGACATAATCAGACAGCAGATTAAGAAGTGTGAGTAAGAAAAAACAAGGTAGCAGGCCTTTCCATCTATGCACCCAGGAATTGGAACAACATCTCCGTATCTCATTTCTATTTCAATTCAGGAAAGATTTGAAGACACACCTCTCTACAACTTCACAATGCATTAATAATCCACAACCAAGCTACCTCTCCTATAGCTCATTAATTCTATCATTCTATATCTATTCTTGACCATGTACAAGGCTCCACTGCCTTTTGGCAGGTTCGTGCTATAGAAATAGGATATGCATCCACATTGTGGAATGGTATAAGATGTGCACACACAGAATTGGGTGGTTGAGAGCTAAGTGACAGTGGCCATACCCTGTGACAGGCCATCTGTGTGTGGGTATGACAGACATTGCTCTGATACCTACCTGACTGTGTGCGATGGGCAGGATGTTGTGCCAGTACTGTTTGTGCTCTCTCCACAATGTAGGTGACCAATGATACTGGTCCGTGATCCCGCGACTGCACTGGCTCTTGGAAGAATAAAGCAGATTGTGAACATGTATTTCTGTGTAGAATTGGGAACTACAGCTACCATTTGTATCTTGGCGAACTTATCCTTCACATGCCTCTTATCACCTTGCTGGTTCCTTTTTAGATCACGCTAGTAGTGTGTAGTTTCCACCCCAATGAATTCATTCTGTCAGTGAAGTTCAGCCATACTGCCCGCTTCTTTTGCTCATCTGAGGATGTGCGGAGACAGACCATGCAATACACTAAAGTGGCAAACTGCAAAACTGTATAACTGTATACTTCAGAACTACAACTCTGACCACAAGCCCTATCTCCAGTCAACCTAATCTCCCTATTTAGTGTGATTGTCGGCATCCTGGTTTATTTTGTGCACAACATCAACACACAGCATAAAGGGAAGAGAGCAGGACACCGGCTGTTGATTGTATTTATGTGCTTCAGATTGTTATTGCAGCCTGGTGTTTGATCGTGGCAAATTTGCTCTTTCCCACATTCAGAATGCAACACAGCAGAGCGGCAACATGCTACCTGCATAATGTTAGTTGTAGGAAAAATGTACCTAATGGTCGTGGTTACTGACATATGTATACAATAGGAATCAACAAGGGGGGTAGACCCCTCTGTGGTGACAGAGACCGGGGTAGGTTGTTCGCTAATGTCGGTCTTGACAAACTGTTGCGTAGCGCCAGTGAGCGTTTTTCTCTGCCACTTAATGCTGGGGTATAGTACTTCCTCTCATATGGTTGTTTTCAATCCTAAAGGCATATTATATACTAGTGTGACTGCTGTTGGGTACGGCTTACATATCATGCACTCTTTATTGACCTAACTATGAGTAGATTTGGATCTTGGTCCTGATGAATGGCCATGATCAGTTTTGACATTAAATAGGCAAGAAACATGTCAACCTTCTTTTAAGTATCACGTTTTGAGCTTGCTTGGACCATTGTTTCGATTTCTAAGCATTAAATTTACTTTGGGTATTCCTTGGTTATTTTTAACCTCACACTACGTCAGTCTACTCACATTATCACACCTAACACTGCACCTCACTGTTCACTTCGGCTGAAAACAAAAGAACTCTGGCAAAGGTTCTTTGCCAGAGATCTTTTGTTTTTAGCCTTCGTGGGGCCCGCTTGCCATTGCAGTGCCATCCCAAAGAGGAGCTGCCCGATGATAAAGCATGACACCCATTTGAGTGTTTGAGGGCTCTTGCTCCTGATGAATCAGGTCCCCCGATCTGACTCTTCAGGCTGTGTCCGACCTCTTTATCTCCTTTTAGGAATTGCATACTCTTTTAATTTACATATGTATACAATACACCTAGTTTACTTAGTCACAAGGGGGCATTTCCATCTATGTCTAAGCCTAGACATCTGTAAACATTTGATTTTTGTGAATACTGTATATTTGGAAAACTACAACCAGTAGTAGATGTACTTCTGCCAACTTTTACAAACATACTTCTCCCTTTGTGTCGCTGACCACATAGCCTTAGCTGAATAATTGCACATTTTTCTATAGCCTTTCCATTTTTTGTTTTTTTCTGTTATACATTTATGTATCAATATGCATTTAACATTTTGTAATATATAAAATGGTTTTGCTTTTTGATTTTTTTAGATTTTTAAAAATCATGTCCTATTTGTTTAATAAAATACGAGAGGATACTTTCGGAGCAGTGGGGTTCTGATTCGAAAATAAATTAGGGCATATGTAATCTTAGGTTTACAACTATTTTCAGTGTTGATTTATACATTTCTTGACTTCTCAAAGGTTAGAATAAGTACTCCTAGGAAATCATGACAGTGTTAGGTTCTCCAGAGTACCCCTTGAAAATCTTTGAGAACTTCACTTATGCTAATACAATGGCATTTCTGTATGTATAATTATACATAGTAAACAAATGCACAGATGAAACTGCACCACGAGTATAGCTGCACATTTTAACTATTTTTTTAAATCAAGGAAGATGTTTTCCTGCACGGAGAAACCACTCGCCAAGCTCCCGCCACTATCAGGAGTGCTCCCTTCTTATATCCCCATTGGAAATCGAGTCAATCTTCTACTGTCTTCCAAGCAAACATCGGTTGAGAACAGGTTGTGAATAACCACAAACAGAGGTGGTAGTTGGTGTTCTCAAACTTACAGGGCATTCCGTTCCCGAAATGCCCATTTACCACCCCTAGTAGATGATCTAATTACATGAAAAAGTATATATGACTGCATCTTTTAGTGTAAACGCATCCCTTTGTCATTAGCAATAGTCATTCTATGCCACTGAAAAAGGTTAATTTTTCATGTAAGTGAACATATATGCACACATAGCTTTGCAAAGGTGACCTGTCATGTTTCACTCACTATTTTTTTCTTGATCTGCTGATTATTTCAAATACTGTTGCAAACTTGTTGATTGTAACACTTTGGTTCTGGCATGGTTGAATTGATTTTTTAATATGACTAAACTAGAAAGGGCCGCTGGAGGTGAACTATTTTGGTATCATTACTTTTCTCACTTTTATTCCAAGTCTGCTTACTACTCCATGTTTCCTCTTTAATTGGGTTGTGACTTAGAACTATGGGGCATATCTACAAGCCCCTTGCGCGCCAGAGCGTTACAAAGCCACTTTGCGTGGCGTTGAATGGCCTCATAAATATGGAGTAAGACAAGGCAGCGCAAATCGCTGCATTGCCTTACTCTGTGCTAGAGAAGCGTTCCATGGGCATTGCAGTGGGTGTTCCCACGCAACATCCATAGATTTTGATATTTTTCCCAGGTTCACAAAACTATGTAAACCTGGGAATGTGTCAAACCCTTACACCTCGCCAAGGGAGGTCCCAACGAAGAGAAATAACTTTATTTCTCCTTGTTGTTTCCTCTTTTCACATGTGCTGCATTCTGCATGACACATAGAAAGAGGAAAAAGCCTCCTAGGGTTTTTGTGTAGGAATGTGCCCCTTGCTGTGCAAAAGCAATCCGGATACCTACACAGGCACCTTTATACCATGGTGCAAGGATGCCTGCGTTGACGCTAGGCTGCCAAAACGGCACCAGAGCAGAGGGAAAGGGCAGGAAAGCACCGTATGGATAAATATGTGCATTCCTGCGCTTTCGCGTTGAGGTAGGGCAGTGCAGCAAGGTGACCTGCTGCGCTGCCTTAAGCCAAAATCCCATAAAGAAGGCACACAGTGTTGGTAAAAGTTGAATTTCTTTTTGTGTGTCTTATTGTGTGCGATTTGTATGTTAGTGACTGATAACAAATAAGTTGTTTTGTGCCCCGTGGTTGCTGCAAACCTGCAGTCTTCTTCCGTGTTGGTGGAATATGCCAGTTTGGGGTTTTCAAAATCAGGTACCCTATTTAGGAGGCAAAATGCTATTTGCCTGGTATGCTCAAAAGCCAAGTCAACTTTCCTGAGCCACTTTGGGTGTCCTTTCTAATTGGAAAATAAGGCCCTCATTAGAAATTTGTCAGTAGAGGGTAGAGTATTTACCACAAGTGGCAAATCCCATCACCCCAGGGTGAGGTATTACCACCACATGTGCAAAATACTTCCTATTCTGAGTTTTTTAAAGAGGAAAGTGGGGCATAACGTGTAGGATCGGTTGGTAACACACCGAATTCCGCATGTTTTGTCTGTTTTTTGCCGTGATTTTTCTCCAGAGAAATTTCGGCAAGATTGACCTCCTGGAAAATATGAGGGAAAAACTGCCAGGGTGTGATAATTATCACACAACTCATACTCTGGATCCCTGCGGTGGGTGGACTGTGTAAAGACATGAATCCTCCATGTCCCTCTCCATAAGCCTTGCATGTCTGCCCCACTGTCTTCTGCTTGGCGCCATTGTTTACTGGAGAGAAAAGGCACAGGGTCCAGGGCGGGAAGTAGAAAGGGGAGTCAATTAACTCAAAACACAAAGACAAACGCAGTCACAGGCCACTGAAAAAGAAACGGGGAACGAGCCGGTAAAATAATTGCATGCAAGCTCTGCTCTTCGCCGGCAGCCCACTGGGGCATGAGCGGCTTAGAAGGGGTAATTACGGTGATGAGGGGTTGAGGAGCACCGAGGGTCTTTTAGATGTGCCTCTGGGGCAAAGACTCCAAATGCCCTACTGTCAGATGTGCGGCACAGGTGCACGAGCTGCGAAAGCAAAGGCGCCATTTTGTGTGGCAAGATCTGTGCGCCCCTGGGGTCCCAAATTCATAGTGCCAATATCGGCAACACTCCCCATCCCTCCCACAGTAATATCCTGGAGAAATAAACAGACAAGACACCTTCTTTGTGGAGAAAATTGCTGCAGGTTTATTTGCGTAAAAAATATGTCAACATGGTGGGTTATCTTACGGGCGATCCCAGGGCAGGCAGCCCCTCGCCGCCTGCCCACCTGATGAGCCAAATTACACCGTGGCCCTAGCCAACCGGTGTTTGCCAGAATTGGGGGAGGGGATAGCCCCTCCCTCTGGTGGACTGCCAGTCCACCCCCTTACTCATGCCCACAGAAGGGAGGCGGAGCATTGCAGGCAACCCCGGGTTGCTCAGGTCCAAAACCGCCCGTAGGACTAACGGGTCACAGTCGCTCCTTCAGGGTCCAACGCGAGGACCTCCCTGGAGATATTTGGCCTTTGCACTCTTGTGGTGCTCATGCAGCGGGTACCCCTCTGTACCCTACAGCCTCTGGATCACCCTGTAACTCCGCCACAGCACTGGGTGTGGCCACTGTCACCCCAGGGCTCTCCACCACGATAGGCCTAGTTACCTACACCCTGCTGATTCCAAGGCCTCCCCCAGATCAAGCAAGAACAGGTCCATTCCCACTCTGGACAGGTGTATCCCATCTTCCTCAAAACACCCGTTGACTTGGCGTGCAGTAAACCATGCCGGATGAAGCCAAAACCCCTTTGTTTTGGTGAATTTATGCATAGCGCTGTTAACCCTCCTGTGCGAGGTCTCCATGGCTTCCCCTGACCGCGCCCCCTGCCACACTTGCCGGGGGGTTATTTCAGACCACCATAATTCACAGGTCCCCAGCTTGTTGCTCAACTCACACATTGTAGTCCTCATTTCTTGCAGCAGTGCCCTTCTCCCCAGAGATGCCAGATCATTCCCTCCCAGGTGAATCACCAACACATTGGGCGGAGAGTTGTCCCCCCCCAGTCTCTGCTGCAGTTTTTTCAGCAAACAATTCCACCACATGCCTGGGAATCCCAGCCAAATAATCTCTGTGGCAGTAAGGCTGTGCCTCCATTTCCTGCTTTCCGCCCACCGTGACACACGCAGGACGCCTGAATGGCCAATCACCCAGGCCTTCGTTCCTGGTAACTAAAGAAGTGAAGGTTTGCAAACTTGTTTTATTGAAGACTGAACACCATGACAACATCTAAAATTGCACTTCATTTCACTCCACTGCAAGCCACCGGCATCTGGTGCCGCAACATTTCCCCTGGTGCCCCCCTAACCCTACCAGCGCATACACACTTCCCCCAGATCCCCAGGCCTAACTGCGTGCCCTCAGGACTGAATGTATCTCTTGTAACACTGGGACTCCCACCGCCCCAGTTGTTTGATGCGCTTAGCTGGCAAGTCTGACCTAAAGGCTGTGGTAGCTGCCCCTATCCGGAATGAGTGGCTGCAGAAGCGTTTGCCCTGAACCTTGTTGCCTGACAACTCCAAGCAAGCTTCCATTATGCGTTAAACTTGAAACTTAGTAAGGGGCGTACTGTCTGCATGCACCAGCAGGTAACCTTCTGTCGCTGGGCGCAGTGCCAGGTAAGTCGAAACTAGGCGCACCGGGTAATACTTGGCAATGTCTAGTTTGCATAGCGAGATCACCCTCCCCTCCCCTTCTTGGTCAGTTTTTGATCTTCTTACCCATATACTGAGGGCATCCCCAGACAGCGCAGCATCCTGCTTGTTCAAGGCCTCCCCAAATGTATCCTGCTTAGACCTGGCTACCAGCTCACCAATTCTGAGTGCACCAAAGAAGGCCAGGCTAAAGGTGGCCGAAAAGAGGGCTGCTTCAAAAGCTGAATGGGTAGCCATGTGCACCCAGTCAAGCATCCCTTGCAGAGTCTCAAAATATATAGGGGACATGTTGTCTGGTGCCCGTGGCTCACTCCTAGCCCAGCCCTTAAGCACCGCCCTAATCAGGAATGATTTTGTGAAGTCATCCTGTCCTCTTAATCTGGCGTGGTGACTGATTGCCGACAGGTGGCCCGCAAGCCACTGGTGGCTTTTCCCCTGACCTTTGGCCCATACAATGAAATTTTGAATCCTGCTCTCCAAAGATGACCTCCCTTCTTCCCAGGCGCCAGCCACTGCATAAAACTTGGCCACACAAGCCCTATTTTGCTTGCTGGTCCTAGGTGCTAAGGACAGCTCGCCTAACCCCCTCAAACGCCTTTCAGCTTCAGAAGGAACCAAAGGTGTGGTGGAAAAGGCGTCATCTCTTCTCTCGCTCTCGCCAACGTCTCCCGGAACCTGTGCCACTGAAAACGAGTGACAGCATTAGCCGCTGTGTTCTGCACCCCCTGAATGTGTCGGGCCCTGCATTCAATATTGTTAAACTGGCAAGCCCGCATCAGTTCCCTCAATAGACACAAGAATAGGGGACAAGACTCCGACTGGGAATTGATGGCCTGCACCACAGCCAGGTTGTCGGACCAGAACAGGAACCTTTCCGCTGGTAGTATTGCGGGCCACAGGTGAAAAGCTATCACTATCAGGAACAATTCCAAAACTGTAATGTTGGCCATGACCTTCTTCTTGTGCCAAACATTGGGCCATCTCTGCGCGCACCTCTCTTTGTCTAGGATCACCCCGAAACCTTCTCTGCCTGACGCATCTGTGAATAATGCTAGTTCCGGGCTCCCCGCCCAAGGAGCCCTCCATATGACTGAGCCATTGAAGCTCTCCAAGAAGCTAGCCCACATGCTCAGGTCTTCTTTCATCCCCTTGCTTAACCTCACCAGGTGATGCTTCTTCTTGACCTTAGCAGTTGCCCTGGCTATCCTACGCACAAACACCCTCCCCGCTTATATTACTCTGGCCGCAAAGTTTAGCTTTCCTAGGAGGCTCTGTATGAAACCCAGGGAGGCCTTGTCCTGGCATAAGGCTGACTGGATATGAAGTGCCAGGTCCTGGACCTTGTCTGCTGGCTGCCTGGATTCCCCTGCTATGGTGTCAAGTTCAATCCCCAAAAATGTTAAAACCTGCGCCGGACCCTCCATCTTCCCTGGCGCCAGAGGGACCCCAAGATGACTGGCCAGCTTTTCAAAGTCCCCAAGGGCCTTCCTGCAATCCTGCGTGCCCTTACCCCAGATGAAAAGGAAGTCGTCCAGGTAATGTGTCACCCCTACCACCCCGTAGCATGATTGTAGAGCCCACTGAAGGAAACTGCTGAAAGCCTCAAAGTAGGCACAGGAAACCGCCCAACCCGGGGGAGGATGCATCTGTCGTAAAAGTACCTGCCCTGCAGCTTGAAACCCAGCAGGTGTTGACTGCTCGTGTGAACTGGTAGTTAGCTTTGGCTAACCAAGCCCCCTTACCCGCCCTCCTGACTAAGTCCAATGCTACGTCCAGGGTACAACACGTCACAGAGCAGGATCCCTCCTCCAGCCCATGGTTGACCGAGTTTCCCTCCGAGTATGACAGGTGGTGAATTAGGCGAAAGGCCCCTGGCTCATTCTTGGGCACCACTCCCAGGGGGGAGACCACAAAGTTGTCCAACGGGGGACACAGGAAGGGGCCCGCCACCATGGCTAGGGCCCTCTCCTTCTCCACCTTGGCTCTGACTACTGCCGGTAGTTCCCTAGCTGATTTAAGATTGTCGGCCTCCCTACTTTCCTGGGGGCCCACATAGGGGATCTTGAAGCTTTCGCTAAAATCGGCCAGCAGCTAGAGACTATCTTGTTTGTTTGGGTACTGTCTGAGGAGAGGCAATAGGTTGGCCAGGCAGACTGGCGACGGGCCCTTAACTGTGCGCAAGTGGACCAGGGCATGGCCCAAGGCGGGGGTTGGTGAAAGAGGTGTTGCCGTTTGCATTCGCGGGGACAGGGGATGCACTGCGTCTGAGAAAAGGAAGGGGGTGTCGTGTGGTTTTGATGCGCCCCCCCCAACCTCAGCTATCCTGCTTTCCTTTGGCGGTGGGCTGACGCCCCTGCTGAATATGGCAAGAGACCGCGGGGTGAGGCCCCCACAACTGTTGCATATGTGCAAAAACGTGCATGTTTTGCCCCTTCAGCACGAACCAGAGTTAAACAAGCGGCAGGTCCCCGGGGAGAACTTCTGAAACCCCCCCTCTGGCCCCCCCCTCTGTCCCTCCCCCCTGAAAAGACTTCCTGGCACCGCACGTGTCTGTTTGGTTGCCTGATGCCCTGCCCGCCTGAACTTTGGGCTGCGCCCCTGTGCTCTGTAGTGCGTGCGATCCCATGTGGTCTAACCATAACTGGACCTCCTTCTGGACCCACGCCATCTCAGGACACATGGGCATTTTTTTCCTGAATTCCCTGTCATAATTCAACCAGCCCTGCCCCCCCCCCCACTTCATTGCCTCATTGTGAATCAACCTGCCATATATCTAAAATGATGGCAAACAAGATAGAAAAAGCATCCAGCCAATTCTCAATGCGCTTTTCAGGCCAAGCCTGGAACTTAACTTTCTTGTCCTCCTTTTTCACCCCACCTTTTCTGGCATCTATGCCATCCTGGCCGAGCAAGAGCAGAGAGAAAATGTCTATCAATTCTCGCCTCCAAATTGCTTCCTTGGATTCTTGTGGTACCTGCCAGGCTAGGGAGCAATGGCCTGACAGCAGCAGGGCTGCTGTGACGAGCTGGGCAGGAGCGGGAGGCATGCTCAACTGAAGTGGAGTAACAACTGCGGGCAGGGGAATGGCTGGAGATGTGTGTGGTCCTGACGGGAGGTCCCCGTTGCTGGCTGGGGAACTAACACACACAATGCTGGAGAGAGTCGGTGACGCTACCATGGTGGCTGGCGTGTCTGCCGTACCCACCACTGTCCCCAGGCTAAGATTCATTGACGGGGGAGGATGGCGGGGGTAGATGGCAGCAAAACTCCCCCAGAGGCCGTGGGAGACTTGCATGACCCTGGTGTGGTTGCACCCTCCTTCACCACCACTGGGGCGGCCATGGCTGGGGCCCCTCGTTGTGCCTGCTGCACGCTCCCCTGGCTTGCTCACATAACAGCAGCTGTAAGCACCCCTCCCTCTCCCGTGGGTATTACGCTGCCGAGCTGCGGGGAGCTGGTGCCCGTCTGACCAGCCCTGAAATCCGCCATAAAGTTCCTCAGCGTGTCCGTGAGCTTACCCAGATCTTCCCGGGTGGCGTAGTTCCCTGCGGCCGTCACACTATCCGGAGGGGTTTCCGGCCCATGGGCGGGGGGAGAACAGTGGGGGACCAGACTCCTTGGGAGCGGGTAGCACCCTGGTTTTGGCAGGTGGCGGGTCTGCCGGAAAGTCCTTCGACGTGGGCTTGCGGACTCCTTTGGGCCTCGAGGGCCCTGCCTCCGCATTGTGTTCCTGCTCTGGGGTAGGAGCCTCGCTGACGATACCCGAGTCCTCCGGATCAACAGCTTTCAAGATCCCTGTGGCCCGTGCCAGTCCCTTGGTCTTGGCCATCTGTATAAATGTCGCCCACTGTGTGTCTTGGGAGGTGTCCGGCAAAGAGTCCTCCACCTGGGACGTCTACGAGACTAGGGGGGGAGAACCCTGGCCATCCATGCCGAACTGAAGGTCCCATGGTCCACCCAATCAGAGGAGACAAATATTGGTGTCAGAAAAAAGCACACTGGACTTCACACTGTGTCTAGGTTGGCCTCCAAGACTCTAACGCCGCCAGCTGCTCTGCCCCCGTGCCCAGTCCTAGTACTTACTTAATCAGGAAAGGGTGTTGGACTTTATGCTTGCATGCATTCTAATGTCAATACGGTGAGTACTTCTGAGTGCGAGGAGGAAAAGGAGAAGGTTAGCATTTTCCTCAGGCACGTCCTGAGACCCCTCCCCTGGGTGCCAAGCACTCCGCACTCCAAGTAGCACTAACGTGGACCCGCGTTCAGTCTCCACCCCTGGAGCGCGCCCTGGCCATACCTGATCCTGTTCCCAGCAATCCCCTCTCTGAGTGGTGCCTGAGTGCTTGTTCCAATCGGTCCTGTAAAAATAGAAAAAACATTACACTTCATTCCTGGCCACGCTAACTAGGCCTGGGCGAAAACTTCCGTTCCGCTCGTGGAAGTTGTGAAGTTTGGGCATTTCCGCATTCCGCGGAGAACGCAGAGATGTCGAAACTTACGCGATCCGCTGTGAAAGCGGAAGTATTTTCTTGTTCGTGCTTTAAAAATGCGTTCTTGCGCGCGCGGTAGCGACTTACCGGATCACTGCGTTCGCCGACACTTTTCCTATCCGTTCGCGTGCTCCACGAGATGTTGGATTGTTGATAGCTGGTTGCGCTATCCCGTGAGAGTTTGCGTTCGCGAACACGTCATTCGACCCGGAACAGGAAATAAGCATAAGTGAGCAAGATGGCCACGCCCATTAGCGACCGCATGGGCAAGTTAGAGATATATTTCCCCGCGAGCACGCAAAAACACATCGCGAACGGGCGGGAAAAGCAATCTCTGCGTCTTCGCGAAAATTCCGCGTGCTCGCGGAGGTTTAGAGCAATTTCACGATAATTTGCGTAGGGCAACTACGCAAATTCCGCCCACCCCTAGCACTAACCCAGAACCCTGCACACTGACCCAAGTGCCCCAGTGTGCCCTGTACGCTGCACCTGATCTGAGCCTTGCGGAGACTAGCCCGCTCGGTGTAGGGTGGTGATCGAAAAACCCTGTGCAATTCTGGAACAGAAAACAGACACTCCTAAACCACAGCCCCTCCCTACTAATTACATCCTTCTGTCCAGGCGGGAGGTCACGCATCTAATCGACCTAATTCCAGAAGTGATGCATGAAATACGCACTCCTGGCTACAGCGAGCGGTGCGCGAGGGCCCTGACCTGCAACCTCAACCCGATGTATGCCTTCTGCAACCCAGTAAGATGGGTGAGAAAACTGAGGGGTCCTCCCTCTGTGTCCCAGGAAGGGTTCTGGGACAAACTACACACTGCATAAACTGTAGGCTGCTGCACAAACTGCAGGCTGCTGATCTCCCGGGCGCCCTGGGGAGTTCACAGGGCTGTCCTCGTGCGAACTGGCGATGGTCGCGAAGATCGTGTGACCCCCCCCACCGGCACAGGGCCCCACAGCCATTGCCATACCATTGCCCTATGAACCCTCAGGGTGGCAGCGCATGCCTCACACCGGCACCAACACGGGTAGGGGAGGCAGTCTGTCGATGTTACTGCATCGCGTGGAGTGCTGCCATCAGCAGAGGCCCATGGGCACGGTCCTCCAGCTGGTGGGCCACCCGTGACCACAATGTGGGAGGAGCCTGAGACCGGCCCGCCTCCCAATGGCCCCCCGCGGGCCGAGGTCTGATGCTGCACCGCAGGGCATCGGACTGGCAAGGACCCACTGCCGGGCAGCGCAGGGACAAGGGCAAGCACAAGCACCCGCTGCCCATCAGGGCTGGCAAGCCTGCCTGGCCTAGCGCATCGCGGGCCCCGGGGAATCGCGGGCGCACGGGGACAACCTCCGTTCCAACAGGCACCGCGCAAGCAACGCTGCCCTACCCCGGTGATGCTTTCCGACCGGGCCCCAGCAACCCGCAGCCCGTCACCGAGGTAAAGCACTAACAGTAGTGCTGCTCCCACCAGTCTCACCGCTCTCCCATGATCCCCATGTGGGCCCCCTAATCGTATGATCGAGGAGGCAGGGGTCTCACTGTTCCCCCCCTCCCCCAACTCATTGGTATTCCTATCCCACAGCCATCAAGACCGAGGGCCCGGGCCGGGCCTGGCCTACCACCTGACCCCAGGGAACTCATCGGCACACCTGGGGGCAGGGGTGCAGTGCAAAGACTCTAGCCTGCAGTGTGGGGGGGTAGGGGGAGGCCGTGCTGGTGAGGATTAACCCCCGTGATTGAAGCCGTGGCCTTGGCGACTGCCGGGTAGGCCTGAGTGGCTGCTGCCTGCGCGACCGTCACCTCTCCCGCCCAGACTCCTGTCCTGCTCCCTACCCCACGGCCCCCACGGTACCGGTGAAAGCAGACCACACGGGGGCCGGGCTGGTAACTGGGACGGGGTCCCTCCCGGGCAAGGCAACGTGGTGGACCCCAAATGGGGCTGGGGGCAGGGGGGGCAAAGGTGACTAACCTTGTGATCCCAAGTTCGATCTCAGCAGCAGTTCGCACAGCCGAAACGGCGTCTGGGCAGCAGAAAAAGAGGGCGACCAGTGGGCGGGAGAGGTATAAGTACCTCGCCCCCGCCCCCCTCCTGCCCGGAAGTGACGCGGGCATGTGGACCCTTTGGGGTCCCAAACACTGGGCGGCTGACTCGTTTGCCATCATGTGGCACTAAGTGGGGGCCGCCCTCTTAGGAGGGCCCCCTTCGTGGGCCCGGGGCAGCCCGCAGAACACAAATGGCACTGCAGGATAAACACTTTCATTACCTGTTGCAATCTCCGACTTGCTGCAGCACCACCACACGCTGGCCACGCAACAACAAATTTTACTGATGGATAGCACCATTTCATAAAAAAGATGATATTAGTAAACCATGACCTCCCCATCCCCGTTTTATAGAACACAAATATAATAGGGTGCATTCCAAGCTATTAAATTAGGCCACTTCCATGTAGGTGGGGGGGAGGACAGATCTATACATGATTTTCAGGACAGCCATTGACTATTTCAATTAATTAATTGGATGTGAATGTATATCCTGCAATTGTGTCGTGGATCAGGTCCTCAAGTGTCCATCTTGGACATCCCTGAGTTAAGGTCGTTTGTACCATTGCAGGCAAGGACCAACCATATGCAACTCTGTCTTGGATGTTACAAAATTGAACTCCTATGGGAGATCCACTCTAAACAGGAGTCCAACCAATCCCAGGTGATTTTCAGCCAATTTGTTGGCCACAGTTTGATGTACTAAGGTAGAGTGATTTACCGAGATAACTCAAAAGCAACTAATGAAAATCCTGCACAGTAACAAAGTGGGAAAATCCTGAAAAGTGCATGGGCCATGTTCCCGCTATATAAAACTTTCAAATAGATAAATATGTAGATCAGCACTTAACTTCGTAACTATCTTGCTTTCTTCGCTGTCACACTATGGTCGCTTCCTTCAATCTATCCCAGGCATTTTAATTCTGTTTCTGGTGTGTTCATTGCTGCTTCCGCTTGTAGGTAGTGCTTTGAGTGCTTATGTGACGGTTGAGTCTCAGCCAGACAAGTTGTGTGCCTTTAATCCTTTTTATAAAACTTTTGCTGATATGTACTCAACCTCTCCATTGTAGTAATGGCCCTGTGTTATTAAAAAGCCCCTCTCATATCTCCATCTCTCTCTCCCTTCCCTATTCATAAAACTGCGGTGAATGAATCTCTCTCATATCCCCCTTTCCCTTCCTCTCCTGGAATTGACGCTCACGCAGTATTCAAATGTCTGTCACGTGCTCCTCGTTCCTTCCCTGTACCTATTGATCTGCCCTATTTTCATCTGTCTCCCTCTAGCACTGATTTAGAACCCATAGATTCTGAGGTATTTACATGTTTATTTATTTATCAATCTATTTATTCATCGAGTTTTTTGTAGCATAAACTTGACCAGAGGGTATCAGAGTGCTTTATAGAGTTTGCACAGTAGCGATTATACGAGGCCCCTGTGGACTACATCCATATACAAAATACGTATTGAGGTAGATATGGAACACCAGCAGTAAAAAAAAAAATACAAAAAATATATAGATAAAAATATAAAAGAGAGCAGTCCCCCCCCCCCCCCCATGAATGTATACCCGAGAGGTACCTCGGTGCCTCCTCCCCATATCTCATCTTCGGTATGTGTACCAGAGGTATGTATACACAACTCCCGGTGTACTCATATACCTTCCTCATATTTCTGGTCTCCCCTGTTGCATGTCTACCCATAAACTATTCACCTACCCACGTCAAATCATGACCTCCTATGTCGCTGGGAGTGGAGGGTTTTAATGTTGCAATATCTTTACAAAGCAGTTTGTTTTAGACTGTTGACTTTCACAGATATTTCCTAGGAAGGACATGGTCAGTAAACACACTTAGGTGGAACATCTGCAGGAGGTTTGCGCATAAATGTCGGTAGTATCAAACAAATGATAATCAGGTCAACTGACATCAGGACAAGGGGGTTGGAGGAAACTGTGTCTACAAATAATAACAAAGCGAGTTTACTCCACAAGCAGGAAATGCACACTGGCTGTTCCGATGGTGTTATAGGTGTTATAGGTGGGATAGTGGTGTGTAGTCTGTGTGTATGTTGAGAGAGACGAAAGTGTGGAGTGACGATTTTATGTGGCAGGGAAAAGCTTGGTGTGCAGGTATGTGAGAAATATGTGTTGCGGGTGTGTATGGGGTGCTGCGTGGGGCATCTTTTTATATGTATGTTTATGTGGATATGAGAGCAAGGGAGATGGTGTGTGTATGAGTGTTTGCAGATGTGTGTGTGTGTGAAGAAGTGTTTCGAGGGCTCAAGTGAATGGAAGTAGTTTTTTAGCATGTCTGTTTGGGTATGCGGTGTGGTAGTTTGCCGTATATTCATTCGCAGGTGGCTGTGCTTTTGTCTTTGTACCTGCACCACAGTGACCGTGGCACTGTGTGCATATGAGGCGTGTGCATGTGAGCAGACGCGAGTGTGTGCATATCTTGCTTGTACCAGTTTGTGGTTAGTTGTCTATGTTTTATGTAACTTTTATATGAGACCAAAGCATCAACCTCGTTTAAAACCCCAATTTCTTTGCCACAGCTTACCTCAGCCTCACGCTGCAGCTGTGCAGTATACCAGTCCCGCTGAGAGTGAATGCAGAGCTGGTGGGAAAATTGAAAGAATGAAGCATACATTAACTGATGAAAATGGATTTTCTTCCAGAACATTGATCATTTTCAGAACTGGCTAAAACCAGATGTCTTTGTTCCATTTTGTATATGATAGTGTGCTCTTATTTCACCAACGGGGACTGGTCCTCCGATGAGGAAAAATGTTATGTTAGTAGCATAGGGTGTCCCAATAGACGGACGCCTCAACCATGTTGGTAATCTTGTGTGCCTTCTTGGCTTCAAGAGTACATACATCCATTCCTGTGGAAGGAAAGTCCTCTTGGCCAACGTGCCTCCTTTCAGCCCAGCCAGAACGCCTGCCCTGCAGGGCTGGACTGGGAACCCTCAGCAGCCATGGCAATTTTCTCGGACCAGCCCCTGGGGAAGCACTGCAAGGACCAGAAGGCTGTAATTGTTTACTTACTGCTTTTGTTACTGGGGGCCGATATAGCAGTACTGCTACAAAACCGGGCCCCACTAACAAAGCCGGCCCCTATCGCTACAAAACTGGCCCCCACCCTTCTAGCCTCCCGGCAAATGCCCGATGCCTGATATGGCCAGTCTGGCCCTGCTGCTATGACTACCCAGTGAACCATCAACACACTTCTCTGTGTGGGGTACAAACTTAAACTGAGGCAACTCTTGTATATGTCTTCGATCTTAACCTCTGAATTAATTTGTGAGTTTCCTCAGAACTCGTTATTCCAGGGGATACTGTGCCCACAGGCGCACCACAACATGCGAGGCAAGCCAAGCTCAGGATGAGATCCTGGTATTGCGGGGGAGGAACAGCTTGAGTGGAAAGTCATGCACAAATTACCTTCAACTTGTAGGTCATGAGCATCTCAAAAGAATGGAAGCATTATTCAGTAAACACACTTACCACACTGAGATAAACACACTTCGTCAAGGAACAAAGTTGTGAATCAGAGCCATAATATTTAACCAGCTAAAACTCATTCTTTTTTTCACAGTGAAACCCCCCAGTCCTTCTACACAAGCAGTAGTCTCTAAACTTACTATCTCCTCTTTCCGCTGTTGACTTATAATTGAAATGTGAATAAAATATTTATTGTGGTAACTTTATTCTTTAATTGCTCTTTGATTGGGTTATAACTTAATTTCCAATTCGATTTTTAGATAAATCACAAATGTAGAGTAGACATTTTGACACAGTGCTTAGTGGCAAAGGCACCAAATGTGGGCTTGAGCTGCCCCACCCAACAGAGAACCATCTCTCCACCAAAATTAATCTGCCTTAGTGCAGCTTTCACAGCCTCCCTGCTGTTATGTATTTATTTTTATGTGTTTTTAATATAAGTTCGACATCAAGCGGGCCATCCTACACGTAGAACCACCGCCGTCTGCGTAGTTTTGTTCCA
The DNA here is from genome assembly GCF_964204655.1 of Triturus cristatus. Lineage (NCBI taxonomy): Eukaryota > Metazoa > Chordata > Amphibia > Caudata > Salamandridae > Triturus > Triturus cristatus. The sequence goes on along the minus strand of NC_140586.1, from coordinate 122,446,792 downwards.
GCCATTGTGCCCGAAACTAGTCACGGAGTTTACAGACAGAAATGGTTGAATGCGTTTTCAAGGCCCAGTGCAGCAGTGGCTGATATAATAATGTTCTTTATGAGGGGATCAACACAGTTTTATCGACGGACAGCCTTGGTAGTATAAATAGGCAGCGTTCAGAGTAAATGACAGACTAGCTGTTGCTAATACGACTTCCCTTCCACTAAAATTAAAAATTCGACGCATTCCCCTAGCCACATCCCTGGCATGTATCCATGTTTAAAGGGGAATATGCAGAGTATATTAATGGGATAATGTAAATGTCACTAAAGCTCTTAGAGAGATTAAAACACAAGTGACTAATGGTAAATTATTTCCTTGTGTCCCTCTAGGTCCCTCTACTTGCACACTCTATTGACAAATGACTCATCGCCACCGCTCTGGTTTACTGAATATCTATCGTGGGCGGTTGCGTGCGCGGCATTTTGTATGTCAGCCTTTGCTCCTAAAATGGCTGCCCGTGGATGGCGCACAGATTCGACACCCCTGGATCACAAAGGTCGATGTTGTCTTCTGAATCAGGTCAGAGATTATATTTTATGCCTTAGAAGTCCTTTGCCTTTAGTGTGCATTCCTTGTCTTAGAATGAGTCTGATAAAATGGCAACTGGTGCGAAATACATTTAGAAAGAATTTGCTGTCCCGAAGATGATTAGAGTGTTGTTGTCTAGTGCGAAAGGCACACAATATTTCAAAGGTTAACAACAAAATGCAGAATTCTATCCAAGTTCCCAGGCAGATCACATTCAATCAAGAAGCCAGACACTCACTAAATTCTTAGGGAACTGACAGCCCAACAGACCACTGATTTTTTTTTAAACAAACTTTATTGTCTTTTACATGTATCCAGGGCCGGACTGGGAACCAAAACCGGCCCTGACAATATTTCAGGCGTGGTGACTTCAGACCCAGGGTCTTCTGTAGCAGCCTATCTTATATTGTGAGTTCTGGAAGTTTATAATAATGATTTACATATTCACTGTGCTTTCTGTCACAGACCAGACTGTGAACTCGTAGCACTAAACATACACACGTCACTATTCACCACTGTACCAACCAGGATTCAAATCAGTGGCTTAACTAATAGAGGTTTCATAATGACTGCATTTCCCACTGATTAACATAACTTGCATTCAATTTTCATTTAAGCTGTGATTTATAATATATGGAGTTACTGACGGTGAAAGACTTAAAAAAGTTATAGAATATTTTGGTTTTTTAGCCACACCTTTGACTTCCACACTCACCCACCCCGCTCCCATTGCGTGCAGCATTGCAGTTCCAATACTATTTTTAATGCACATCGACCACTGGGCTTATGGGACAACAGCTGGCTCGGTATTGCAACAGAAATTTAAGGCTATACCTAGCAAGAGTGGTAGAAAAAAGGAATTTCTGCGTGAAGGAGACCACTGTTATGGAACTGTGGCTCCTGCTACGTCTTCACACACATTGGCAAACTGGCTGTGTGACACAATGTGGGCTCTAGTTGGTTCTTCGTAACAGCTGGAATTTTATCACTTGAGTCTGGGCAGCAGTGCCTACCAATCCCACTCACTTTTTCTGATTCACTATCAGATATTGCAAATTTAAAGACTGTGAACAGTTGCATGTGGACATAACAGCAAACCGAGTAAGTGCAACACAGACATGATGAACATGCAGCCTTACCTTTCATGTCGTACAGCTGCCTGGTCATAGGTCTGTCATCTTCTGTTCCAGGCCGATCAACCCAATACAACTCACAGCACAGCAGAGCAGTTTAACAATCAGGCTAGGCGGGTGTGCGGGTGTGCACGTGTGTGTGTGTATATAAATAAATTAAAAAAAAAAAAATATATATATATATACAAATACCAATCCCGATAGATGCGTAGAGGCTGTCAATATAGGGCGGTCCACGCACAGGGTATTGGCACCCTGAATTATAAGTACCCAGTTCTCCAAATTTGTAAAAGAACGCCAGGACACCTTGAAATTGCAGTGAAATAATACTGACTGCACCAGTATTATTTCACTGCAATTTCAAGGTGTCCTGGCGTTCTTTTACAAATTTGGAGAACTGGGTACTTATATATATATATATACATATTTATACATATATATGTCCATATATGTATATATATACATATATTTTTATATATATATATATATATCGTCCCAGGTGGTTCTGTTTTTCTTTGCTCCAGGCGCTACTCGGCGGGTGCGTAGCCTCGCGGTTGAACCAAACCGCCAATATTAAGAAAATTCCTCCCCAAAGAAGAAGCAGGTCGCACTCCAACAGCTTTTCAATTGAAAAGCTGTTGGAGTGCGACCTGCTTCTTCTTTGGGGAGGAATTTTCTTAATATATATATATATATATATTATCTACTGGCGGTCGCCAGTAGATAGTTATAGTTAGGACCGTGTTTCCATAGGATATCCGCAACATTCTATTTGGAATAACTTTGACGCCGGTTGACGAATCCTCGCAAAATTTTCAAAATAGGTGGGGCGCTCCACTCCGCTCCTACCCTGGAAGTCTCGGGGGGATTCGTCAAGCGGAGGCTGAGAAAAAAGGGGGGTCCCAAAACGCGTTTTTCCCATGCAATTTTCCATAGGGACCTTTAGTCCAAGGTACAGCCCGAACGGCTGAACAGAATTACTTGAAATTTGGCAGAGAGGTAGTCCTCAGGTCAGGGATGTGCCTTTTGCAGGTCTGGTGTCAATCTGTTCAGTAGTTCCTGAGAAAATCAAAAGTAAAATCATATATATATGTGGGCAGAGCCTAACCACACATCTCATCCTGAGATCTGATTGGCTGTCAGCACTTCATCCAAGAAGTGTTGGCAGCCATCTTGGGACCAATATACATGATAGCACCTCATTAAAAAGCATTGCAGTTAATAGAAGGTTTTAAGACTTTAGTTACATTATAAATCATTTGTTGATGGTACCATACTCATTTTAGGAATTGTGGTATGTTCTAAGGTGATTTCACCATGTGAAAAAGCCTTCTGCTGGGATATCATGATTGAGAGAAAAATATTTTCTCATGCTTTTCCCACAGAGGTTTGGAAGGTGATCTATAAGCTAAACTGAGAGCTTATTTTCTGTAAATTCACATTATCTTTCTCAGTCATGTGAGAATGAAGGCTGACATTCTCAGTAAAACATGTACATCCAACAAGGGCAGAGACTGTCAGTTGAATCCTTTGTGTTCTACTGCAGTTTCCCAGCGTGTTCCAAAGAACAACTAGAGCGCTAACAGTCCTACTTATGATAAACGTATGGCACACCTGAAGCCATCTTGCTTGGATTAAAGTGGTAACTCTTAAAACATTTAATTTAAAAAGGAACAAAATGAGGGGGTCATTTTTCCATAAAAAGTATGATTAGTGCTGGCGAAAAAAAAATTAGGGCACATTTTGAGTGACTTCTCAAATCCTCTTCTATTTCATTAAAAAATTCTGACATGCAGACTGAAACATGCACTTTCAATACCAGCAGCAGTTTTCCCTGGTGAGCAGTAGCTTTACTACAGTGATCTAATGAGCAAAAAGAGTGCTAACATTCTGAATTTATGGCAAATGTGTGACACATCTGAATGCCTTTGGAATCAAAGTAAAAAACTGAAAGTATTTCCTACTGAGGAGACTGCAGTAAATGAGGAAATTAGGAAACTTCATAACAAATAAGTCTGCCAAGATGGCCACCAGAGACAAAAGAGCCCAAATGTAGCCCAAATATCACCCAGATGTAGCCCAAGTATAGCCCAATGACAGAATGTCCCAGAGTGTTCTTAAAAACAACTAGAGCGCTTACTGTCTTCATTATGACAAAAGTATGGCACACCTGAAGCCATCTTGATTGGAATAAACTGGTAACACTTAAAACATTTAATTTAAAAAGGAACACAATGAGGGGGTTCATTTTGCCATAGAAATTATGATTAATGCTGAAGAAAGAAAATGAGGGCACATTTTGAGTGACTTCTCAAATCCTCTTCTATTTCATTAAAAAATTCTGACATGCAGACTGAAACATGCACTTTTAATACCAGGAGCAGACTTCCATGGTGAACAGTAGTTTTACTACAGTGATCTAATGAGCAACTAGAGTGCTAACATTCAGAATTTATGGCAAATGTGTGACATATATGAATACCTTCATGATGGAATCAAAGTAAAAAACTGAAAGCATTTACTACTGAGGAGACTGCAGTACATGAGGAAATTAGGAAACTTCATAACAAATAAATCTCCCAAGATGGCCACCGGAGACAAAAGAGCCCAAATGTAGCCCAAAATCACCCAGATGTAGCCCAAATATAGCCCAATGACAGAAGTGTGCAAAACACTTATTATTTTATGTTTTTGCAGTGTTATATAGTGCAGACTTGTCAGGTATTGGAGTGCTTTACATGAGCATTGGTTACATCACACAAGAACAAATTCATTTTGGTTGTAGACATGGGGAGACTAAGTGATTTGACCAGAATCACAGAATGTCGAGCTGAAGCAGAAACTCCAACCTGGTTCCCCAGTTGCAAAGTCTGCAGTTCTGGAAGTAACACCACATCCTCTCCCCTAAGTGCAACATTTAATCAAGTGGTCAACTGGATAAAAAAACATAAAGGTAACAAATAATTTAAAAGTGCTTTCTCGCTATTTGAAAACTCAGAAAATATGTCCTTATTTTAGTTTTTTAGAGCACTAACCATAATTTTGATGCCAATAAGACCCTCTCATATCTGTAATTTCTAAAGGAAATGCTCTAGGTATTACAGTTTTGATTACATCAAGATGACGCCAGGCGTTCCTCACTTTTGTAATAAATATAGAATGTTAGCAATCTAGTTGTTCATTAGGATACTGTTGAGAGGCAGAGGCCAGGGGCACGGACTCTTGAAGGCAGGTAGGAGGGTGCAAAGGCAACAATTTAACCACACTGAGCAGACAGGAAGGGCCGTGGCAGCACAACAGACTATGGAGGGCAGTGGAAAGGGGGGCAGGGGCAACAAACCAACAATACAGGACTTGCATGAGAGGCTGTGGCAATGTAATAGACCATTGTGGGCAGAAGGAAGAGGCAATGGTAGTACAACCATACATGCCAACAGACCCGATTCAGCCAGGAAACGTCCAATGTTTTTAAGCTCAAATGGGCATTATTTTATCTGTCTCCTGTCTACAATCTCCTCTTTTTCAATGTAACTCAAAGGGGAAAATCAATACCCCAGTTTTTTTTCAAAATCTCCCTCTTACCAAGTTCAAAATGTTCGAAAGTATGGTACATTGGATCATGGAAGGAAATGGGGTAGGGACATGGACTTGAATAACAGAGGACAGGAGGGACATGGAGAGGTGCACCAAACTGACCCTGCAGGGCAGGCATCAGGGTTTGCAGCAGCACAATACACCACACAGGGCATGGGGGACGGGAGTGCAGCACAACAATCCATAGAAAGCAAGAGGGAGGGGACAGGACCATGCACATCGACAACAGAGAACAGAGGGGCAAGAGACAGGACCATAATGGACAGACAGGAGAGAAAGCTGCAGCATAACAGACCATAAAGGGCAGGAGGGATGGATCAGGGGCATTACAATGGAACAGACAACCCAGGAGGGAGGGAGTAGGGGTCTGCACATGTAAACAGAGTGCTGGGGGAAGGGGGCAGGGCAGGAGCAGCAAGATAGCCATGGAGGTCAGGCAGGATGGGCACTAGAAGCAAGACACACCATGAAGAGCAACAGTGAGACTGTGATGGCATACACACAGACCATGGAGGGAAGGTGGGAGGGGTTCAGGGGCAGCTAACTGACCACACAGGGAAGGTGGGAGGGGCCATGGCAGTACAGAAGACCATGCATGGCAAGTGGGAGGGTTAGTGGTAGCACAATGGCTATGATGGGCAAGAAGGAGGGTGCAGGGGCATGCACAAAGGACGATGGAGGATAGAAGGGAGGGTCAGGACCTGTGCACAGACAAGAAATTTCAGGGGAAGGGACCTCACAACAGACCGCACGGGGCAGGCAGGAGGAGCAGTTGCAGCACAACAGACCAGGGAGGGCAGAAGCGTGTGGCAGTACAATGGACCATGTAGGACAGGAGGAAGAGGATAGGAGCATGGCATGTGGACAGGCAGGGTGGAGGTGGCAGGGACAGGTTACAGTCATCTGACAATGCTAGGCAGGTGGGAGGGGAGTGGCAGCTCAACAGAACACTCAGAGTAGATAGGAGTGGCAGGTCCATGGAACATGGTGGGCAAAAAGGATGGAGCAGGGGCATGCACAAAGACATCGGAGGGCAGGGGGAAGGAGAATAGGGGCAGCAAGCTAAGCACAGAGTTTAAGCAGGAGGTCAATGATGGGGCATAGAATTGGGCAATGGAGGGCAGGAGGAGTGGACTGGTACATCATACTAAATTGAGGGCAGTGGCAGCACATCAGACCATGCATGGCAGGAGGGAGGAGGCTAGCCCATGGATTCACACAACAGAGGATAGGGAGGAGGGGGATGGGGCAGCAAGCTAACTGTTCAGAGAAGGCGGGTATTAGGAACTTTATTGTTTTTAAAACGTGTGTCTGTGCGAACTACTTAAAATATGAACAAGTATGCAGCATAATCTCACTTTTATTCAGGAAGAAGAGGAGGTTTGTGACTGTGACTCCGGGCTCACTTGGCAGAAACACCCCCTGACCCTCCACCCCCTATCGCAAAATGTAATGCCCGTGAAAAGGGTAGGTGAACACAGTGTTATATAGAACATAGTCCTGAGAGCACGATTGAAAATGAAAACTAGATATAGTGTATGGTATAAACTATGCACCAAAAAGTGTGATATAGGATGAACCGGGCGTGAAATATAATATGCAATACATTGTGCTCAATGACAGATTCATTGGAGAGCGCGAGATAGCACAGGCACTAGCGCGTGCTATGTGATATGCGCCTTGGAGTGTAATATGCACAGGGCAGTGTTGTGTAACCTAACTAGTCTCTAAAGTTGTAATATAAAATATGTGCTGGGGAGTGTAACGTTGCATATGCACTGTGACAAAGATATGGATCCCAGATTGTAATATGTATGGCATAGCACTGTGCGTTATAACATAGGCATCGAGGAAGGCACGTTAGATGGGGCAATATAACCCATGCGAAGACAAGTGTGGCATGACATATTCACGGGGTGGTGTTACAGTGCACATGGGCTAGAGAGTGTCATAGCATATGCACTAGCTAGTGGAATACAACACAGAGGTGTGTGGCACTCAGCAGGCAATGGTGGGTGTAACACAGCATTGGGCTCTGCCAGGAGCGCGCTGTGACTCTCAAGTGATGTTCGTCCCCTTTCCAGAGAGTAAAATAAAAAGTATTACACATCCGGCAGTGGATGTGTGTTTTATTAACCGTGAGGGGGGTTTCTTGCATAGTTTCGGTCGAATTTTTGTCGAATCCCCTTTGAATGGCTTGGTGTGCATGTGTATTAAATGTGCCCGTTAATAGCTACCCATGTTTGTATAAATAAACGACAAGGGTGTCTACCGGGATTAGGCACGGTAGGGCATCAGACATGTCAGAGCTTCACTAGTGGTGTAAATACATTCCACGTGGATTCATTGTATGCATAGTCGCCTTTTAATGAATATCACGCAAATCGTCATGGTGATAGGTACGTACGGTTTGTCCAGCATGTCCTAGGTGTGTCTATAAATATATTTTTTTTTAAAATAATAAAAAACAGTGGCCGGCCCTGGGGATTGGGGTCAAAAACATATAATTAGGAGACAGGCCCTGGGGGATGGGGTCATCAGGGCCAATAAATTAGAATAAGAAGGGGAACCACACAGCCCCCCTTCTTAAAAAATTAAAATAAATAAAAGACTGGCATCGTGCCGGAGGCCACGCCCCCTCCTTGCAGCACTCTGCAAACGCGCCCCCTGGCGAGTTGTAAGTTGGGGAATTAATTCCTCTTCAATACTGAGGGTCCCTGAGGGCCAACTAGCCCAACAGGCATCTCCAGTATGCACCAGGGAGCTGCGCTGCAGACAGGTGTTCTGAGGCCAAGCCCCTTTTTACACCTCTCTGCAACGCAGCTCTGTGGCGCTTACTGGAGGTACCTAGTGGTCTAGTTTGACCCTAGGGACCCTTAGGATTCAAGGGGACTTAATCTCTCAACTTAGAACAGCCACAGGGCACTTTTACACAGTGGTGAAGGGAGGGGACGGGGCCTGAGGTGACGTGTGCAAACACGCACTATGGCACGTTTTAAATTGGGGATATAATTTTCCTTCAATACTGAGGGCCCCTGGGGGCTAACTAGCCCACCAAGTGCTTCCAGTAAGCGCCACTGAGCTGCATTGCAGAGAGGTGTTCCAGGCCGTGCAACTTTTTACACCTCTCTGCAACGCAGCTCTGTGGCACTTACTGGAGGTACCTAGTGGGCTAGTTGGACCCTAGGGAGCCTCAGGATTCAAATGAACTTAATCTCCCAACTAAAAACGGACACAGGGCGTGTTTACACAGTGGTGAAGGGAGGGGACGGGGCCTGAGTTAACGTGTGCAAAAACGCCCTGTGGCCTGTTTTAAGAGGTAGTTTTAATCCCCCTGCCCTATTATATATTAGGGGCTTACAGAGGAGGTCATGCTAATCACAGGGGGACCCCAACGCATAATGTTCCCTAGTGTATGTAGGTGTTTTCACTGTATTCTAAGTGTCTTTTAACATAGCACTGGCTCTAGGACTGGTTAGTCAGACTCAGTTACCACCAGTATCCTTCTGAAAAAGTTGAGGGTACAGGATGATTTTGCAACAAGGCTTCTTTCTGCTCTTCTTTTTGTTCTTTCTGCATGAACTCCTTCTTCATGCACTTTTCTTCGACTTTGAGGACTTCTGTTGCTTCTTTCTGCACTTCTTTTTTTTCTTTCTGTGCATTTTTTCTTCTTTCTTCACATGTCCTATCTCTGTAGGCATAGTTAGAAATTAGCATTTAAAAAACCTTTGAAATTCACAGAAAAAAACATAGGTTTCAGGGGTGTTATAGTTAGCTGGACTTTTCACTTGTACAAAACCATTCAAATTCCCCCGTTATAGTTAGTTCAGCTAACTATAACTCGCGCGCCCGCAATGCACTGCTGATGACGTCACATATTACATCACTCATGACATGGTCAGTGACATCACTCATGACATCACTGATGACATCTCAAATGACATCACTGATGACATCACTGATGACATCATCCTTGTGATAGAGTGGCAGACCTCCTCTCACCCTAATATAACCTTTGATACACACATTCAAAAATAGAGACTAAACTTTTCAAAACAATGGACATACCAATACCAGTTACAACAACCTCTTCAGTAATTCTAAGATCCACATACACATCCACTCATTCACCAACAGTCCTATACAGTCACTCATACATGTATTCGCTCATCATATGTACTCATACACCTATACATCCTGTTACACAATGCCACTCATCCATAGAGTTACTCACACACATAGTCACTCATGCTAATAAAGAATCAAACATACATTTATTTGCATATACAGTTATACACACACCACCACACTTACTTCTACGGAAACTTACACATACTTAGTCTTTTAAACAATCACTTATAGAAACACATACTTATTCATACAGGAACTCTTTCAATCTCTCACTCTCACATATACTCACTTATATACACCAATAGTCACATATACTAGTTTAAAATATATGTAGTTACTCATAAAGACACTATTGAGACAGTCATTCACTCACTAACACACCCATACACACACTCATCCACCCATACAGTCCTGCACACATGCTGTCTTCAACACATACAAAGAGTGAGTCACTCATTCGTGAACCTATGCACTACGTAATACCCCCCACCAAACCATGCAGACACTCAGACTGATACTCAAAAAAACAACTAATAACCTATATAGACACCCATGTAGCTACTCACCAACCCATGCAGCCACTTATACACAAAGTGAGAGACTGATACAGATATTTACATATTTAAACATTACTCACTAAGCCATGTATTCACTATGATACACTTAATCAGTCAGTTACACAATCAATTTTTCAAAAACAAATCATCCATTTAGACACTTATATACCCATTTATTCTTCCATCGACCTTGAGATATACATATATAAAACATATTTAATTTTCAGAAAAACACACATTCACTGGATGATGTCATCAGTGATGTCATTTGAGATGTCATCAGTGATGTCATGAGTGATGTCACTGACCATGTCATGAGTGATGTAATATGTGACGTCATCAGCAGTGCATTGCGGGCGCGCGAGTTATAATTAGCTGAACTAACTATAACGGGGGAATTTGAATGGTTTTGTACAAGTGAAAAGTCCAGCTAACTATAACACCCCTGAAACCTATGGTTTTTTCAGTGAATATATATATATATATATATATATATATATATATACATATACCCATATATACATATTACCTACTGGCGGTCGCCAGTAGGTAGTTATAGTTAGGACCTATTTTCCATAGGAAATCCGCAACATTCTATTTGGAATAACTTTGGCGCCCGCTGACGAATCTTCGCGAAATTTTCAAAACTTTAGGCCAGCTCCGGTCCGCTCCTATCCTGAAAGTCTCGGGATGATTCGTGTAACGGGGGCTGAGAAAAAAGGGGGGACCCAAAACATATTTTCCCCATGCAATTTCCCATAGGACCTTTAGCCGCAGCTACAGCCCGAGCTGCTGAACGGAATTACACCAAATTTGCCAGAAAGGTAGACCTTGCTTCAGAGTCGTGCCTTTTGCTTAAATGGTGTAAATCGGTTCAGTAGTTCCTGAGAAAATCAAAAGTAAAATCCCATATATATCTGGGCAGAGCCTAACCACACATCTCATCGTGAGATCTAATTGGCTGTCAGCACTTCATCCAAGAAGTGTTGGCAGCCATCTTTGGACCAATATACATGATAGCACCTCACTAAAAAGCATTACAGTTAATAGAAGGTTTTAAGACTTTAGTTACATTATAAATCATTTGTTGATGGTACCATACTCATTTTAGGAATTGTGGTATGTTCTAAGGTGATTTTACCATGTGAAAAAGCCTTCTGCTGGGATATCATGAATCATGTTTGAGAGATCTCATGCTTTTCCCACAGAGGTTTGGAAGGTGATCTATAAGCTAAACTGAGAGCACAATTTCTGTAAATTCACATTATCTTTCTCGGTCATGTGAGAATGAAGGCTGACATTCTCAGTAAAACATGTACATCCAACAAGTGCAGAGACTGTCAGTTGATTCCTTTGTGTTCTACTGCAGCTTCCCAGAGTGTTCCAAAGAACAACTAGAGCGCTAACAGTCCTACTTATGATAAACGTATGGCACACCTGAAGCCATCTTGATTGTAATAAATTGGTAACTCTTAAAACATTTAATTTAAAAAGGAACACAATGAGGGGGTTCATTTTTCCATATAAATTATGATTAGTGCTGAAGAAAGAAAAATGAGGGCACATTTTGAGTGACTTCTCAAATCCTCTTCTATTTCATTAAAAAATTCTGACATGCAGGCTGAAACATGCAATACCAGCAGCAGACTTCTGTGGTGAGCAGTAGCTTTACTACAGTGATCTAATGAGCAACTAGAGTGCTAACATTCAGAATTTATGGCAAATGTGTGACATATCTGAATACCTTCTTGATGGAATCAAAGTAAAAAACTGAAAGCACTTCCTATTGAGGAGACTGTAGTAAATGAGGAAATTAGGAAACATCATAACAAATAAATCTCCCAAGATGGCCACCAGAGACAAAAGAGCCCAAATGTAGCCCAAATATCACCCAGATGTAGCCCAAGTATAGCCCAATAACAGAAGTGTGCAAAACACTTATTGTTTGTGTTTTTGCAGTTTTATATAGTGCAGACTTGTCAGGTATTGGAGTGCTTTACATGAGTATTGGTTACATCACACAAGAACAAATTCATTTTAGTTGTAGACATGGGGAGGTTAAGTGATTTGACCAGAATCACAGAATGTCGAGCTGAAGCAGAAACTCCAACCTCGTTCCTCAGTTGCAAAGTCTGCAGCTCTGAAAGTAACACCACATCCTCTCCCCTAAGAGAAACATTTAATCAAGTGGTCAACTGGATAAAAAAACATAAAGATAACAACTAATTTTAAAAGTGCTTTGTCGCTATTTGAAAACTCAGAAAATATGTCCTCATTTTAGTTTTTTAGAGCACTAACCATGATTTTGATGCAAATAAGACCCTTTCATATATGTAATTTCTAAAGGAAATGCTCTAGGTATTACAGTTTTGATTACATCAAGATGACGTCAGGCGTTCCACACTTTTGTAATAATTATAGAATGTTAGCAATCTAGTTGTTCATTAGGATACTGTTGAGAGGCAGAGGCCAGGGGCACGGACTCTGAAAAATGAAGGCAGGTAGGAGGGTGCAGAGGCAACAATTTGACCACACTGGGCAGGCAGGAAGGGCCGTGGCAGCACAACAGACTATAGAGGGCAGTGGAAAGGGGAGCAGGGTCAACAAACCAACAATACAGGACTGGCAAAAGAGGCTGTGGCAATATAATAGACCATTGTGGGCAGAAGGAAGAGGCAGTGGTAGTACAACCACACATGCCAACAGACCCGATTCAGCCAGGAAACGTCCAATGTTTTTAAGTTCAAATGGGCTTTATTTGATCTGTCTCCTGTCCACAATCTCCTCTTTTTCAATGTGACTCAAAGGGCAAAATCAATACCCCAGTTTTTTTCAAAATCTCCCTCTTACCAAGTTCAAAATGTTCGCAAGTATGGTACATTGGATCATGGAAGGCAGGAGGAATTGGGGTAGGGACATGGACTTGGATAACAGAGGACAGGCGGCACATGGAGAGGTGCACCAAACTGACCCTGCAGGGCAGGCCTCAAGGTTTGCAGCAGCACAATACACCACACAGGGCATGCGGGACGGGAGTGCTGCACAACAATCCATAGAATCAATAGGGAGGGGACAGGACCATGCATATGGACAACAGAGAACAGAGGGGAAAGAGGTAATGGTAGCTAGCTGACCATAATGGACAGACAGGAGAGAAAGCTGCAGCATAACAGACCAAAAAGGGCAAGAGGGACGGATCAGGGGCATTACAATGGAACAGACAAGCCAGGAGGGAGGGGATAGGGGTCTGCACATGGAAACAGAGGGCTGGGGGTAAGGGGGGAGGGCAGGAGCAGCAAGATGACCATGGACATCAGGCTGGATGGGCACTAGAAGCAAGACACACCATGGAGAGCAACAGTGAGATTATAATGGCATACACACAGACCATGGAGGGAAGGTGGGAGGGGGTCAGGGGCAGCTAGCTGACCACACAGGAAAGGTGGGAGGGGCTGTGGCAGCACAGAAGACCATGCATGGCAAGCGGGAGGGTTAGTGGCAGCACAATGGCTATGATGGGCAAGAAGGGGCATGCACAAAGGCCCATGGCGGATAGAAGGGAGGGTCAGGACCTGGGCACAGACAAGAGAGTTCAGGGGATATGGCCACATCTGAACTGGGGTGGCAGAGAGGGCTAAAGAACGGTGATGGATTAAACCCAGATCAGTTGACTGGGGGTGAGTGCCTGCAATGTTCAACACTCCGTCCATCATTTCCTTTGGTTTTTGCTTTGTTCGCCATAAGTTGGCAGGGTATGCTCAGACGTGAGCCCCTTGCTCACTTTGCCACTGGATTCAAGCAAGCCTGGCTGAAAACGGCTGAAATGCCAGAAACCGGTCCTAGGAAGCTTGTTTCTGGTCCAGGGAAGACAAGGCTTGGCAGTTCGGGCTGAACTGTTCCTATGAGGCACAGGGTCAGACTGATTTGCATATGGCCATGTCTGAACTGGGGTGGCAGAGTGGGCTAAAGAACGGTGATGGATTAAACCCAGATCAGTTGACTGGGGGTGAGTGCTTGCAATGTTCAACACTCCGTCCATCATTTCCTTTGGTTTTTTCACAGACAAGAGAGTTCAGGGGAAGGGGCCTCACAACAGACCGCGCGGGGCTGGCAGGAGGAGCAGTTGCAGCGCAACAGACCAGGGAGGGCAGAAGGGTGTGGCAGTAAAATGGACCATGGAGGATAGGAGGAAGGGGATAGCGGCATGGCATGTGAACAGGCAAGGTGGAGGTGGCAGGGACAGGTCACAGTCATCTGACAATGCTAGGCAGTTGGGAGGGGAGTGGCAGCTCAACAGAACACTCAGAGTAGATAGGAGTGGCAGGTCCATGGAACATGGTGGGCAAAAAGGATGGAGCAGGGGCATGCACAAAGACATCGGAGGGCAGGGGGAAGGAGAATAGGGGCAGCAAGCTAAGCACAGAGGCTAAGCAGGAGGTCAATGATGGGGCATAGAATTGGGCAATGGAGGGCAGGAGGAGTGGACTGGTACATCATGCTAAATGGAGGGCAGTGGCAGCACATCAGACCATGCATGGCAGGAGGGAGGAGGCTAGTCCATGGATTCAGACAACAGAGGATAGGGAGGAGGTGGATGGGGCAGCAAGCTAACTGTTCAGAGAAGGTGGGTATTAGGAACTTTATTGTTTTTAAAATGTGTGTCTGTGCAAACTACTTAAAATATGAACAAGTATGCAGCATAATCTCACTTTTATTCAGGAAGAAGAGGACGTTTGTGACTGTGACTCCGGGCTCACTTCTCAGAAACACCCCCTGACCCTCCACCCCCATCGCAAAATGTAATGCCCGTGAAAAGGGTAGGTGAACGCAGTGGTATATAGAACATAGTCCTGAGAGCACGATTGAAAATGAAACTAGATATAGTGTATGGTATAAACTATGCACCAAAAAGTGTGATATAAGATGGACCGGGCGTGAAATATAATATGCAATACATCGTGCGCAATGACAGATTCATTGGAGAGCGCGAGATAGCACAGGCACTAGCGCGTGCTATGCGATATGCGCCTTGGAGTGTAATATGCACAGGGCAGTGTTGTGTAACCTAACTAGTCTCTAAAGTTGTAATATAAAATATGTGCTGGGGAGTGTAACGTTGCATATGCACTGTGACAAAGATATGGATCCCAGATTGTAATATGTATGGCATAGCGCTGTGCGTTATAACATAGGCATCGAGGAAGGCACGTTAGATGGGGCAATATAACCCGTGTGAAGGCAAGTGTGGCATGACATATTCACGGGGTGGTGTTACAGTGCACATGTGCTAGAGAGTATCATAGCATACGAACTAGCTGGTGGAATACAACACAGAGTTTTGTGGTACTCGACGGGCACTGGTGGGTGTAACACAGCATTGGGCTCAGCCAGGAGCGTGCTGTGACTCTCAAGTGAGGTTTGTCTCCTTTCCAAAGAGTAAAACACATTCGGCGGTGGAG
This sequence comes from Triturus cristatus, assembly GCF_964204655.1. Taxonomy (NCBI): domain Eukaryota; kingdom Metazoa; phylum Chordata; class Amphibia; order Caudata; family Salamandridae; genus Triturus; species Triturus cristatus. The sequence continues at coordinate 122,431,345 of NC_140586.1, read as the reverse complement.
GTGTTTTTTATTAACCGTGAGGGGGGTTTCTTGCATAGTTTTGGTCTAATTTTTGTCGAATCCCCTTTGAATGGCTTGGTGTGCGTGTGTATTAAATGTGCCCGTCAATAGCTACCCATGTTGGAATAAATAAACGACAAGGGTGGCTACTTGGAGAGTACCCACCGACGGGGGCACGTCAGAGCTTCACTTGCGGTGTAAATACATTCCACGTGGATTCATTGTATGCATAGTCGCCTTTTAATGAATATCACGCAAATCGTCATGGTGATAGGTACGTACGGTTTGTCCAGCATGTCCTAGGTGTTTCTATAAATATATATTTTTTAAAGTAATAAAAAACAATGGCCGGCCCCGGGGATGGGGTCCCCGGGGCCATAAGTGGCCTGAGGAGGGGGGCAGCGCAGCCCCCTCCTAAAGATTTTTTTTTTTTTAAAACGCCATGCCCCGGGGGTTGGGGTCCCGGGGGCCGATTAAGGCCTTGGAGGCCCCCTTCCAAATTCTTTTTTTTCAAAGAAAAAAAATTAGCAGGCAGGCCCTGGGGGATGGGGTCCCCAGGGCCAATAAATTAGAAAAAGAAGGGGGGCCACACAGCCCCCCTTCTTAAAAAAATAAAATAAATAAAAGACTGGCATCGCGCCAGAGGCCACGCCCCCTCCTTGCAGCACTCTGCAAACGCGCCCCCTGGCGAGTTGTAAGTTGGGGAATTAATTCCCCTTCAATACTGAGGGTCCCTGAGGGCCAACTAGCCCAACAGGTATCTCCAGTATGCGCCAGGGAGCTGTGTTGCAGACAGGTGTTCTGAGGCCACGCCCCTTTAAACACCTCTCTGCAACGCAGCTCTGTGGTGCTTACTGGAGTTACCTAGTGGCCTAGTTGGACCCTAGGGACCCTTAGGATTCAAGGGGACTTAATCTCTCAACTTAGAACGGCCACAGGGCGCATTTACACAGTGGGGAAGGGAGGGGACGGGGCCTGAGGTGACGTGTGCAAACACGCCCTGTGGCACGTTTTAAGTTGAAGAAATAATTCCCTTTCAATCCTGAGGGACCCTGGGGGCCAACTAGCCCACCAGGAGCTTCCAGTAAGCACCACTGCGCTGCGTTGCAGAGAGGTGGTGCAGGCCGTGCCCCTTTTTACACCTCTCTGCAATGGCGCTTACTGGACGTACCTAGTGGGCTATTTTGCCCCTAGGGACCCTCAGGATTCAAGGGGACCTAATCTCCCAAATTAAAACGGCCACAGGGCCTGTTTACACAGTGGGGAAGGGAGGGGATGGGGCCTGAGGTGACGTGTGCAAACACGCCCTGTGGTGCGTTTTAAGAGGTAGTTTTAATCCTCCTGCCCTATTATATACTAGGGGGTTACAGAGGAGGTCATGCTAATCACAGGGGGACCCCTTTTATACACCAGAATCCTTTGTCTCTGAAGGCAGAGAGTGTTTGTACCTAGTCCAAACCAGTTTTGTGCAGTCCTGGAGCACTTTGTTTACAGGACTCCTTCTTTCCTTTGACAGTGTGGGCCAGGGTCATCAGACGGTAGAGCCAGCATTGTGGAAGGCAGGCACAGCCCTATTCAGGCCCAGGTGCTTCTCCTCCCACCACTCCTCATGCAGATAGGTCTATTCAGCCTTGTGCTGACTCACCCTGTCTCCTGGAGCCACCCCAGCCCCTCTCACTCACAAACTAGAGATGGAATACACAACCTAGCAGAGGCAGGCTTGGATGGTTAGACAAGAAAATACCTACTTTCTAAAAGTGGTATTTTCAAACACAGAATGTTAAAACCAACTTCAGTTAATGATGTATTTTATCATTCTGAGTTAAGGAATACTAAACTCGAATTTCTACCTAGTTCCCTGAGTCAGTTACGATTATAAGATGTTATAATCAAACTGCCCATTCTGGTCTATGGGAACGGGTAGCCTTGCAATAGTGAAAAACGAAATTGGCTGTAATTCACTATCAGGATATATCACACACATCAGGGCATGCCCTACCTTTTACATACAATGCACCCTGCCCTTGGGCCTACCTTAGGGGTGACTAATATGTAGAAAAGGGAAGGTTTAGGGACTGGTAAGTGGGTGTACTTGCCAAGTCGCATTGGCAGTCACAGACTGCACACAGGCTCTTCAATGGCAGGCCTGAGACACACTTTACAAGCTGCTTCTGTGAGTGGCACAGCCAGTGCTGCAATCCCACCAGCAGTATTTGATTTACATGCCCTGGGCACACATGGTGCTCTGTACTAGGGTCTGACAAGTAAATCAAATAAACCAATCATGGAGTCACTAATCCAATACAACACTTTACAATAGGGAGCACTTGCAGTGTGGCACTGAATAGCAGTGTCACAGTGCCCAAAAGCATCTAGACCAGCAGAAAACATATAGCAAAAGCACAGGAGGCAACAGCAAAAAATGGAAGGGAGACCCACACCAATGGTGCCAGGTCTAATACACACCACTTTCATATTACTGTAAATTATACTTATAACTCACATTTATACTTATGCATCACCTTTCAATTAACATCACTCGCGCACCTCCGTACACAGTCTTGTCACCTCACTTGCCACACTACATTAAATATGACTCACCTCTGTCCCATGCACCGTGTTCTGGCTAATAATGTAATTTCTGATGTCATAAGTGTTTTATTTACTTCAATAATTGTATATGCTATAACTTAGGTAATATCCAAGGGTATAGGTAGTGCATGGAAAAGGGGCAAGATATAGTTAATGTAGTGAGGCAAATGAGGTGACAAGACTGTGCACAGAAGTACACAAGTGGCTTTGCATGGCTTCCTAAATCTTACTTAAGGTTTGTGTTGCACTTGTACCTTGTTGCGTGGTGCAAATGTGACATAAACCTCCTCATAAATATACCTCTCAGTTTGATATGTTTGCCCTACCTATTAATGCTTTACTAAAGCGGTAATAGGTTTTTCAAAATATTTATAACTATCTTCATATTTTTTTGCATGAATCAGGAATAATGCGGTACTATCGCATCCCCAAAAATTATTTTGTAAGGTTACTATTTTTATTTCTGAATTTCTCTTTATTCTTGTAGCACTCTACGGGGAATGGCATTTTATTTTAAGTAGCAAGTAAATTTCTAGTAATTACCGCGCTGCTCTGTACCTTGTATTCCGCATATTTAAATATGTTAAAAATGTTAAAATACACTTTAGTACACTATCTTTACAAAATGTAGCGTCTTATAGTGTTTTTTAAATTTATTTTTATTTTTTGGTACTGTGGTAGTAATGCGGTACTCTGTAATTTATAAAACATATATATATATATATATATACTTTCCAGCAAAGACTCTGTATTTGGACACTCCGCACCTTTCCAGTAATTTATTTTATACCCATAGGGGTTAATCACATTCAGTCACTCCCAAGCAACACTTACCCGGTTATACAGCATTCTGGGAGCTGTAGTTGTGGCAGAACTGAAGTGAAGTTGTAATTATGTGACCTTAGGTCAGCGGATTTACGCCAATGGGAGAGACTCTGGATATTTAAAGGTGGGGGTGGAGTTATTCTTTGCACATATATATATTCAATGAAAAAACCAAAGGTTTCACACATGTTATAGTTAGCTGGACATTTCACTCGTAAAAAACCAATGAAATTCCCCCGTTATAGTTAGTTCACCTAACTATAACTCGCGCGCCCGCAATGCACTACTGATGACGTCACATATTACATCACTCATGACATGGTCACTGACATCACTCATGACATCACTGATTACATCTCAAATGACATCACTGATGACATCACTGATGAAATCATCCTTGTGATAGAGTGGTAGACCTCCTCTTCCCCTAATATAACCATTGAAACACACATTCAAAAATAGAGACTCAAATTTTCAAAACAATGGACATACCAATACCAGTTACAACAACCTATTCAGTAATTCTAAGAAACACATACACATCCACTCATTCACCAACAGTCCTCTACATTCACTCATACATGCACTCACTCATCATATGTATTCATACACCTACACATCCTGTTACACAACGCCACTCATCCATAGAGTTACTCACACACATAGTCACTCATGCTAATAAAGAATCAAACATCCATTTACTTGCATATACAGTTATACACACACCACCACACTTACTTCTATAGTAACTTACATATACTTACTCTTTTAAACAATCACTTATAGAAACACATACTTATTCATATAGGAATTCTTCCAATCTCTCACTCTTACATATACTCACTTATATACACCAAGAGTCACATATACTAGTTTAAAACATATGTAGTTACTCATAAAGACACTATTGAGACAGTCATTCACTCACTAATACACCCATACACACAGTCATCCACCCATACAGTCCTGCACACATGCTGTCTTCAATACATACAAAGAGTGAATCACTCATTCATGCACCTATGCACTACATAATACCCCCCACCGAACCATACAGACACTCAGACTGATACTTAAAAAACAACTAATAGCCTATATAGACACCCATGAAGCTACTCACCAACCCATGCAGCCACTTATACACAAAGTGAGAGACTAATACAGATTTTTTCTTATTTAAACATTACTCAGTAAGCCATGTATTTACTATGATACACTTAATCAGTCATTTACACAATCAATTTTTCAAAAACAAAGCATTCATTTAGACACTTATATACCCATTTATTCTTCCATTGACCTTGAGATATACATATATAAAACATATTTAATTTTCAGAAAAACACACATTCACTGGATGATGTCATCAGTGATGTCATCAGTGATGTCATTTGAGATGTCATCAGTGATGTCATGAGTGATGTCAGTGACCATGTCATGAGTGATGTAATATGTGACGTCATCAGTAGTGCATTGCGGGCGCGCGAGTTATAGTTAGGTGAACTAACTATAACGGGGGAATTTCATTGGTTTTTTACGAGTGAAATGTCCAGCTAACTATAACATGTGTGAAACCTTTGGTTTTTTTCATTGAATTTCTAAGGTTTTTTAAATGCTAATTCCTAACTATAACGTGTGTGAAACCCATGGTTTTTTCAGTGAATTTGCAAGGTTTTTTAAATGCTAATTCCTAACTATAACGTGTGTGAAACCCATGGTTTTTTCAGTGAATTTGCAAGGTTTTTTAAATGCTAATTCCTAACTATAACGTGAGTGAAACTCATGGTTTTTTCAGTGAATTTGCAAGGTTTTTTAAATGCTAATTTATTTATTTTTTTCTTTTTGTTTTTTACATATTTTTATTTTAATTTTCTATCCTTTTTTAAAGACTATGGTTAAATTTTTAAAATTCTACAATATGTTTTTTTTAAACATTTTTTATAAAATAAACAGGTAAAATTTATTAGCAATACATTTTTTCCTTTTTTTTAAATTTTTTTTTAGTACGCGTACCGTAAGCTTACGGTAAGCGTACGGTTTACGCAATGTCCGTAATTTATCTATGCTGTTTGCGTATAGTTACGCAATTTGCGTAGTCGTGCGTACTCCGCGTGGGGCGCGTACGCGTGTACGCTACACGCGCACGTTACGCGGAAGTGTCGGGGAGTGACTGTTAAGCGCATGCGCGCAAGCGCGTGTCTTTTTTACGCGCATGCGTACTTTTGCCGTAAGCGCACCGTAAGCGCACCGTAAGCGTACGGTAGGTTATGTGATCATGAAACACAACTTTTGATTGGTTGAAACTACTTTCAGTTCTAGAACTCTCCTACACCACACCCATTCCCCTCATTTCTGCTTGTGATCCCTTAGGAGAAGGAGCTGGGTTGTCTTTGTGATACGATGGCAGAACAGCAGAGCCCTTCTGAGAGTGAGGCTAGCAGCACTACCTTGAGGCAGAGAGCGAGGAAACAAAAGACTTCTTATGTATGGGATTATTTTACTTTTCCAGAAGGCCAGCAAAAGGTAAATGCACCCTTAGTGACTTGTAAGCTGTGTGGTCGTGTACTTTCAAGAGGGAATCCTGACAGGAAGTATTCCTTTGGGAATCATACCATGATGAGACACCTTAAGGATGTACACAAAAGGACACATGCTCGACTTACTAGAGGTAACCCTTCAGTAAGTCAACCAAGCACATCCACAGCAGCTCAGCCTGGACCATCATCTGCAGGGCCGAGTCCTTTTTCTGCAGGTCAGGTGAGCCCTTCATCTGTGGGGGGAGCATCTCCTTTTGCTGGCCCTCTGGAAATTAACCCTCGGTTTCTGAGGGTTGATATTCGATGCGCCTCTTGTCATGATCTAATTTGTCATAGGGAGACCAGTGTTTCCCTAGTGAACAGCAAAATAGATCAGCACACTTGTCGCAGAGACTAATTTTCCCAATCTTTCTTTCCTCTGTCCCTGCATGAACACAACGGCTCTTTTAAGAGCCAACCTTATCTTTCATCTTTTTTTTATATATGTTCTTAAAAACTTTTTTTTTTTTTTACCGTACGCGTACGGTGCGCGTAATTTTTTTTTTTTTTTTTAAAAAACACTAAAAATCAATTATCACATTACAAGGTCCTTGAGAGACTACAATTAAAAACTGAAAATGTGATTGTAGAGAAGTAGAAAAAAAGGAACCATGATACTATTGACTTACCATACCCGCTCAAAAAAATATTTATTCATTTGTTTTTTTTAACAATTGCTTTACGTTTTTGAAAATTTTCTATATCAATCTGAAAAAAAAGAAAAAAGTATTAATATTATTTAAAACATTTTAAAATACAGAACACATATTTACATATTTATCAACAAATATTTTTGCCTTATTTTTGCTGAAATGTTCATAAATTTCTTCTTCCTTTGACTTGTCCACTTTTTCAATTTGTCCAGTTGGTGTTTCTGTGTCTTCTTGTAAAGTTTCTTCTTCTTCTTCTATATAAATTGATTCATACCATTTGTTATTCCTTTTCAAATACAAATTTGCTCTTTGTACTTTCCGTACATCTACCAGCTCCTGCCAAATCTTCTTATTCTTTGTAGGTACACCATTAACCAGAATAATTAATGGTTCCGTTTCCAAAGTATCCGCATCAATAGTTTCCATATTTTTTTTCAAATCCAAGGGCAAATACACCACTCTACCTTTTAAACCTCTCAGTAAATCTGAAGGAGGTAATTTACCAGTTTTGGGCTCCATACGTACTATGGTCTGGAACGGATGAACACATTGAATGAGTATAGACTCATATGTATTTAATTCAGAAAGTTCAGCAGGAATAGCATCCAATTCTAAATTATTATGTACAGCTCTGGTCGGCATTCTATTTTCCTCTAACTTGTTGTAACAGTATTTACAAATACGCTGATCTTCACCCAATTCAAAACAATTTTCAAGAAATATATATGTGGCAAAATCCTTCCACTTATAATTATCTTCATTTTCACTCTTTCTGTAGAGATCAACATTCCTAGTTTGTTTTCTATAATGAGTTCTGCGGCAACAAATACAAGTAAAATTTGGTCTTTCATTAGAGATTATTGCAAATTTTGTTATGTGATCATTAAATGTCTTACTTACAGAGGGTTCTACATTCTCTTCCACTTCTTCCTCATTTACTGTGTCCTTCTCTGCACTGTTTTGTTCAGGACCAAAGTAACAAAACTGAATTTCATCAACAACCTTCTCTACATCTGATACCGTTCCTCGGAACAGAGCCCTATTCAATTCATTTAACTTTATTGCTGGACTTTTAGCAAAATACAACCGTCTCACAAACTTTCTCATTTCAGTATGATGAACAGCCAGCATCCTAAAATGATGGAAAACACTATTACACACTTTTCTAGATAGACAAGCCAGAGAATGACCCTGCAAACCAGTATTCTCTCTCACTCTGCATGGATCCAGACTTTGAAGCACCTTAATCTTCTGTTTTATACTTTTTTTACTATATTCTCTTAGAAACTCACGAAATGTATCAATAGATTCCTGACGCACAGTGCAAATACTACTACAATTCCAAGTGTACACTGGGGCTTTAGGACGTCTCCCCATAGCCTCATCCGCCATCACTTGTACCTCATCTCTTGGAACCATTATCTCCTTCTCCATTATGCAACCATTTTTCACTTCGTAAGCACGACCTCTGGTGTCAACTGCATGCAGCAAACTATTACTTTGAAAATAGCTCTCTTCATTAAAAAAAGGTTCACTACTTGAACTATGCATCCACTTTCCTAAAAACACTTTACAAAAGTTTGTTCTGTTCACTACTCTTTTCCTTTTGCTATGTGATTTCAGTACATTAACCATTTTGTCTAATGTACGCATCCTATTCAAAATTAAAATGAATAGTTTCCTTTTTAATTCTAATGCCTTTGCTGCAATGGCTTCAATTTCTTTTTTTCTCTTATAAAACTTAGCCTTTTGCTTATATTTCTTCACATCCTTTATCAAATTGGACATAACTCTTCTCTGAAACATTTTTCTACGTATCTCTTTAAACACTGTTTTTCTGTTTATGTAAATCTTTTCAGTTGCAGAAGGTATATTTGCATTAACTAAATTCTCAATTTTTTCTTGTCCTTTTCTTTTCAAAACATTCTTTCCAGTACAGACATTTTGTACATTTTTCCTTTTTTTGAATATGTTTTTTAGAAATTGTTTTGTCTGCTTACCAGAAGATTTTTTCTTTTTCCCAACATGAGCATCTTCTACTAACTTAGGTCCTCCAGTTGTCTTCAAATATAGGTTTTTTTTGTGGTCTTTTTTAACTCTGGATTTTGTAGGCATCTTAAATTTTGTTCACTGCTCTTCAGCAATACCTGAAAAAAACTAAAAAAAAAATCCTTTATTTTATTTAAATATATTACTACATTTCTTTTCACAATAGTCACAAAACGTAATTTCTTTGCCAATTTGAAAACACACTTACTACTCTTTTTTTTGGCAAGTGATAATCACTTTTACAGACTGACACATTATAAATCCACTTTTCAGATTTTTTAAAAAGCACATGTCCAAACTGCTTTTTCAGACCACCACCATGTGTAACCTGGGTGACTGCCTACACTCCAGCAAGGGCAACCAGCCTTAGTGATGCTGAATGTATTTGCCTTACTGACTGAAACCTCAAACCCCACTCGCTTGTAAATACTGTGCATGATTCCACATGGTAAGCAGCTGGGTGTGTGCTAAGAGTCTGCTTCTGCACCAAAAAATGGCTCCCACTTTTTCCTACTAATGCAAATATAAAATTACCAGAGTAGTACACAATAAATCTCTACCTGTAATTCCTATATGCACACAGAGTCATGTTTTCACATTAGTCACAAAACGAAATTTCTTTGCCAATTTGAAAGCACACTTACTGCTCTTTTTTTGGCAAGTGATAATCACTTTTACAGACTGACACATTATGAATCCACTTTTCAGATTTTTTAAAAAGCCCATGTCCAGACTGCTTTTTCAGACCACCACCATGTGTAACCTGGGTGACTGCCTACATACCAGCAAGGGCAACCAGCCTTAGTGATGCTGAATGTATTTGCATTACAGACTGAAACCTCAAACCCCACTCGCTTGTAAATACTGTGCATGATTCTACATGGAAAGCAGCTGGGTGTGTGCTAAGAGTCTGCTTCTGCACCAAAAAATGGCTCCCCCTTTTTCCTACTAATGCAACTATGAAATCACCAGAGTAGTACACAATAAATCTCTGCCTGTAATTCCTATATGCACACAGAGTCATGTTTTCACATTAGTCACAAAACAAAATTTCTTTGCCAATTTGAAAGCACACTTACTGCTCTTTTTTTTGTCAAGTGACAATCACTTTTACAGACTGACACATTATGAATCCACTTTTCAGATTCTTAAAAAGCACATGTCCAGACTGCTTTTTCAGACCACCACCATGTGTATCCTGGGTGACTGCCTACATACCAGCAAGGGCAACCAGCCTTAGTGATGCTGAATGTATTTGCATTACAGACTGAAACCTCAAACCCCACTCGCTTGTAAATACTGTGCATGATTCTACATGGAAAGCAGCTGGGTGTGTGCTAAGAGTCTGCTTCTGCACCAAAAAATGGCTCCCCCTTTTTCCTACTAATGCAACTGTGAAATCACCAGAGCAAAACGCAATAAATCTCTACCTGTAATTCCTATATGCACACAGAGTCATGTTTTCACATTAGTCACAAAACAAAATTTCTTTGCCAATTTGAAAGCACACTTACTGCTCTTTTTTTTGGCAAGTGATAATCACTTTTACAGACTGACACATTATAAATCCACTTTTCAGATTTTTTAAAAAGCACATGTCCAAACTGCTTTTTCAGACCACCACCATGTGTAACCTGGGTGACTGCCTACACTCCAGCAAGGGCAACCAGCCTTAGTGATGCTGAATGTATTTGCATTACTGACTGAAACCTCAAACCCCACTCGCTTGTAAATACTGTGCATGATTCCACATGGTAAGCAGCTGGGTGTGTGCTAAGAGTCTGCTTCTGCACCAAAAAATGGCTCCCACTTTTTCCTACTAATGCAAATATAAAATTACCAGAGTAGTACACAATAAATCTCTACCTGTAATTCCTATATGCACACAGAGTCATGTTTTCACATTAGTCACAAAACGAAATTTCTTTGCCAATTTGAAAGCACACTTACTGCTCTTTTTTTGGCAAGTGATAATCACTTTTACAGACTGACACATTATGAATCCACTTTTCAGATTTTTTAAAAAGCCCATGTCCAGACTGCTTTTTCAGACCACCACCATGTGTAACCTGGGTGACTGCCTACATACCAGCAAGGGCAACCAGCCTTAGTGATGCTGAATGTATTTGCATTACAGACTGAAACCTCAAACCCCACTCGCTTGTAAATACTGTGCATGATTCTACATGGAAAGCAGCTGGGTGTGTGCTAAGAGTCTGCTTCTGCACCAAAAAATGGCTCCCCCTTTTTCCTACTAATGCAACTATGAAATCACCAGAGTAGTACACAATAAATCTCTGCCTGTAATTCCTATATGCACACAGAGTCATGTTTTCACATTAGTCACAAAACAAAATTTCTTTGCCAATTTGAAAGCACACTTACTGCTCTTTTTTTTGTCAAGTGACAATCACTTTTACAGACTGACACATTATGAATCCACTTTTCAGATTCTTAAAAAGCACATGTCCAGACTGCTTTTTCAGACCACCACCATGTGTATCCTGGGTGACTGCCTACATACCAGCAAGGGCAACCAGCCTTAGTGATGCTGAATGTATTTGCATTACAGACTGAAACCTCAAACCCCACTCGCTTGTAAATACTGTGCATGATTCTACATGGAAAGCAGCTGGGTGTGTGCTAAGAGTCTGCTTCTGCACCAAAAAATGGCTCCCCCTTTTTCCTACTAATGCAACTGTGAAATCACCAGAGCAAAACGCAATAAATCTCTACCTGTAATTCCTATATGCACACAGAGTCATGTTTTCACATTAGTCACAAAACGAAATTTCTTTGCCAATTTGAAAGCACACTTACTGCTCTTTTTTTTGGCAAGTGATAATCACTTTTACAGACTGACACATTATGAATCCACTTTTCAGATTCTTAAAAAAGCACATGTCCAAACTGCTTTTTCAGACCACCACCATGTGTAACCTGGGTGACTGCCTACACACCAGCAAGGGCAACCAGCCTTAGTGATGCTGAATGTATTTGCATTACAGACTGAAACCTCAAACCCCACTCGCTTGTAAATACTGTGCATGATTCCACATGGAAAGCAGCTGGGTGTGTGCTAAGAGTCTGCTTCTGCACCAAAAAATGGCTCCCCCTTTTTCCTACTAATGCAAATGTAAAATCACCAGAGTAGTACACAATAAATCTCTGCCTGTAATTCCTATATGCACACAGAGTCATGTTTTCAGATTAGTCACAAAACGAAATTTCTTTGCCAATTTGAAAGCACACTTACTGCTCTTTTTTTTGACAAGTGACAATCACTTTTACAGACTGACACATTATGAATCCACTTTTCAGATTCTTAAAAAGCACATATCCAGACTGCTTTTTCAGACCACCACCCTGTGTAACCTGGGTGACTGCCTACATACCAGCAAGGGCAACCAGCCTTAGTGATGCTGAATGTATTTGCATTACAGACTGAAACCTCAAACCCCACTCGCTTGTAAATACTGTGCATGATTCTACATGGAAAGCAGCTGGGTGTGTGCTAAGAGTCTGCTTCTGCACCAAAAAATGGCTCCCCCTTTTTCCTACTAATGCAACTGTGAAATCACCAGAGCAAAACGCAATAAATCTCTGCCTGTAATTCCTATATGCACACAGAGTCATGTTTTCACATTAGTCACAAAACGAAATTTCTTTGCCAATTTGAAAGCACACTTAGTGCTCTTTTTTTTGACAAGTGACAATCACTTTTACAGACTGACACATTATGAATCCACTTTTCAGATTCTTAAAAAAGCACATGTCCAGACTGCTTTTTCAGACCACCACCATGTGTAACCTGGGTGACTGGCTACATACCAGCAAGGGCAACCAGCCTTAGTGATGCTGAATGTATTTGCATTACAGACTGAAACCTCAAACCCCACTCGCTTGTAAATACTGTGCATGATTCTACATGGAAAGCAGCTGGGTGTGTGCTAAGAGTCTGCTTCTGCACCAAAAAATGGCTCCCCCTTTTTCCTACTAATGCAAATGTAAAATCACCAGAGTAGTACACAATAAATCTCTGCCTGTAATTCCTATATGCACACAGAGTCATGTTTTCACATTAGTCACAAAACGAAATTTCTTTGCCAATTTGAAAGCACACTTAGTGCTCTTTTTTTTGACAAGTGACAATCACTTTTACAGACTGACACATTATGAATCCACTTTTCAGATTCTTAAAAAGCACATGTCCAGACTGCTTTTTCAGTCCACCACCATGTGTAACCTGGGTGACTGCCTACATACCAGCAAGGGCAACCAGCCTTAGTGATGCTGAATGTATTTGCATTACAGACTGAAACCTCAAACCCCACTCGCTTGTAAATACTGTGCATGATTCTACATGGAAAGCAGCTGGGTGTGTGCTAAGAGTCTGCTTCTGCACCAAAAAATGGCTCCCCCTTTTTCCTACTAATGCAACTGTGAAATCACCAGAGCAAAACGCAATAAATCTCTGCCTGTAATTCCTATATGCACACAGAGTCATGTTTTCACATTAGTCACAAAACGAAATTTCTTTGCCAATTTGAAAGCACACTTAGTGCTCTTTTTTTTGACAAGTGACAATCACTTTTACAGACTGACACATTATGAATCCACTTTTCAGATTCTTAAAAAAGCACATGTCCAGACTGCTTTTTCAGACCACCACCATGTGTAACCTGGGTGACTGGCTACATACCAGCAAGGGCAACCAGCCTTAGTGATGCTGAATGTATTTGCATTACAGACTGAAACCTCAAACCCCACTCGCTTGTAAATACTGTGCATGATTCTACATGGAAAGCAGCTGGGTGTGTGCTAAGAGTCTGCTTCTGCACCAAAAAATGGCTCCCCCTTTTTCCTACTAATGCAAATGTAAAATCACCAGAGTAGTACACAATAAATCTCTGCCTGTAATTCCTATATGCACACAGAGTCATGTTTTCACATTAGTCACAAAACGAAATTTCTTTGCCAATTTGAAAGCACACTTAGTGCTCTTTTTTTTGACAAGTGACAATCACTTTTACAGACTGACACATTATGAATCCACTTTTCAGATTCTTAAAAAGCACATGTCCAGACTGCTTTTTCAGTCCACCACCATGTGTAACCTGGGTGACTGCCTACATACCAGCAAGGGCAACCAGCCTTAGTGATGCTGAATGTATTTGCATTACAGACTGAAACCTCAAACCCCACTCACTTGTAAATACTGTGCATGATTCTACATGGAAAGCAGCTGGGTGTGTGCTAAGAGTCTGCTTCTGCACCAAAAAATGGCTCCCCCTTTTTCCTACTAATGCAACTGTGAAATCACCAGAGCAAAACGCAATAAATCTCTACCTGTAATTCCTATATGCACACAGAGTCATGTTTTCACATTAGTCACAAAACGAAATTTCTTTGCCAATTTGAAAGCACACTTACTACTCTTTTTTTTGACAAGTGATAATCACTTTTACAGACTGACACATTATGAATCCACTTTTCAGATTCTTAAAAAAGCACATGTCCAGACTGCTTTTTCAGTCCACCACCATGTGTAACCTGGGTGACTGCCTACATACCAGCAAGGGCAACCAGCCTTAGTGATGCTGAATGTATTTGCATTACAGACTGAAACCTCAAACCCCACTCGCTTGTAAATACTGTGCATGATTCTACATGGAAAGCAGCTGGGTGTGTGCTAAGAGTCTGCTTCTGCACCAAAAAATGGCTCTCCCTTTTTCCTACTAATGCAAATATAAAATTACCAGAGTACTACACAATAAATCTCTGCCTATATTTCCCAACATGTGTAACCTGGGTGACTGCCTACATTCCAGCAAGGGCAACCAGCCTTAGTGATGCTGAATGTATTTGCATTACTGAGTCCAACCTCAAACCCTTAAACTATTCTTTTTTTATACCAATACACCTTAATTTATCGTGAAAACATAGTCCATATTATTTTACATGTTCCTCACATTTAAATTTCTCCCAAAACAGAAAATAATAAACACAACTTCAACAAAAGGAATTCCATTTCTATTATTCATTTCTTAATTTACCATATACATCCCCTCTCAGACTCTAAACTCACCTTTAAAATTAGTTAGTTGTGAAAGAAATGTGGCACTCAAACAGCAGATTATCAGAGCCAGGATCTCTGTTCTGTTCACCTCTCTCCTCTCAGCAGAACCAGATAATGGCAAAGTTTCCCTCTATTTTTCCACACATATACAGTAAGTTTCAAATCTCAGTGCTTCCCCCTTTTTTTCAAATGTAATCACACATTTCTATTGGTTGAAAACCAACCCTTTTCCAAAAGTACCCTTCCCCCAACTTGACTTCTGCCTAGTACCCTTCCCCCAACTTGACTTCTGCCTGCTACCATAGCAACAGCTCATGGAACACTGCTGTGTGGAGTTAGGTCAGAAGTTCGCCAAACAATGTTTCAATTCCACAGAGCAAGAGTGCTTGACTTTTCTAACCTAACAGCAAATCCATAGTACTGTTCTTTGGTAACACATTTTTCTGTACCAATACAAAACATGCTTCTATAAATTTACACATACAGCCTAGTTTTTAGTGTAGAATGGTATGAAACAGCCAACCAGTTCTTTTTTTTTTAATAAAAAAATATGTATGCCTCCATTTCCAAACTGTCTTTCATTTCTTTTTACCATTCTACTGAAATACACCTCCTGAGTGCATCCAGATCTCCTTTGAAGATGTTCACAGTGTGGATTGTAGGACACAGCTATGTCTTCTGGAGTGAAAAGTTTGCAGAGAAAACAGGTATGGTGAGAGACCTTGCTTTGCCAAATGTAGACATTAAATGGATTGGTCAGAGAGGGTTAAAGTGCCACCAATTGATGCCATTGGTGAAATCCTTCATGCAAATCCAACACCCTGACCTCATAATAGTGCACTGTGGTGGCAATGACCTAGGCACTTTGACTGGGGTAGGTCTGGAAATGCTTATGAAGGACACCTTTGCACAACTGTTTTCACTTTTCCCTAAAACTGCCTTTGTGTTTTCTAACATATGCCAAAGGCAAAAATGGAACTGGTCCAATCATTTCTGTCCACAGATTGACAAAGCAAGAAAGCACGTCAACAAATCTGTTTCTGCTTTCCTCCGTGACTATGGTATGGGTTCCATTTACCACAACAACTTGCGTTACGACATGCAAGACATTTATAGAGGAGATGGTGTGCACTTCAATGATGAAGGGAACAGAGTCTTCCTCTTGAACCTTAGACTCTGCATCGGTACTTACTTGTAGGTACCACTAAAAAATAACTTCATAAACACAACGGCTAATTTTAGAGCCCCCTAATATCTAAACTCTTAAATCTGCATTTCATTTCTTTTATTTTTTTTTTGTTACCATACGCTTACCGTACGCGTACCCCGTGATTTTTTTTAAAATCAATAAAGGTTTTCTTTGTACTTTTCTGTCCTTCTTTGACCCCCTCACAAATGTAAGGGGGTCTGTAACTCTCCTCCTTGCCCCCTTTTCTTGTTATCACTCTTTTTTTTCTGAGTGAAACACACGAAATGGCGGCCGCCGCTTCCTGGTTTCGGCCGATTCGAATGTTTACTAAGATCTAAGAGCCAATCAGAATCGCGCTCGCGCACGCCACCGTACGCGTACGGTAAGCGTACC
Source organism: Triturus cristatus (assembly GCF_964204655.1). Classification (NCBI taxonomy): domain Eukaryota; kingdom Metazoa; phylum Chordata; class Amphibia; order Caudata; family Salamandridae; genus Triturus; species Triturus cristatus. The sequence continues at coordinate 122,414,989 of NC_140586.1, read as the reverse complement.
GTAAGCGTACCGTAAGCTGGCTCAGATATATATATTGATTTAAAGGCTATTTTCTCAGGACCTACTGAACAGATTTACACCAGACCTACAAAAGGCACTTCCTTGACCTGAGGACTACCTCTCTGCCAAATTTCTAGTAATTCTGTTCAGCCGTTCGGGCTGTAGCCCTGTCTAAAGGTCCTATGGAAAAATGCATGGGAAAAACGTGTTTTGGGACCCCCCTTTTATCTCAGCCCCCGCTTGACGAATCCCCCCGAGACTTTCAGGGTAGGAGCGGAGCGTAGCGCCCCACCTATTTTGAAAAATTCGCGAGGATTCGTCGACCGGCGCCAAAGTTATTCCAAATAGAATGTTGCGGATTTCCTATGGAAACGTGGTCCTAACTATAACTACCTACTGGCGACCGCCAGTAGGTAATATATATCCGAACAAAGTATATATCATATTATTAATATTTTTCCCTACCTATTACCACTTTTAGTAAAGTGATAATAGGTATTGGAAAAATACCAAACCTAATATTTACCTACATTACCAGGACTAATGCAGAACACAGGGAAACTCAAGGTTAAAACAAGATGGCTACCTGTTACTTTTGAAAAGTCAGTCATTAGCCAAACAACGAATGACTTGTCATTGTTATGTACTCCAGGAGAACCACGGTACTACTGCGGCCACAGATATAGCTAAATTAAAAATACTTAAAACATATGAAATACTTACCCTACTTTCCGAAGTACCCCCACAGGATCATATGCGCACCATAATATATAATCCATCCTAATGTTGTCAAAATCGGACTGACGTTTTTTGCATTAAGTGAAATAAACAAGTCTTTGCAAAATGCAGTGGATTTTACACCCATTTTGGGACCCCCTTTATTCTTTGCACCCACCTTGATCAAACGCAGCAAAACTTTCACTGCTCCCAGAATGAAATGGGGCATTAGGCCTGCAAAGTTTTACGAACATTCGTTATATGGGAGAAAAGTTATTAAGGTACTGTTGAACCCGGGCCTTCGTAGGGGATTTCCCTAAACCTTGTTGCTTTTTCTCCACCTGGTTTTTGCTGATTCTCTTTCATGGCCTTAACCCTGGGCGCTTTCCCACGATAATGCAATGGAAAGGCGCGAGCACCCTTCCTACACATGCTAGGTAGTGGTGCTTACTTGATTGGTTTAGGTATTGTACCTGCGAGTGCTCTGTAAAAAGGTACACCATATACCCGGGGCATGTACTGCACTGGATTATGGTGGGACGCAGCACTGATTTAATTTTTTAAACAAACGTTATTGCCTTTTACATGTATCTCTCATAGCACAATATCACTAGTACATGTGAACATTCTGTACATTTCTCTTATATCTTGGCTGTCGTCTTTTACACTTACAGTTTGTTCTTGTATTATTATTATTGTCGCAGGTGCTGTAATGCATTCCCGAGCCCAACATATCTTCAGCCCCCCTCCCTCCGCTCCCCTTCCTGAAACTGGAGCTTACACTCTACCCCTCCATCCTCCCCCCCAGCACTGTTGTCTCCTATTTTTACAGGATGTCTCCCTGTGATCACATTTATTATTTCTCGTTGTATGAAGTTCCATTACTCGTCGCCACTATCTAGCTCTAAGCCCCTTCGATGTATGGGCTTCTATGGGTCCTCATCTCCTGGTGCTTGCTCTCCCCTACCCTCCTGGCTCAATCTCTGGGGACTACCATGTTGTGATGGTCTTTCAGGGGTGGTGACTTCAGACCCGGGGTGCCTGCGCTCTTTCCAGCTTTCCCAAGCCTCTTCTCGCGTTTCGGAGCAAGATTCTGCCTTTGCATCCTGCTCATTTCTCTAGTTCTCTCTTCCACCTGTGTATGCTGGGTCCCGCCGGGGCCTTCCATCTACTAGTAATCTCCCTTTTTGCCAGAATGAAGGTGAGATCCTGGAGCTTATCTGTGAACTTGGTCTTAGCAGTGTGGGGAAACAGGTTAAGTAGGACATGCTCTGATGTGCACGGAACTGTTCGTTCTGTTATCCTAGCCGTCTCTCTTGTTACTTCCTGCCAATATTGTGTCAGGCAGCTCCATACCATATGTATATAGTTCGCCCCTCGCTCTCTACACCTCGGGCACTCCACGTCCTCTCTGTGAAAGAATCGGGTAATACTTTCTGGTATTATGTACGCTCGGTGTAACATGTCGAAGCTGATTAGGCTAAAGCGTGCGTTCCTCAATACCTTCAGCGTGCGTGAAAGGATGTTCTCCCAGTCCTTGTCTTCCAGTGGTGTATCTATGTCCTCCACCCACTTATTCCTCAACCTTTCGAGCAGCTGCACAGAGTCCCGCCCCATGGCCCTGTACAGGCATGTAACAGCCTTTATAGTCCCCCTCGCCAGGCCTATATCCTCACATGTGGCTTGGCGTGGTGGTTCCGTTGTGCCCGTGCCCAAGGGCCTCCTAACTGCCCACGTAACAGCCCCATAGAGTAAAAAGTGCCCCTGCAGAATGTCCCAATCTGTGCTGAACTCCTCAAAAGGGAGTAACTCCCCATCTCGGTATAAGTCTCTCACCTTTGATGCTCCGGCCTGCTCCCAATCTTCTATCCCCCTCCAGTGCCACCCATGCGGGAGCACTCCCAGGAGTGCCATTGGCAATTCTGGTGAGTATGGGCATCGGACCCTAGTCCTTTGGAGGAACCTACCCCAGCATCGACGTATCACTTTGTGCTCATTGCTTTGGACTTGCTGTGCCTTCACAGTCCTCAACTGTGGTGCGTAACACGTTCATCTCCTCTCGGGTGAAGGGGGCATTCCCCTGTCCGGTGCTAAGCTCCCTGTTACCCACTGTGTAAATCTTTGCAGCTGTCCTGCCAATTAATACGCCTCCATATCAGGCACTGCAAGACCCCCTCTGACTGTGCTCTTTTTAGTGTAGTTAGAGCTACCCTCCTTCTGCCCGTTCCCTAAATAAAGGCAGAGATGCAGGAGTTTAATTCCCGGAACCATGTCACCGGTATCCATACTGGTAGTGTGGTAAAGCAGTATAATAGTCTGGGGAGGGTCACCATTTTTAATAGGGAAATCCGGCCCGCCACTGAGAGGGGGAGCCTTCCCCAGAATATCATGTTATCCTTGAGTGTCCGCAGCGCACCCCCTACATTTCCTTTTTGTACAAGTGCCATGGAGTGGAAGAGACTCACCCCCAGATACCGGAAACATCGGGGTTCCCACTGCAGCCCCCCAGGTTCTCTGGCGGTGGATTGTCCACCTCTATTGGGAATAGACGAGACTTCTGCCAATTAACTCGCAGGCCCGATAATTCCCCAAACTTCTCCATCTTATTCTTCGCCCCTCGCAACTCGTCTCCCGTATTTTTTAAGGAATAGCAGGAGATCGTCCGCATACAGCGCTATGTGGTCCTAGTTGAAGACCTCCATATTCTTCACCACAGTGCACCCTACATGAAAGTGGCTCCACTGCCAGTGCAAACAGCAATGGGGAGAAGGGGCACCCCTGTCGAGTGCCCCCTCCACCCTATACTGTTCAGATATCGTACATACCCTCTCCACCGGGCCAGTATACAACAGTCGCACCCACCGTAGAAAACCCTCCACGACCACCATTTTTGCTAGGACGGTGTAGAGGAATTCCCATTCAGGGCTATCAAATGCCTTCTCTATGTCTATTGTGAATATCGCACCCTCCTGCTCCTCCACCACCCCCAGCTCCAAGATAGAGAGCAATCTGCGTATATTCAGGGTCGTGTTACTGTGCGGGATGAAACCCGCCTGGTCTCGGTGTACCATAGTCGCCATGTGCGGTAGCAACCTTGTCACCAATATCTTACTCAAGATCTTGTAGTCGAGGTTCCGCATCGACAGGGTCTGTATGCCGTACATTCCAGGGGTGACTTATCAGGTTTAAGCAGCGGAATTACCCTGAGGGGTGAAGCAAGTGGTGGGCGAAAGGCAGGGCAGACATACATGCATACATGAATGTTCCCTGCCCAGGTTGTGCTTCTTCTCTTGTAGTGGCCTTAGAGCTCATTCCACTTTCCCACTCACTGTAAATGCAGTGTAAACGTGTGCACACCCTTCCTACATATACATGTTAGGATGGGGTGCTTACCTGATGTTTTTAGACATGTCTCAAGCCTGCCATTACAGGCCTGTTTGTGCACGCTTGCACATAGGATGTTTTTTTAGCACTTGTCTCCAGTGTGTACGCACTAGCAACTATGATGTTTTTAAATATGTGTCAAGCCTGCCATTGCAGGCCTCTAGATGCTCAATTGCACTTATGCACAGGTAGCCAAGTCTGAGGGTGCCAGTTTAGAAAAAGTAGGGCCATGTTGTCGGTCGAGCAAATAACATAGTGTGACATAGCACAGAACAACTTAAGTAAACAAGACTTAACTGGGGCATCAGGCAGATTTTTTAAAACACTTTGCCAAGTTCAGCACCGTCATGAAGTACGGAAAACCGATAAACTTGATTTATGGAGGAAAAATAAAAGGAGGTGTGGAAGAAACCCATGGAAGGTGAAATAGGAAACCTGAAAGGCAGTCAGGGAATTTGAAAAAAGAAGAAAAATTATTTTCTCACAATTTCCACTCACGAAAAAGAAGGGTTGAGACAATTTAGGCTAAGATGTCATTGCACATTAAAGAACAAGTGCTTATATGACCTGACGGAATGGGGCTAATTTCTTCGACCGCGAAGGGGTAAAAGTGTGAGCCATGCCTCGGAGAAACATACCTGTCCTGTGCCAAGACTCATTGACTTTCAACCCCCGCAAGGAAATAATGTATGGGGTGGGGGGGAGGGTAAAAAATAGAGAGAGGTACAACGTGCCTTTGTCTGAATGGACTTTGGTGCATTTCAGACAAGGAAAGGTGCCTCAGTGTTTCATATCTGAGGATCTGCCCTCCAGATGACAACCAAATCCACATACTAGAGACAGGATGTAGCTTGCACCGCCACAAAGGGAGATTTGCCGTGTCATTACGCCTGCCTCCAGTTTTCAATGATGGACCAACTGCGGTCATTTACATAATGCGAGAGAGCACAATGATCTTTAATGAACAGAAGTCCTTATAGATGCTATAAATGTTCATGGTTTCTCGGATCTTTGGCCAAATTCCGCGCGGTATTTAGTCTCTCGGAACTGTTTGGCCGCAGGCTGCGTGCTCAGCAGCTGCCACCCCGGCACATTTGAATTATCAATCTAATGATCATTATTTTCCCCCATTAGCGCACAGGCGCTGCAGAATGTCATCTGCAGTCTTTATTTTTATAAAGCAAGCAGCACCAGGGCGGTCCAGTACGTTTAGATACAGGAAGCTGGTGCCATGCCAGGCTTTCTGGATATCCCTGTGAAACAAATTGACATACAATGAATTTGAGTTGAAGCTTTTTAGTTAGTCGGTGGGAATCCTCAAAATATGGATTGGATTGAACCCTTTTTTGTCCAATTGTGAACACCTCTGCACTCCACTCTTAGCCTCGTCAGGGGTAGTAAGTGCTAGATATAAATTTAAACCTGAGATGGTATTAACACAGGGTTGTGTAATTTAACAAATTTTCTGGGAGATCACAGAATTGTTATTCTGAATTCTTTGTGGTTACAAAGGCTGATTTAAGAGACAATTTGATTTGTCCTCATTACTCATTAAAGTAATTGATTACTTTTATGGTCTTATAAACCTACAAGGAGAGAGAAGTTTACCAAGGTCTGTCATACTGCCTCCCTCTCAATAGCGTAGTAATCACAGAAGAACAGAACAGGGCTGGTGAAATCCAAGTATAATGTTTATTAACAATGGGTAAGGGTATACCACAGACAATTATGTTAGTTGTGTAAGGGTCCCCTCCCCCCCGCGGCCCCCCTTCCTCACAAAATCAAAAGTTGAAATAGGAATATCATCTCATCCTAGACTCCCGCAAAAAGATTTCCTAAAAAGAGCTCCCCTACAGGAGCCCACCTACGCATAAGACATGCTTGTGTTTGGGGGAGAAGCAGACTCAGCGATGAAGCATACCACTCAGTGCTCATTGGGTGAGGTCCTTGAGTCCTTAAAACAAAAATGTCTGTTGATACAAACCTACCCAGTGTTAATAATTAAACACTACATTTTAATTTAACCAGCCTAGATCAGTTCTACTTTTTTCTGTATTACTTTTGTCATCAGCATGGTGGCTGTCTCAAGACCATCTGCCGTGAGAGTTGATTGACAATTGAGTCAGGGCTGTCAAATTGATAGATCTTTCAGAAACTAGTGTTGTCCACATCATCTATCAATGGGTCGCCACTGTTTGCGTTGCCTTTTTAAAAAAACTTTTACACTGGATAACTTTTTAAGATGATAATATATATATATATATATATATATATATATATATATATATATATATATATATATATATATATATATATTAACTACTGGCGGTCGCCAGTAGATAGTTACAGTTAGGACCTAGTTTCCATAGGAAAAGAGTTTTTTCTTTTCCCAATAACTTTGGCGCCGGTTGACGAATCTTCGCGAAATTTTAAAAACTTGTGGCCCGCTCCGGTCAGCTCCTATCCTGAAAGTTTCGGGGTAATTCACAAAGCAGGGGCCGAGAAAAAATGGGGGTCCCAAAATGTGTTCTCTCCATGTTATTTTCCATAGGAAACTTTAGACAAGGCTACAGCCCGAACTGCAGAACGGAATTACACCAAATTTGGCAAAAAGGTAGCCCTTGGTTCAGAAAGCGCCCTTTTATTTAAATGGTGTAAATCCGTTCACTAGTTGCTGAGAAAATCAAAAAATAAAAGTTTTGTTCTTTAGAGGCGCGGTGGATCCGCGGACCCACCCGACCACGAGCTTTATTCTAATTGGCTGTCAACACTCCAAACCAGGAAGTGTTGGCAGCCATCTTGTGACTCGGTAGAACCAAGTCACAAGAAAAGAGAAAAACAAACGCAAAAAACAAGAAAAGGTGGCAGGGTAGAAACACCCTGACCCCTATCAATCAATCAATCAATCAATCAATCAATCAATCAATCAATCAATCAATCAATCAAACAATCATTTGTAGAGCGCACTACATACCCGTGAGGGTCTCAAGGTGCTGGGGGGGGGGCTACTGGTCAAACAGCCAGGTCTTGTGTAGCCTCCTGAAGGTAAGCAGGTCTTGGGTCTGTCGTAAGCTCAGTGGGAGGGTGTTCCAGGTCTTGGCAGCAAGGTGGGAGAAGGATCTCCTGCCGGTGGTTGTTTTTCAGATGCGAGGGACGGCGGCGAGTGCGAGGTCGGCGGAGCAGAGCTGGTGGTTGGGAATGTAGAAGGAAAGTCGCCTGTTGAGGTAGGCTGGGCTGGTCTTGTGGAGTGCCTTGTGTGCGTGGATGAGGAGCGTGAAGGATTTCCTCTGGTTGACGGGGAGCCAGTGCACGTTTCTAAGGTGGGGGTGATGTGGCTGTGGCGAGGTACGTCGAGGATCAGTCGTGCAGATGCGTTTTGGATGCGTTGCAGTCGTTTGATGATCTTGGTCGAGGCTCCCACGTAGAGGGCGTTTCCGTAGTCGAGTCTGCTGCTGATGAGGGCCTGGGTGACTGTTCTTCTTGTGTTTGTCGGGATCCACTTGCGGAGCATGCGGAGGGTGTTAAAGCAGGAGGAGGAGACGGCGTTCACTTGCTTGGTCATGGAGAGCGTTGAGTCGAGGATGATTCCCAGGTTGCGTGCGTGGTCGGTGGGTGTCAGGGCTGCCCCCAGTGCCGTCGGCTACCAGGAGTCGTGCCAGGCTGAAGGGTTGAAGCCGAGGATGAGGACCTCCGTCTTGTCCGTGTTAAACTTCAGTCGGCTGATCTTCATCCAGTCGGCGACGGCCTTCATTCCTTCATGGAGGTTGGATTTGGCAGTGATGGGTTCCTTGATGAGAGAGAGGATCAGTTGAGTGTCGTCGGCATAGGAGATTATGTTGAGGTTGTGCTTTCGGGCGACGTGTGCGAGCGGGCCATGTAGATGTTGAACAGTGTCAGGCTGAGGGAAGATCCCTGGGGTACACCGCAGATGATCTCGGAGGCTTTGGATTGGAATGGGGGGAGGCGGATGCTCTGGGTTCTGCCAGAGAGGAAGGAGGTGGTCCATTCCAGAGCCTTGTCTCGGATCCCTACAGCGTGGAGGCGTGTGCGTAGTGTGCGGTGGCAGACAGTGTCGAAGGCGGCGAAGAGGTCCAGGAGGATGAGGGCCGTGGTCTCACCGTTGTCCAGCAGGGTCCTGATGTCATCAGTGGCGGCAATGAGGGCAGTCTCGGTGCTGTGGTTGCTGCGGAACCCTGACTGGGGAGGGTCAAGGATTCTGTTTTCTTCGAGGTATCGGGTAAACTCTCTGTTGACGATCTTCTCGATGACCTTGGCCGGGAACGGAAGCAGAGAGATGGGGCAGAAGTTCTTGAGGTCTCTTGGGTCCGCCTTGGGTTTTTTGAGTAGGGCGTTGATCTCGGCGTGTTTCCAGCTCTATGGGAAGGTCGCGGTCTTGAGGGAGAGATTGATGACGTTGCGCAGATGGGGTGCGATGGAGCTGCTGGCTTTGTTGAAGATGTGGTGCGGGAATGGGTCTGACGGGGAGCCAGAGTGGATTGTGCTCATGGTTTTGATGGTGTCATCGATGCTCACGTTGGCCCAGGCTAGCAGGGGGTCATGGTCGATGGTGTGCAGAGAGTCAATTATGTTGATGTCTGTTGGGGCTGTCTGGGGGTTGAAGCTGTCGTGAATGTCTGCTATCCTGCGGTGGAAGAAAGTGGAGAGGGAGTCGCACAGGGCTTGCGATGGCGGGATGTCGTTGGTGTTGGAGCTGGGGTTGGAAAGTTCCTTCACGATGTTAAAGGGCTCCTTGCTATTGTGTGCATTGCTGTCGAGGTGGTCTTTGAAGGAGGTCCTATTGGCAGTCCTGATGAGGTGATGGTGGTTGCGGATGGCGTCCTTGTGGGCTGCTTGGCTGTCCGAAGTCTGCTCACTGTGCCATTTCTTCTCTAGTTTCCGGCAAGCTCGCTTGGAGGCTAGGAGTTCTGGGGTGAACCAGCTGGCCCTCTTGCTTGTGTCTCTGTAGGAGGGTTTCTTCAGCGGGGCGAGGGTGTTGGCACAGTTGTCGATCCAGCAGCTGAGGATGTGGGCAGCGTCGTCGGTGTTGGAGGGTTCGGTGGGTGGGCTCAGAGCGAGGTTTGCGTGTAATTAGTCTTCGGTGATTTTGCTCCAGCAGCAGCGAGGGATCTGTTGGGTGCGGTGGTGAGTGGTGGGTATCTGGTAGTTGAACTGGATACAGCAGTGGCCGGTCCAGAGGAGTTCAGTGGTGTGGCTGAAGGAGAGATGGGAGCTTGAGGAGAAGACGGGGTCGAGCGTGTGGCCGGCAAAGTGTGTAGGCGTTGTGACGAGTTGCCTTAGTCCAAGGTTGGCGAGGGTATCGATCAGGGTGGTGGAGTTGCTGTCGTTGTTGTTCTCAAGGTGAAAGTTCAGGTCTCCGAGGAGTATGTAGTCTGTGGAGGTCAGGGCGTGCGTGCTGATGAAGTCGGCGATGGAGTCACTGAACTGGGGTCGGGGTTCGGGGGGTCTCTAGACGAGGGTGCCTCTGAGGGTGGAGTTGGGGTCTGTGTGGATCTGGAAATGCATGTGTTCTGCGGTGCTGAGAGTGTCGTTGGTGCTGGTCGAGACCCTGATGCTGTTCTTGTGGACGATGGCGATTCCTCCTCCGACTCCGTTGGTGCGGTCTCTGCGGGCGATCTTGTAGCCGTCTGGGATGGCAATGGCGATGACGGGTGCGGAGAAGTTGTTCATCCAGGTCTCTGTCAGGAAGGCGAAATCCGGGGATGAAGTGTCGAGCAGGTCCCAGAGCTCGACGGCATGTTTGCGTGCGGAGCGGTTGTTCAGTAGGATACATCAGAGGTGATTGTGGCCTTTCTTGGCGGGTGGTTCGGCGGCTCTGAGGCTGGTGTAGCTGCAGTTCCGGTTGGTGAAGGGACCCTGTGTGCGTTTCGGGCGGCTTTGAAGCAGGTGTGGGTCTGTCCAGAGTTGAGAGCGTGGAGTGTACTGGCATCGTAGCGGCAGCGGTCATCGTGGCAGGTGCAGGGGCCAGGGGTTATGGCGCTGGGCGCGGCCCGGGCCCTAGGCCTGCTCAGGGGGTCCCACAAGGACCCCCAGGGCCAAAAAAAGCATTTTTTACAAAAGAATTAGCAAAATGCCGCGCTTCGTTATTATTTAGCCCCGGGTGGGCCAAGTCCCGGGGGCATTGGGGAATGTAATTGCGGAGGCACAGGGGGACCCCGCAGCCCCAGGGACCGCCACCCCCCCAGGGCTTTTCTTAAATATTTGCTGAGGGGCACATGGCCCCCCCGCAGCCCCGGGGACGGCGACCCCCAGGGCTTGTTTTTTTAAATGTGGGGGGGGGCCTCCAAGCCCCCCCAAGCCCCGGGGACCACCCCCGCTAGGCTTTTCTCAAATATTTGCCCCCGGGTCTTGTTAATTAAAGAAAAAAAAACCTGTGTGGAGGGGCTCGAGCCCCCCCACATGCCCCGGGGACCGCCACCTCCCTGGGGCACTAACTATGTAAATGCGGGGGTCCGTAACGGACCCCGAGCCCCAGGGAGCACCACCTCACCAGGGCTGTGCACATGTTGGGAAGGAGGCTGCATGGCACCCCTCCTGGAGCCCTTGATGGCCCTGGGGACCGCCACACCCCAGGGCTGGCTCCTGCAGTGTCCTGGGGTGCCCACCCCCAGGACGCTGTTGTTTGCAATGACAGGGCAGGAGCCGTGAGGCTACCGCCCTGTCATTGCAAACTGTTTTGCTTCTCGCTTCAATGAAGCAAAGCAGAGAGCTGCATGTCGTGCATGCATGTGGAAAAGCAATGCCGGCTCCCGCAGGAGGCGGGGAGCCGGCGGGACCATGGGAACATTAGGGCTCCCCTCATGGTCCCCAATGGATAGGGCCTGCCCCAGGGGATGGGGTCCCTGGGCCACGCGGCCCTCCTCCCCTTCCCCAAAATATATATTTTTTAAAAGGCCGGCCCTGGGTGATGGGGCCCCCGGGGCCAATAAAGGCCTCAGGAGGGAGGCCACGCAGCCCCCCTCCATAAAAAATAAATATATATATGGTCATGCCCCGGGGAATGGGGTCCCCAAGGCCGGAATTGGCCCCCTTCTGTTCATATATATATATATTTTTAAAGGGGTCAGTCCCTGGGAGATGGGGTACCCAGGGCCCAAAAAAAAGGAAAAAGAAGGGGGGGCCATACAGCCCCCCTTCTAAAAAATAAAAATAAAAAAAAGACCGGATCGGTCTGGAGGCCCCGCCCATTCCCAGCAACACTCTGCAAACACGCCCTGTGGCATGTTTTAAATTGGGGAATTAATTCCTCTTCAATCTTGAGGGTCCCTGGGGACCAACTAGCCCACCATGTACCTCCAGTAAGCGCCACTGCGCTGCGTTGCAGAGAGGTGGTCCAGGCAACGCCCCTTTTTACACCTCTCTGCAATGCAGCTCTATGGCGCTTACTGGAGGTACCTGGTGGGCTAGTTGGATCCCAGGGACCCTCAGGATTCAAGGGGACTTAATCCCCCAACTTACAATGTTCCAGGGGGCGCATTTGCAGAGTGGTGGAGAAAGGGGGCATGGCCTTTGTCTACCTCTTACCAATCACACTGCGTGGGGCTTATTGGAGGTAAAAGGTAGGCTAGTTGGCTCCTAAAGGACCCCCAGCAGTGAAGGGGACTTGAATCCCCCTTCAATAGCGTGCCACGGAGTGCGTTTGTAGAGTGGTGGGCAAAGTGGATGTGGCCTGGTATGAGTACTTACCAGTGCTGCTGTGTGGGACTGACTGGAGGTAATAGTTTGGGAAGTTGGCCCCCAAGGATGTACATGGGTGCCAACTACCCCTCTTGTTACCTCCAGTAAGTTACACACAGTGGGATTACTAAGACATCTTCGGAGGTCATGGCCCCCTTTCTCTACCACTCGGCAAACGTGCCTCGTGGCAGACTACGGGATGGGGGATGAAGTCCAATTTAGTCCTGAGGGAGTTTGGGGGCCAAGAATCCCTCCTGGTACCTTCTGTAAGTCCTACGCAGTGGAATTCCTGAGCGTTGGTTGGACGCCCAGCACCCTTTCTCCACCACTCTGCAAACACGACTACTAGTTAAAGTAGCATATTTCTGCACCTCTGACTTAGAGGTAGTTTTAATCCCCCTGCCCTATTATGTACTAGTGTCAAAAAAGGAGGGGTTTAGCCCAAAGGATTAGAGGGTAGGTAGGGCTAGTTATACTGTATAAGATTTTTTTTTTACCTATGCCTCTGGTGACTTCAACACTTATTCATATGAAGTAAGATAAACGAAAATTAATACGCTTATCTAAGCATAGATAAACGTATTAATTTTCGTTTATCTTACTTCATATGAATAAGTGTTGAAGTCACCAGAGGCATAGGTAAAAAAAAATTCTTATATACTATTATGTACTAGGGCCTTACAGAGGAGGTCATGCTAATCACAGGGGTACTCCAACGCATAGTGTTCCCTAGTGTATGTAGGTGTTTTCACTGTCTTTTAGCATAGCACTGGCTCTAGGCCTGGTTAGTCAGAGTCAGTTACCACCAGTACCCGTCTGAAAAAGTTGTGGGCACAGGATGAATTTGCAACAAGGCCTCTTTCTGCTCCTCTGTAGGTTCTTTCAACACATGTCTTGATTCTTCCTGAACTTTTCTTCCTCTTTGTGGACTTCTGTTGCTTCTTTCTGCATTTCATTTGCTTCTTTCTGTGCATTTTTTCTTCTTTCTTCACATGTCCTACCTCTGTAGGCATAGTTAGAAACTAGCAATTAAAAAACCTTTGAAATTCACTTAAAAACCATAGGTTTCAGGCAGGTTATAGTTAGGAATTAGCATTTAAAAAACCTTTGAAATTCACTGAAAAAACCATAGGTTTTAGGGAAAGCTATAGTTAGTTGGACATTTCACTCGTACAAAACCAGAGAAATTCCCCCGTTATAGTTGGGTCAGCTAACTATAACTCGCGCCCCAGCAATGCACTGCTGATGATGTCACATATTACATCACTCATGACATGGTCAGTGACAACACTGATGACATCACTGATGACATTTCAAATGACATCACTGATGACATCACTGATGACATCATCCATGTGATAATTTGATGCATCTTCTCACACCCTAATATAACCTTTGATACACCCACTCTAAATTACAGACTGCCATTCTCAAAACCATAGACACTCTAACACTAATAACTACATACCCACTCACTGATTTTTAGGTTTACACACACATCCACTCACTTACCCATACAGCCACTCAAACTTATGGTCACTCAGTACAGGACTATCATATGCACTCATACACCTATATAGACACTCACACACCGCCACTCATCCATAGAGGTACTCACACACCTAGTCAGTCATGCAAATATTTAATCACACTGCCATTTACTCACCTATACAGTTATACACACACCAGATCACTTACTCATACAAATACTAGCACATTCTTACGCTCTTATACAGTCACTGATACAAGCACACACTCATCCATACAGCCACTCTCACAATCACACACTCTCACTTATAGCCATTTATATACTCCAACACACATATATACTGCCTTTCACATATGTAGTTACTCAAACATGTACCACTGAGATATACATTCACTCACTGGCACACCCACACACATACTCACCCACCCATACAGTCCATCATAGATGCACTCTTGAAACCATGCACCCAGTGAATCACCCACTCACACATCTATGCACAGATTCACACACACCCCACCCACACAAACACTCAGGCACTCATACAGATACTTAGACAACCAATCAATAACCAATATATACACTCATGTAGCTATTCACAAACCCATGCAGCTGGTTACACACCAACAGACAGACTTGATTTGATTTGATTTAATGATTTATAAAGCGCGCGTTTGCCCATGGGCGTCTTGGCGCTGAGTAGATACAGAGAATACCCGGGAATTGTCACGGCTTGGGTCTAACTGGAGGAGAACAACCAGGTTTTTACCTGTTATAGTTAGAAATTATCATTTAAAAAAACTTAGAAATTCACTGAAAAAAACACAGGTTTCAGGGACGTTCTAGTTAGTTGCACATTTCACTCATACAAAACCAGAGAAATGTGGCCGTTATAGTTAGTTGAGCCAACTATAACTCCCGTCCCGCAATGCACTGCTGATGACATCACATATTACATCATTCATGACATGGTTAGTGACATCACTGATGACATGTCAAATGACATCACTGATGACATCATCCAGTGACTGTGCACTTCTGTAAAGTTTAAATATGTTTTATATATATATATATATATATATATATGCCAAGGTGTATTGAAGAATGAGTGGGTGTATGAGTGTCTGAATAGATGATTTAGTAGGTGCCTGACTAACTGTATAAGTGAGTGATTAAACGTGTTTTACTGAATGCATGGGTTAGTGACTAAACTGTGTAAATGTCTGTATCAGTCTGTTAGTTGGTGTATAAGCGGCTGCATGGGTTGGTGAGTAGCTACATGAGTGTCTATATGGGTTATAGATTGGTTGTCTGAGAATCTGTATGGGTTCCTGAGTGTCTGTGTGGGTGGGTGGGGAGTATGTGTCTCTGTGCATAGATGTGTGAGTGGGTGATTCACTGGGTATATGGGTTCAAGACTGCATGTGTGACGGGCTGTATGGGTGGGTGAGTGTGTGTATGGGTGTGTTGGTGAGTGAACAGATATCTCAGTGGTACATGTGTGAGTAACTACATATGTAAAAGGCAGTATATGTGAGTATTAGAGTATATAAATGACTATATGTGAGAGTGAGTGATTGTGAGAGTGGCTGTATGGATGAGTGTGTGCTTGTATCAATGATTGTATAAGAGAGTAAATATTTGTTAGTATCTCTATGAATAAGTGAGGTGGTGTGTATATAACTGTATAGGTGAGTAAATGGGAGTGTGATTGATTATTTGCATGACTGACTAGGTGTGTGTGTAATCCTATGGATTAGTGGTGGTGCGTCAGTGTCTGTATAGGTGTATGAGCTGCATATGATAGTGCTGTATTGATGAGTGACTGTATGGGTGAATGAGTGGATGTGTGTTTAGACCTAGGAATCAATGAGTGGGTATATAGTAACTGGTATTGGTGTGTCTATGGTTTCGAAAAATTGTAGTCTGTATTTTAGAGTGGGTGTATCAAAGGTTATATTAGGGTGTGATGAGGTGCATCAGATTATCACGTGGATAATGACATCAGTAATGTCAGTCAGTCAATTTACTTTATTCGATAGTTACAACAAAAGATCATAAAAGTACAATAGAAAACATCTATACACAATACATATATACATAAAAAGATAAAAACTTCATAACAAACACCATTAGGGAAAAGTTAGTTAAAACCAGCTGGTAGGAGCAGTTTAAAATTTATTCTCAGATATTGTGCAATTTCCTAATTCAGAAATAAGCAAGAGAAGTGCAGAAAGAACCAACAGAGGTGCAAAAAGAGGCAAGAGGTGTGAAGAAAGAGGTAGGAGAGGGGCCCAAGAGGCATGAGAGATACAGAAAGAGGACAGAGGGGTGCAGAAGAAGGAAGAGAAGTGCAGAAAGATGCAAGAGAATTGCTGAAAGAAGCAACAGAGGTGTAGAAAGAAGCAAGAGAAGTGCAGAAAGAGGCAAGTGAGGTGCAGAAAGAAGCAAGAGCAGTGCAGAAAGAACCAACAGAGGTGCAAAAAGAGGGAAGAGGGTATAGAAAAAATTAGGAGGGGTGCACAAAGAGGCAAGAGAGGTACAGAAAGAGGCAGGAGGGGTGCAGAAAGAAGGAACAGAAGTGCAGAAAGAAGTAACAGAGGTGCTGAAAGAGGCGCAAAGGGTGCAGAAAGAGCAAGAGTAGTGCAGAAAGAGGCAACAGAGGTACAGAAAGAGGCTTGAGAGGTGCAGAAACAGGCAGGTAAGGTACAGAAAGAGGGAACAGGGGTACAGAAAGAGGCAAGAGGCTGTTTAAGGTGACCACCACGCTGCGCTAGGCTCACACGTACAGCGCTTTGTCGTTGCTTGCACTTGCAATTTTTAAACCTCCCGATTTTGTATTTGATTTGCTTTAGTTTCGTATCCCTGTTTTTATGATAGCCGCGCCCCCCCCTTGGCCCTCTCACGCACTATAAAATCTTACCTGCACCGCACTTTGCGGGTCCGGGCTCACGGGGTCACGTGACGCGCCGCCGCCATCTTGGATAGGTCTATTCACCCTTCCTGGGGTCGGGGGTTAGCGCTCCAGCGCTGCTGCACCGCCACGCTGCCTATTTAAGGTGAGTTTGAACGTGGGTCAGCCTGTTTAAGGTGACCACCACGCTGCGCTAGGCTCACACGTACAGCGCTTTGTCGTTGCTTGCACTTGCAATTTTTAAACCTCCCGATTTTGTATTTGATTTGCTTTAGTTTCGTATCCCTGTTTTTATGATAGCCGCGCCCCCCCCTTGGCCCTCTCACGCACTATAAAATCTTACCTGCACCGCACTTTGCGGGTCCGGGCTCACGGGGTCACGTGACGCGCCGCCGCCATCTTGGATAGGTCTATTCACCCTTCCTGGGGTCAGGGGTTAGCGCTCCAGCGCTGCTGCACCGCCACGCTGCCTATTTAAAGCTCGCATTTGCGCGCAGTGGTGACGCGCAGCGGTCGCGCCCTCGCTACGCCTGAGTCACGCCAGAGTCCTGCCCATCTGCGCCCGTCAGCGTCCCGGAGGCGCTCGGGGCGGCGGGACAGGCTCGGTCACCTAGCATGTGCCATACAGGCCCACTCACGTTGCGTTATACTGCTGAGGAGCTCCGCGATCTCCTCACTGCTTCCAGTGGCTGCTGTACTTTCTTTCCTGGGCGTCACCGCGGTAAGTCCATCTGTCCCGGTTGCGGATGGCGTCCCTCCCGTGCTTTGCCTTGTTCCCCTGGAAATAACATCACCAGTGTGGGATATCTCTGCATGCTACTAAACACCAGATCGGCGTGCAGACATGCACAAGACGTCTTTGAGCTTCTTGACACGGCTAAGCCACTGTGTCTTATGCTCACCGAGACATGGTGGGGAGAACTTTCGAATCCAGACGTCGCCATGGCAATTCCGCCTGACTATAACGTCTTCAGGAAGGACAGAGCGAAGGGAAGGGGTGGTGGAGTGGCACTGGTGGTGAAGAAAGGCACGGCTTGTACTATCTTGCCAGTGGAGGATATTCGTGGCTCGGAGTCCCTCGCTTTTTCTATCACTTTGGCTCCGCATCTATCAGTCAAGGGATTATTGGTTTATAGACCGCCGGGCCCACCTGGAACGTTCTTTGAAGATCTTGACTCCGTTTTACTGGGACTGGCCCTGAAAGCAGAACACTGTATCGTGGCCGGAGATTTCAACTTCCGGATGGATGGTCCATCCGACGCGGCCGCTATTAAAATCTCAGAGGCTATGGCACCGCTGGGATTGTTCCCTTATCTGCAGGGGCCGACGCATGACAAGGGGCACGCTCTGGACCAGGTTTTCTCGACTTCCCCTTTGGAGGTCCTAGAGATTATCCCGGTACTATGGTCAGACCATTCGCTGGCTAAATTTTCGATCAAAGGCACAGTTAAATCGGCTGTTGCCGCCCCACAGCAGCATGGTCGTACCCATAGGGCGTTCCATCGAGTGACCCCTGAGATGCTGGCTCAGGTTGCCCTAGATCACCCCTGCCCCCTCTCTGGCGACCTGACGAAGGATTTGGAGTCCTTGCAGGCATGGCTTTCTGACAGGCTCAACGATCTTGCCCCGGAACTGGCCCCCCGTCTTACTCCCAAACGAGTTTCCGCCCCTTGGTTCACCGCAGCACTGTCGGTTAAGCGGCAGCAGTGCAAGGTTGCTGAAAGAGCCTGGCGGGTAAAATATGGCTCGGATGCTAAGTTGACCTATAAGAGCGCGGTTAAGGAGTATCACCGGGACATTCGCCTGGGTAAGAAAGCCTACCTGGCAGGGAGGATAGAAGCTGCCTCCAACTCCTGTAAGGAGATTTTCTCTATAGTTAGAGAATTTATTTCTCCACGGACTAACATCTTGGAGGAGAGACCATCTGATTCCTGGGCCTCTGATCTTGCTAGTTTTTTTACTAGCAAGATCCAACTTATACAGGATTCTTTTCCATCGGCTGTACCCGTGGAGCGAATTAATTCTGAGGCCAACCGATCGCCTCCGGCTGCGCCAGGCTTGACGCTGGGCGTATTTCCACCTATATCTCCGCCCGCCTCTCTAGCACTTCTGGGCAACTTGAAATCGGGCTCGCCCCTGGACCCATGCCCTGCTAAAATTCTAGCGAAATTGGCCGAGGTGATTAATCCATTGGCCAACCCGCTATTGAATCTCTCGCTGAGCCAGGGAGTGGTTCCGCAGGCTTGGAAGCAGGCAATGGTCATCCCGCTGCTCAAAAAGCCTGGTCTGGATCCAAAGGCCCCAGTTAACTATCGGCCTATCTCTCTGCTGCCGGCTCTTTCGAAAGTTGTTGAAAAGCACGTGCAGACGGTGCTGTCCAATTTTCTAGAGTCGAATGAGATTCTGCATGCCACCCAGTCGGGTTTTCGCCCAAATCTCAGCACGGAGACTGCGCTCCTCGAGGTCTCAGAAACCATTAAAGGGGTTTTGGATACTGGGGGCAAAGCCATGCTGGTGATGCTGGACTTGTCGGCGGCTTTTGACACCGCCCCCCACGACGGTCTTCTCACAAGACTCTATGAGATTGGATTACGGGGGACGGTGTTTAGCTGGTTTTCCTCCTTTCTAGCGGGCCGCCGGCAAACTGTCTGGGCCTCGCCAGATTCCGCCGTGATGCCGCCTTTGGGAGTCGGGGTCCCTCAGGGCTCTATTTTGAGCCCGACCCTCTTTAATATCTTCATGACCCCTCTGGCGGCATTGGCGGAGTCGTTTGGGGCCCGGATTGTATCCTATGCAGACGACACCCAACTCCTCTTCTCGTGCAAGAGAGGAGGAGACTTTGATGGGGAGAGTATCCGGGATTGCCTTGAGGCTGTGTTTCAATGGTTTCAACTGAACAGCCTCAAGTGCAATTCCGATAAGTCCGAGGTACTTTTCTTTGGGTGTGAAACGGAGCCAGATTTGCAGGCTTGGTGGCCTACCAATATGTTCCCCCCAACTTGTTCATCCCAAATGGCTAAGAACTTGGGGGTCAAGATGGACAAGGGGTTGACTATGAAGTCCCAGATCCTGGGAGTGTCGGGCACTTGTTTCGGCCTCCTTAGGATGCTACGGAGGTTTCTTCCCCTCTTATCAGAGGAGCACAGGAAGCTGACTGTGCAGGCCCTGATAGGCTCTAGGCTTGATTATTCAAACGCTCTGTACCTGGGCCTGCCAGAGTACCTGCTACAGCGGCTCCAAATTGTGCAGAATGCTGCGGCGAGAGCGATTTTTGGACTGAATAGATGCGCTAGTACTGCGGGTTTGCTCCAGACCCTGCACTGGCTCCCAATCCGCAAGCGGATCGCCTTTAAGGCTCTGACCCTGACATACAAGGCCCTCCATGCGACGGGAGCAAAGTACCTCCAAAGGAGACTTGCCTTCTACCGACCGGCTCGCTCTCTGAGATCAGAATCCCTGTTTTTGGCGATCGTCCCGCGAGTGAAGAGAGCGCGCCTGGGAGGTCGCTCCTTTGGACTACTGGTGCTACAGCTGTGGAACTCTCTGCCTCTTACACTTCGGGGAGCCACCAGCCTACTAGCTTTTAGAAAGGACCTCAAAACCTGGTTGTTCACCCAGTAGGTCTTGTTTTGCTTATTGTTTTCTTTCGGTCTGTGACATTTTCTCTTTTAATGTGTTATGTTAGTATACTGCAGCCTACCTTAAATAAAAGCGCCGGGACACTCTTTTTGAGTAGCCGTGCGCTCTATAAAAGCCATTTTAACATAACATAACAGAAAGAGAAAAGAGGGGTGCAGAAAGAGCCAAGAGATATGCAGGAAAAGCAACAGAGGTGCTGAAAGACGCAAGCGAAGTGCAGAAAGAGACAAGTTATCTGTAGGAAAAAGCAATAGAGGTGCTGAAAGAGGCATGTGAGGTACAGAAACAAGCAAGAGAGGTGCAGAAAGAGGCACTAGAAGGGCAGTAATAAGCAAGAGAGGTGCAGAAGGAGGCAAGAGGGGTGCAGAAAGAGACAAGAGAAGTGCAGAAAGAGGCAAGAGAGGTACAGAAAGAGGCAAGAGAGGTGCAGAAACAGGCAGGAAAGGTGCACAAGGGGTGCCGAAAGAGGCAAGAGAGGTGCAGAAAGAGAAAAGAGAAAAGAGAAAAGATGGGTGCAGAAAGAGCCAAGAGATATGCACAAAAAGAAGCAGAGGTGCTGAAAGATGCAAGCGAAGGGCAGAAAGAGGCAAGAGATCTGCAGAAAAAAGCAACAGAGGTGCTGAAAGAGGCAAGAGGGGTGTAGGAAGAGGAGAGAGAAGTGGAGAAAGGAGCAAACAAGGTGTTCAAAGAGGCAACAGGGATGCAGAAAGAGGCAAAAGCAGTGCAGAAAGAATCAAGAGAAGTGCAGAAAGACGCAACAGAGGTGCAGAAGGGGGCACAAGGGGTGCAGAAAGAAGGAAGAGAAGTTCAGAAAGAAGCAACAGAGTTGCTGAAAGAGGCACGAAGGGTGCAAAAAGAGGCAAGAGAAGTGCAGAAAGAAGCAACAGAGGTACAGAAAGAGGGAAGAGTGGTGCACAAAGAGGTAAGAGGGGTGCAGAAAGAGGCAAGATGGGTGCAGAAAGAAGCAAGAGAAGTGCAGAAAGAAGCAAGGGAACTGTAGAAAGAAGCAACAGAGGAGCAGAAAGAGGCAAAAGGGGTGCAGAAAGAGGAAGAGAAGTGCAAAAAAGGAGCAACAGAGGTGCAGAAGGTGGCAAGAGAAGTGCAGAAAGAGGCAAGAGAGTTTCAGAAACTGGCAAAAGAGGTGCAGAAAGAAGCAAGAACAGTGCAGAAAGAACCAATAGAGGTGCAAGAGGGGTGCAGAAAGAGGCAAAAGGGGTGTAGAAATTTACAAGAGGGGTCCAGAAAGAAGCAAGAGCAGTGCAGTAAGATACAACAGAGGTCCAGAAGGAGGCAAGAGGGGTACAGAAACAGGCAAAAGAAGTGCATAGACAAGCAAAAGAGATGCAGAAAGAGGCAAGAGGGGTGCAGAAAGAGGCAAGAGAGGTGCAGAAAGAGGCAAAAGAGGTGCACAAAGAGGGAACAAGGGTGAAGAAAGAGGGAAGTGGGGTGCAGAAAAAAGCAAGAGAGGTATAGAAAGAGGGAAGAGAAGTGCAGAAAGAAGCAACAGACATGCAGAAAGGGGGAAGTGGGTGGAGAAATAGGCAAGAGGGGTACAGAAAGAAGCAAGAGAAGTGCAGAAAGAAGAGAAAGACGTGCAGAAAGAGGCAAAAGTGATGCTGAAAGCGGTAAGATCTGTGCAGAGAGAGGCAAGAAAGGTGCAAAAAGAGGGAAGAAGGGTGCAGAAAGAGGCAAGAGGGGTACAGAAAGAAGCACGTGAGGTGCAGAAAGAGCTAACAGAGGTGCAGAATGAGGCAAGAGAGGTGCAGAAAGTAGAAGAGATGTGCAGAAAGAGGCAAGAGAAGTGCAGAAAAAGAAACAAATGTGCAGAAAGAAGCAACAGAAATGCAGAAAGAGGCCAGGGAGGTGCAGAAGGAAGCAAGAGTGGCTTGCACACCATTAGTACCAATTTAACACCCCCATTTAGCAATAAGTAATAGATGACCATTCTACGTCTGCAAAGGGCCTTCCACCACGCAGTAAAACTTGTCACTGCATTTTTGGTAACGTTTGAGCCATTTGAGCTAGAAACAAGGCTTTGTTTGTTCAAATCTGCAGATTAGGGAGCAGATGATGAATTATGTGGCTAATGTAGAAAATGTATAACTGTGCGAAAGTCGGTGCAGCCATCAGTCGCATAATTCCAGTGGCCCTGCTCGTACCTCTGCCTAGGTCCACAAGTGCTCCTCAGTGATTCCTTCTTTTTTTGTCTCACGGAGTTCATAGTTGAGTTTCTATGGAAACGAAGAAGACTAAACCTGAGGTTACCACTGCACAACACAGACTACAATACCATATAATTACTCTCCATAACAAATAATCCCACTCTACCTAATTCCTATACACTAAATACCACATACTTTCAATACGCATAAATTCACTGCACAACATACCACATAATTCCACTACACACAACTTACATCCACTCCACTCCAAAAAAATTAGCAAAAAACGTATACATTGACAACGCCAATAACTCTAACTCTCGCAAATGCAAAATCTATTATGTTGCAAACACTTCTTTAACTAGTAGTCGCATTTGCAGAGTGGTGGAGAAAGGGTGCTGGGCCTCCAACCATCCCTCGGGAATTCTGCTGTTTAGGACTTACAGGAGGTACCAGGAGGGCTTCTTGGCCCCCAAAGTCCCTCAGGGGTAAATTGGACTTCATCCCCGATCCCCTCGTCTGCCAGGAGGCCCGTTTGCAGAGTGGTGGAGAAAGGGGGGCATGGCCTCCGAAGACGTTTTAGCAATCCCATTGTGTGCGACTTACTGGAGGTAACAAGAGGGGTAGTTGGCCCCCAAGGACATCCTTGGGGGCCAACTACCCTCGTATTACATCCAGTAAGTCCCACACAGCAGGATTGCTAAATTCTCCTAGCAGGCCACGCCCACTTTGCCTACCATTCTGCAAACGAGCTCCCTGGCACGCTCTTGGATGGGGATTGAAGTCCACTTCGCTGATGGGGGTCATTTAGGGGCCAACTAGCCTACCTCTTACCTCCAGTAAGCCCCACACAGTGGGATTGCTGAGAGGTGGACACTGCTGCTCGGGGGAGGAAGTCCACTTGTGTCCTGAGGTCCTCAGAACACAAAAAGACCTCATTGCCCCACCAGCAATGCGCCAAGAGGCGTGTTTGCAGAGTGGTGTAAAAAGGGGCGTGGCCTCGGACCACCTCTCAGCAATCCCACTGTGTGAGGCTTACTGGAGGTACCTGGCGGGCTAGTTGGTCCCCAGGGACCCTCAGGAATGAAGGGGACTTAATCCCCCAACTTAGAACATGCCAGGGGGTGCATTTGCAGAGTCATGCAGGGAGAGGGCGGGGCCTCCGGCGAGTTGCCAGTTTCTTCTTTTAAATTATTATATGGGATTGGGCCGCATGGCTCCCCTTCCCTGGGCCACTTCTGGCCCCGGGGGCCTAATTCCCCGGGGCCTGGCCAGCCTTTACCTTTTTGTTTAATTTTGGAGGGGGGGCGTATGTGGACCTGGGTTTGAATGGACTGCTGCCTGCACCTCGCTGTGCTATATTTGTGTGTTGAAGTTGTTGAAGTTGTTCTTGAGTTGACTCAATATGACAGAACTCCTGACTTGTCTTGTGCGTTTCTTTGCTTAGCTCATGCAGTGTCAGTAAAGTTGGAATATCGGATACTTGAAGCACATCCTTGGTGTGTTCTGTAGTTGGTTGCACCGATTCTGCTTCCTTCAAGCCTGTTTTAATAGTGAAGGATTTTTTGAGCTTCAGTTTACGAATGAAACAAAAGACATAAACTCTAGAGCGTGCATAGTTGAAGTCACTTACTGGGCAACAAGACAAACCCAATGACAGCAGTTGTTTTTCCACCATTGTTAGTGTCATTGGTGATAGATTAATGATGGTATTGTCATCCGTTATTACTTCCTGCGCCATTGCGTTTTTTTGGGCTTTGAATTTCTCCTTTTGCTCGTAATCGGCCTTATCATGTGCAAATTTGTATGCCTTGGGCACTTTGATCTTTTCCTCCTGTTTTGTTAGGTGCTCTTGTATTTCTTGCCTCGTTTTTGTTATATATTCAGTCGGTTCTAGTTTGCCCAGTTGCTTATTTATTTTCTCTATTTCTATGATTAGGGCATATATATATATATATATATATATATATATAGATATATATATATATATATATTCACTTAAAAAACCATAGGTTTCACACATGTTATAGTTAGCTGGGCATTTCACTCGTGAAAAACCAATGAAATTCCCCCGTTATAGTTAGGTCAGATAACTATAACTCGCGCGACCGCCACTCTATCACAAGGATGATGTCATCGGTGATGTCATGAGTAATGCCACTGACCATGTCATGAGTGATGTAATATGTGCCGTCATGAGCACTGGATTGCGGGCGCGCGAGTTATAGTTATCTGACCTAACTATAACGGGGG
This sequence comes from Triturus cristatus, assembly GCF_964204655.1. Lineage (NCBI taxonomy): Eukaryota > Metazoa > Chordata > Amphibia > Caudata > Salamandridae > Triturus > Triturus cristatus. The sequence continues at coordinate 122,390,739 of NC_140586.1, read as the reverse complement.
AATTTCATTGGTTTTTCACGAGTGAAATGCCCAGCTAACTATAACATGTGTGAAACCTATGGGTTTTTAAGTGAATTTGCAAGGTTTTTTAAATGCTAATTCCTAACTATAACGTGTGTGAAACCTATGGTTTTTACAGTGAATTTGTACGTTTTTTTAAATGCTAATTTATTTATTTATTTGTTTTTTTAAAGTTTTTTCACCGTGCGCGTACCTTGCGCGCACCGTGCGCTTTGCGCACCGTGCGCGCGGTGTGGGCGCACGCTGGGCTTCGCGCACCACGCACCCACGTTACGTAGTTCGTGGAATTTTTCCGTTTTTACCGTGCGCGTACGCTACGCGCATTCGGCGATTTTTCGTAAAAAAAGTACAATACATTTTTGCCCTTGGGGGTCCTTCTGGGACCCCCTGACCAAGGCTAGGGGGTCAGGAACTGTCCAGCCTGCCCCCTTTTCATGTTATCCACCTTTGTTTTTCACCCCCTCAGACTGCGAGAGACAAAATGGCGGCCGACACTTCCTGGTTTCGACCGATTCGAATGTTTACTAAGATCTAACAACCAATCAGAATCGCGCTCGTGCACGGCAGCGTGCGCGTACGGTAAGCTTACGGTACGCGCTCGGAGCGCGCCCATAGATATATATATTGATTTAAATGCTATTTTCTCAGGAAATACTGAACAGATTTACACCAGACCTGCAAAAGGCACATCCCTGACCTGAGGACTACCTCTCTGCCAAATTTCAAGTAATTCTGTTCAGCCGTTCGGGCTGCAGCTTGGACTAAAGGTCCTATGGAAAAATGCATGGGGAAAACGCGTTTTGGGACCCCCCCTTTTTCTCTGCCCCCGCTTGACGAATCCCCCCGAGACTTTCAGGGAAGGAGCGGAGCGGAGCGCCCCACCTATTTTGAAAATTTCGCGAGGATTCGTCAATCGGCGCCAAAGTTATTCAAAATAGAATGTTGCGGATTTCCTATGGAAACACGGTCCTAACTATAACTATCTACTGGCGACCGCCAGTAGATAATATATATATATATATATATATATATATATTGATTTTTGCAACTATTCTGGTGAAAGGTGCTTTTCAAACTTGAAGATCTCCCTTCCCAACAATTGCTCAGTGGAAGACCTTTTTCACTCATCTTTTATTTTTTGTGAATCTATTTTATTGGGTTTTAAGATTCATGCAGTACAAGTCATACGAAAAAGCAAGCAATGTTGGGCATTTCACTTGGCATACAAGGCACAGCATATTCATATAGCACATTTACAGTTCACGTACAATGTGATAAAAAACATGCGACTGACAGGTACATGCATGACATTGCTCCAATACTTTTTCACTCATCTTCTTGCGCCGACCACAATTGTGCAACAGTATCTTGATGATAAACACCAATAAAACTGAGATTATGGTGGTTGGGTATCCCTGACAACTGCCAGTCCTAATGAGATCTGGTGGGTACTTATGAGATTGTGTCCTCTCATGTTGCCGAGGTTGTTGATTGAGGTGCCCTCAACACTCGACTTTTTATTCATACGAATTAGCAGATCTGCAGTAAATAAAACCAGACAATATCAAGGTATGCATTTCAAAAGCCCATTCATGAACAGAAGAAACCCGTTCATGTTGTCTTGACAGCTCAGTGGTTTGAGTAATTACTTCAGAGATTAGTGTTAAGTCTGCAGGTTAAGGTTTTGAATCGCTAAAGAACTAGTCAAACCATTCGTTCTTCTAGGATCTAGGCATACTACTGGGGTATGTTATTACGTACAATTGTAGCACCTAGAGTCAGTTCAGTCTGTCGTGTATGAAATCGCCAATAATATTAATACCATCATTAAGACTCTCCCAAACTTCTTTTTGTATCCATGGTCGTCCATGATTGTTACGACCATGTCTTTCATTGGGTGAGCGCGGCGCAGCAAAGGCACCAACAGGAACTCATTTATGGAGTTACCATATAATCAGCCCTCTTTACTGTGTCTTTGTATTAGTATTAATGCCGCCAACCATCTCAGTCCTCTGGTGATCACACCAAGGATGCTCAAAGGTAGACCACAGGGCGTAAACTATGCCGGATTTCAGGATACTCACTGTCTGTAAATGATTTGCATTCAGATGCATTGTATGTAAACAAAATGAGCCTGAAATCTCCATTTTCAGCAACTAGACTGTTACCATAATTCGAGAATGAATGTTTTATTTGAGCCCAAAAAGGAAAAATATTAGATAAAAGCATGCCCCGGGCTTTAGAAAAAAAGTTATATTAGAAAAAAAACGTTATTAGAAATTGCAGGTGTTTTACAGGGGAATGTGAAAAGGGTTCTTCCAGACGGAGCTTATGGATAATTAGTCTTCAGATACACAAGCTCAGAGGCACCACTTAGCAGCATCGTTAAAATGGAGGCTTATAGAAGGTAAAAGCGACAGACTGCTGCTAGCCACAACTTAATCTAGAGTCTGTCTGGGAGGCTGCTTAGTTTAGGGAAGGTGATTTTTTTACAGCATGTACCTATCACTCTGATCACTCAAAATGTAGAGTGACCCATAAATATATGTTGTCCACTTGCCAATTTTAGACCCTAAAGTTCTTGAACAGCCCCTTTATAGGTATTCAAATGCCTTTCATGGGAGACTAAGCCATTTCAGAGCTGTGCATGCACACTCGTACGACTCACACTATAACCTGTCTTCTTATAGTCAGCAGTATGGTATTATATCATGGACATTTTACAGACATGCCAACATTTCGAAATTGCGAATAGGAAAAGTTTGAACAAAAATAGTTCTCTCCGCCCACCATCAAAGTGGGAGCCATTTCCTCCTGAATCGCATGTGTTGGCATGTAGGATGTTATGGTAAAATATGTCTTGCATTGGCAAGTTATGGCATGATGAAGTGCTATTTTGCGACATTTTGAGGCATATTTATAAAGAAGGGGCGGAGCATGTCATTAGCCTCCTCGGCTTAACGAAACTCTACGCCACTTCTGAAGCGCAAGGCTGCACCATATTTACAAGAATATGGTGCAGCCCTGCATTTTCCCCTGTGCTGGCGCAAAATTTAGCAGCCTAGCGCCAATGCAGGCACCCTTGCACCATAGTGCAAGAGTGTCTACGTTTAGGGAAATATTGTTTATGTACAGGAAGGTCCCCCTTCCTGCACATAAACAATCTTTAAATGCTGCTTTGTAAATTTTATGTGTGCTGCTTAATGAAGCACACACAGAAGTTGCAAAACACCATTTTTTTTAAATGATTGTATATGTGCAGGAAGGGGGACCTTCCTGTACATAAACAATCATTGGCCTTTTGCTGTTTTCATGTGTTCTGCACAACACAGCACACATGAAAACAACAAACATAGGAAACCTGCATATTGTTTAGCTAATTAGTTAATGCCTAATCTCCTCTGCCGCCTCCTACAAAAAAGAAGCAAAGCTTTTCTGCTAAGTTTTTACCCTAAGACAATATATCAGTGACAATGAAAATGTACAAATATCAACCCTCTTGGGAGGAACGACCACCAAGTTGCTGATCTTAACCAAGACCTAGCCTTGTTTTTCTCATATGTACTTTCTTATATGTTTGACTCTCTTGCATGTTTTGTTTACCAGTCCAATTGTTAGCTACTTCTTGTCATGTGAAGCGCTCTGATACCCACTTGGGTCATGTTCGCGCTATACAAAACTTTATAAATAAATAAATAAATAAATATACCTGCTGCAAAGAAGTCTGGTAACCCACAGGTCACAATTTCTAATCCTGGTAGAATACACCGCCCTTGATTCAGAGGTCTGCGTGTAACTAAATCCTAACAGGGGCAACTGAAATTCTCACCTGTTCGGAAATAATAAATAAATAATTATATGGCTAGCAAATATCTTAACTCCAATTTAAGTGCCAAGAAGCAATTCAGTTCAGGACAACCACTATACCTTGCATGCGTGTGTGAGGTTTACCACTAGCTCCCAAAGGTGTTGGTATACTACTCTGAAACACAGTGCCTTTTACCCCACGACACATGGACGGACCCCTTGGGGTGCTACGCGGTGAGGAAGGTTACCTGGGAGGGACACATGCTGAACATATGTTCAGTCTACATACCGCCACGGTTTCCGACAGAGACCATTTCTGCAATTGGTGCTATCCTGCGGGAACTGCCCCTGGGATCCTGCTGATGGGCTGGGACTTCAATGCGACAATAGACCCAGTATTTGACAGAGACACTAGATCTCCTACAGGCAGTGAATCTAGTCCCTTACGAGCCTTTGTTGAGGCTCTGGGGTTGGTAGACTTGTTGCGTGACAACAACCCGGGTGCACAGCAGTTCATCTACTTCTCAGCAGTACATGGCAGTCACTCCAGGCGGGAGCACGTCTTTTCCCAACACCTATTTGCTAGTCGGTTCCATGGCGCCACTCACAGGGCTCGGAGTATCTCTGACCACTCTCCAAAGTTTTTATTTATTTATTTTAAAGGTTTTATATAGCGCTGGCTAGACCTAAGGGTATCAGAGTGCTTTACAGGAGTGTGAGGAGGTACAGTAATCAATACATTTGGTCAAAAACATTGCAATACGAACCAATATAAGGAAAGCCGATAAATACGAATGCTATTTACAAAAGTCAAATAATAAGCTCAAGTGGGTAGAGAGTAATTAGGCTAGGGTGGGTGTGTGGAGGTGAACAGGAGAAGATAAAGGAGGGGGATAAGGAGGGTGGGAGTTAGGGGAGTAGGGGAATAGGAGATCCGTGGGAGGCCGTGCAGGAGGATAGTTGTCATAATTAAAGGTAGAGGCAGGGAGGGGGGGTTACGGGGAGGGGAAGGAGTTGCGTGAGGGAGGGGAGTTAGGAGGTAGAATGGGGGGGAGAGAATTGGAGGTCAAAAAGGGGGAGCCTGATGGGGCGCAGAGTGGGAGATGGCGTCAGAGGTAGGTATTATTGACTCCAATATTTGTTGAAGAGGTACATTTTGAGGTATTTTTTTAAGTTGATGTAGGAAGGGTTACAACGTAGGTCTATTGGCAGGGAGTTCCAGATGGAAGGAGCGTTTCCAGAAAAGGAGCGAGCTTGTGTTCATTTCTTTTTTAACAGAGGGGGGATAAGAATGAGGGCGTTGGTGCTCCTTGTCGGTCGAGCCCAACCCGCTTTGTGGAGTTTGTCTGCGAGGTAATGTGGGGAGTTTTGGTGAAGGGCTTTGTGCGTGATACATGCAATCTTATAGGTGGATCTGCCTTCGATGCGGGGGAGATGTGGTTGAAATATGTGTAGACAGAGATAAGTCCAGCAGCTAGGTTGAGCACAGATTTGAGTGGTGCAAGATGGACTTTGGGTGTTCCAGCGAGGATAGCGTTACCATAGTCTATTCTCGACAGGACCAGCGATTGGACAACAGTTGGGATGAAGGGTTTTAATTTTCTTGAGATGACGGAGAGTGAAGAGTGCTCCTTTGGCTGTGGTTTTTATGTGGGAGGTAAGGGCAAGGCCATTGTCAATGGTGATGCCTAGAGATTTGACTGAATTGGAAGTGGTGAGAGCAGTTGAGAGCATTAAGACCAGATATCCAGTCTTGAATGGAGAGTGGGTTGTTTTTAGGGGAGAAGAGAATGATTTCAGGTTTTTTAGGATTGAATTTGAGATGATTGTGGTGGAACCATGATTGGATCATCGTCAGGGTGTCATAGAGGTATAGGACATCAGAATTGGATTTGATCTTATAGTATAGTTGAGTGTCGTCGGCATAGAAGTGGTAATTGATTCCTGCTTGTTTGAGAATGAGGGTGAGGGGTTCCATGAAGAGGTTGAATAGAGCAGGGGAGAGAATGGATCCCTGGGGGCACCTAGGGAGTTTGGAGTGAGGTTGGAAAGGCAGTGCTCGATTTTGATTTGTTGGGTTCTGTGTTGGAGAAAGGAGATGAACCAGTTGAGGCCAAAGCCGACTTTGAGAGTTTGAAGCAGTGCAGTGTGGTTAACTGTATCGAAAGCAGCGGAAAGGTCGAGTAGAATGAGTAGGCAAGACTCGCCATTGTCAATTGAGTGATGAATGTCGTCCACTATATTGAGCATGGCAGATTCTGTGCAGCATCCTTTTCTGAAGCTGGATTGCAGTGAGTCAAAGAGGTCGAAAGTATTAATGTGATTATCCAGTTGGAGCAGGGCACATTTTTAAAGGGCTTTGGAGAGAAGAGGGAGGTTAGAGATAGGTCGGAGGTTATTTGGGTCGTTGGGATCTGCGTTGGGATTTTTGGGGATGGGTGTGATTTGACCCAGTTGGAGGGTGGCGGGAACACACCTTGTGGTCAGGGATGAGTTTATAATGGTGGTCCAGAGTGGGGCGATGATATGTTTAAGGTCTTGGACAAGGTTAGAAGGCATAGGTTCTTTGGTGTGAGAGGATGGTTTAAGCTTAGAGATGATGGTATAGACTTCGTGTTCCGTGACAGGGTGAAAATTATGCCAGGAGGCATTGTTTTTTTGTTGCTGCGGGAAAAAAGGGTAGGATTTAGGTGGGAAGGAAACGAATGAGAGACGGGAAGGGACCGAGGGAGGATTTGAATGGGATGGTGATTCAGGAGAAATGTAATAAGAAAGTAGTGGGTTGGAAGAGAGGGGATTTAAGAGGAAGGATTGTTCTATTTTAGTGATTTTATCAGAGAAGAAATTAGCAATTTCTTCGCATTTCTCCTTTGTGGCCATCAGCTTTGGGGGGCACAGGATGTTTGTGTTTTTAGACAATGCTGAATAGTTCTCTATGTCTATCTTTGGCCCTATCTAGCTGCGTGCGGAAGAAGGAGGCCTTTTCATTGAGGATGTGTTTTTTGTTGTTGGACCTAGCAGATCGGAGGAGGGCTAGATGTGAGGGGGACGGGCGTTGCCTCCAGGTTCTTTCGGACTGTCTAAGAGAGTGTCTTTTGTTGTTGAGATCAGAGTGGAACCAGGATTTGGAAGGTATGTTTCTTTGAGCTTTTAGTTTGGGAGGGTCCACTTGGTCTAGGACCTTGGTAACTGCTTTATTATAATGTTCGGTGAGGGCGTTCGCATTTAGGGAGAGGGGGCAAGCAGGAATTGGGCTTTGAGTTTTGTTTCTAGTTCACCGGGAGGGATAAGATGAAGGTTTCTGATCAATTTCTTGTGTCTAATGCTTTTGGCATGGAGGGGGGGGCGGGGCATAGTGGTGACCGTGAAGAGGATGAGTTGATGGTCGGACCAGTGGATGGGGATGATGTTGGAAAGGGATGCCAAATCATTATTGGTGATGATGGCATCAAGAGTAGCCCCTTTGTGTGAGTTGGAGAGTAACAGATTTGTTTAAGTTCACTAATCTCCAGAAGATTCATGAGGAGATTAACAGCAGGGTCTTTGATATCATTCCAGATGTGTTATATGTATCATAGATGTATTGCTAAATTACCCTACCAGGGACACCACACAGCCTCCCAAGATCGATCCCTGGAATTCGAAAGAAGCACCCTTTCGAGACAGAATAAGTGAACAAACAGATCAATACTTTCAGGAGAATGAGGGCACGGTCCAGTCGCTAGTGTCCTGTGGCAAGCCTTTAAGGCTGTTCTCCGTGGTCATACTCAGCCAATGATAGGGGGAAAAAGAAGGAGCAGAAGATACAATATGTTGTTCTGGAAAGGGAGATATTAGCTCTGGAGACTCGGGCGCTGAGGGAGGTCGGACCGACCTACAAATGCAGCATAGACTCAACCTAAAACAACACGAACTAAAGGAACTGGTGGAACACAGGGCACTTACATATGCCATAGCAACGCATCGTAGATTGTATGACATAGGCGATAAAGCCAGTAAACTCATAGCCTGGTTAGATTAAAGAGATAGGGAGTGGAGGTGCATGATGCTGAAGGTACACTCCATAACATGGGGGCAGAGATGACAGAGGCATTCACTAAATACTATGAGAACATATACTCATCCAACATTGAGTGGTCGAGAGAAGATTGTGCTGAACCTTTGAGGGGCCTCCGCCTTTTGACTCTATCTGGGGAAGACAACACAACACTTGAGCAAGACCCCACAGCTGATAAGGTTGAGCAGGCACTCCGAGACATACAATCATGCACAATAGCCTATCGGTCATACTCTAAAAGTGTGTGCTGCATTAGATAGCAGGACACATGCAAAACATGTTTAATGAGGCCCAGGAGGAGGGTTGCCTGCCAAAGGATCAAAGGATCATGAGCATAGTAGTCCTCCCCAAAAAGGATAGGCCATGTGAGGCTTGTAGTTCCTACAGACCGATCTTGTTGTTGAATTTTGAGGCATATGTCCTGGCCAAGACCTTGGCTAACAGACTGCAGCCAGTTATAACAACAGTGATACATCAATATCAGTCTGGCTTTATGCCACGCAGTGGGACCTAATTGAACCTGAGGCGCCTATATGGAGTACTTCATATGACAGAGGCCTCACAAGCTGAACAGGCCATATTGCTCTCTTTGGATGCACAAAAGGCATTCAGTAGCATTGAATGGAAGTATCTCTTTGCTGCTCTAGAGAGGTTGGGTTTTGGGCCTAAATTCTGTAAATGGATCCAGCTTCTATATAAAGGCCCAATAACACGGGTGCGGGTCAATAACGTATTGTTATGACCATTTGCGCAGCATAGGGGCACTAAGTAGGGCTGCCCACAGTCTCCTATGATATTCGCATTTGCACTGGAATCTCTGGCACTGTGGGTGTGTCAGGACCCTCTGATACGAGGAATTAGCAGTGGCAGGGACTGGGAAGAGAAGATCTCCCTATAAGCAGATGATGTCCTGCTTTGTGCCACACAGTCATATGCCACGGTAGATAGGATCTTACACATTTTACAACTATTTGAAGGATATTCCGGTTACCAGATTAACTGGGATTAATCCCAAATTTTTCCCTTGCAGGGCGCGGCCCCCAAACTACTATCACGATGTGTAGTCTTGATACTACAAGAGGGTTTTCAATCATTAGCCATATGCATTATGAGAGACGGGAACGACTTTCTTTAAAAAAACTTTTATCCACAAATAGAACACCTTTGCTATGATTTTGCTCATTGCTGAAAGCTCCCAATCTCCCTGATGGGAAGGGCGCTGCTCTTCAAAATGATGACCCTCCCTAGATTGCTCTATGTTCTGCAGAACACCCCACACAAAACCTCACATGATTTTTATTTTTAGTTGATGGCTTAATGCAACAATGACTATGCAATGTGGTAGTTCAAGAAGCGCACTCGACAAGCTTTGGAGAGGTGTCTATGAAGGACGACTTGTGATTCTGATATGCACAAATATTACTGGGCATCACAATTGATAGTAGTAAATGACTGGGTCTTCTCTGACAACTCGGAACCTGCACACAGGGTGGATAGGAAGAGTATGGGTAACAGGGGTTATTGTTCGCTGCTTTATCGTAGGGGTTGTGAAAGCACCCTCCCACTGCATCCACAGGCAGACAGTGAGATCATGCCGAGGAGCCACTAACTTCTTTGGGTGGGATGATAAATTGACAGACACAACCTCCCTATGGAAAAGCAATCTTCTGAGGGAGGTCCGGAACCTGAAGAGTTTTTCCAAGTGGGAGTTGATAGGAATTGAAGGAGGCAAGCACTGATTACTTTTGAGGCCCGACAAAAGGAGTATGAAATGGCTGAATCTGAACGCCTTAAATGCTTGCAGTTGGGACATGCTCTGAGGTGCAACATACGAGAGGGGGAGCAGCTAGCCGAGGCAGCCCCTCTGGAAGATAGGTTGACCCCATGCCGGAAAAGGCGGTATCCTTAACCTATCAGAAATTGATTCATAATTCCCTGGATCCTCTTGGGAAACTGCGGGAGAAGTAGGAGGGTGGCCTGGGCCATATGGAGGAGGAAGATTGAGTGGTTGCTATACAAAGCCCCAAAGAACTTGTCTCATGGGCTCAGTTCCGCCTCGTCCAGTTGAGGATAATCCACAGGTCATATTATTCCCGGACACTTCTACATCATCTCAGACGGAGCGGCACTGCTCTTTGTGCTAAGGGGCATGGGGAGGTGGGATCCTTTTACCACATCCTCTGAGAATGCCTGAAAATACAGCATCATTGTAGTAGAGTGGTGCGAATTATGGCATGAGCCACCGGACTAGACTTTCCTCTATTGGCCAGGTGGCAACTTTAATGTATTACAGAGAAATGAAGAATGGCCTAAATATCAAAAAGTATTGCTTAAGTAGGCCTCTGGGATTGCCAAGAAAAGCATAGCCTGGGTCTTGGGGCAGAGGGGACGCCACGAGTTGCAGACTGGGAGGCAGATGTGGACGGGTACCAAAGAGCTGAACAGGTAGTGTACCAGCAGGGACTTCCTGAAGAAATGGGAGAAAGTCTGGGATAGTTGACGCATATACAGGGAAGGGGTGAAGCATTAAGGAATGGAGGGTTAAATACCGCAAGTGTGAATCTGGAATACAGTGTTTGTTATCCTATGAGGCATGGATAATTCCTATGTACATATTTCCTGTCTTTATGCACCACAATGGGAATGTGATGCATGCAATGCTTTGTTTTTTTATTAAGTCAGTTCGATTGATGATACTTAATTTATGCCTACTGAGAAAAATGTTAATTAAAAAGAATTTAAAAACAATTTTAAAAAACTATTCAGTCAGTAGTGTGAGATTTATAAATGGTCAAGGTTAATATTTTAAAATATTATTTTCCGTCAGAAAGGCAGGATCCAATATGGCGTTCAACTAATGATGCAAAGTTGCGCATAGTGGTAGTCAATTGATCAATTAATTTTGTTTTTGTTTGTTGGGGTTTTTTTGTTTATTATACTTTTGTTGCCTTTTAGGGACAACACTAAAACAATTTAGCAGATTTGGTACAGGTTACGTATGAACTAGTTTGCCACTTTTAATTTTGCTGCTGTCAGCAATATGAGCTGCACTTTATAAAAAGCTGAATATAAAAAGTAACTTTAAAAAAAAATGTTTGCCCTTTTTAAAACTGGGGGCTAATAGAGATCATGAACCCAACTAGTCAGAGAAAACAAGGAACTAAGAACAAAATGGGGAGATAAGCTACCAGGGGCTTAGAGCCCAAACTAATTATTTTTAGCTCTGGACTTCCAGTTCTACCAAGGGTCTCAGGTAAGGTGTTTTGATGAGTTCGGGAAAATCAAGGAGCTATGAGGTATTGCAGATAGGGTGCATCACCTGGGCAAACAGAGTGCGCCTGGGGCATTCAGTCAACCAGTTTTGGCAAACAGGATACCTGGCCTGCACCTCAGCATACTGGGGAGCATTTTGCTCGAACCCACTAGGGAACTGCTCCTGCAAACCCCAGCCTTTGCTCTGAACGGAACTGATTGTACCTTTATAGTAGAAAGATAGGAGAAGATTTGGAAGAATTCAGGTAGGGCTGGGGAACACAGTCCCCTTGAGACGGAGAGGTGCAGCACCTAAAACTGACCACTTAAATTGTGTGAAATAAGGTGCTTTATTGAAACAGGTGCACATCACAAAATGTCCTGGTAAACCGCCTTACAAAACTACAACCTCACGTCTCCCAAACAATACTCTCTGGCCTCAAACTTAATATCAGAATGGCAAATCCGCCCCAAACTGAGCTTCCTTAATAAATGGGACATCTTCCTATTCAATTTTCGCCTTACTGAGTCAATAGCGGCAGGCTTATCTGCTCCTCTCCAATTGCTTCTCAGCACAAACTCAGTCCACAAGACAAAACATCCTGCCCAGTTTTCCTTAATAATCAACAAATCCTTTGTTATATTCTGCATCAAAATTGCTTGTTTTTCTTTCACAGGTCGTTCTCCCCGAGGTGTAATATCAAAACATCCGGGCACCTTCTGCCCACCATCATACCATTCTAAACAGGCAATAGCTATTTCCAGCTCATACCCCCCTTTCCTTTCCATGCAATAGCAAAAAGGCCATGGTTAAACCCCAAATGTGTCCCAAAGTCCCTTTGGCCCGCCTGAATAGCCACCAACTTGATGAAAGAGCAGCCCAGCACCCAAATGGCCACCTCTTCTGCCGCTGGACCTGCTACAGAGCAGGGAAAGAAACAAACAAGCTATAAGGATTTACATGAGTGCACCCATCGCATACCCCTCACCACCCAGACCCCGCACGTAATGCCTGTAACACTCAAATGACCAGATGCCTACCTGCATAATATCCTCTCACATCCAGACTCCATTTCCTGCCTCCTACGTTGCACCAATGTGGAATGAGTGTGTGCCGTAAACCGATGCCCGCAGTCCCAGTTTAACCAAAGCTCTGCGCAGTACTGCAAACAACTGGTATGATGTCACAATCTACCTTAACTTGTGATGGAAAACAAACCTGTTAACCATACCACAGTACCTCGCCCAGCGCTCCATGCACGCCACCGGGCAGGGGCCTGTTGAACCCGTCAACATGCCTACCCTCTTCCCCTGAGCCCTTTGGTCTGTTTTGGAGCAGCTAAGCCAGATTTTCAATCTAGTGCCCCTTGTAGACACATTTTCCACGTGACTCCCCCTCGCTCCTTTCTTTCCCAGCAGCCCTGACACTCGGAATGCCCTGAAGAACAGCCACGTCATAAGTGTGGAAAACAAGCAGGCCTCCAATGAATCGTTGCATACCTTTTGGCAACTGACTCAACCCCTGCAAAGTAATCTCCAAGATAATGGCTTCCTGACCCCCCGACCCTGCTCCTGCGCCCTACCTTCCAACATCATGCAGCTCAATTTTTCCACAGATGGGGTGTAACCCCATAGTAATTTGCTCATGAAGGCAATTCCACCCAATTTTCGGGCAATGGTAACCTGCGTCCGACCTCTCTCTATTAAGTCCAGTTTGTGCTGAACCACATCCTCAGCCCTCAACCAACTTTCCTCCTGACTTCATGCCCCAGAACCCAGAAACTCCTTCCATGCCTGCAAGTATGCTATCCGTGTCGAGCCAGCGAGGGACCCTACCACCAGTTGTACCATCCTGTGTTGCCTATGCACCACAACTTCACTGGCATAGGCGTCGGATTTCTGTCGGCGTACCTTGGGCCAGGTACGCAGACAGAATCTCCCCTACTGTTAATGAGATAAAGCATCCGTAATATAATTGTCCACTCCCGGAACATGCTGAGCCTTGAAAATATGTCATACTGCAAGTATCCCAACACAAAAACCCACAGAAGCTTCAGTACCTGAGGGTCCCTGGCAGATTATTGATTCACCACCTCTACCACTGACATGTTGTTGACCTGAAAGAGCACTTTTCTGTGTGCTAACTCTTCACCCCACAGGGTTACTGATACCAATAGAGGGAACAATTCTAAGAAGGCTATGCTTCTAACCCCTTGGCGTCATTGATCAGGCCATGGCTCTGCACACCATCTGCCATGCCAATAAAAACCAAAACCTACCCCGCCGGCTGCATCCGAGAAGATCTGAACATCCCAGTCCAACCCATGCTGCTGTGCTAAGGGGACACTATTGAATGACTCAAAAAAGAAAAAACACATTAGAAGGTCTTCCTTGACCCCAACTGACAGCCGGACTTGGTGATGAGGTAAAGAAAACCCAGAGAGGGCCTGACCCAACTGTCTGCAGAAGATCCTACCAGTCCCTACCACCCTGCAAGCAAAGTTCAAGTGACCCAGGAGCACCTGTACTTACCTCACTTTCACCTTTTCCCTTGCTATTCGGGAGTGAGAGCATCTTCTCTTTTTTGTCCTGCAGCAACCTGGCTTACATTCTTTCTGAGTCAATTTCAATGTCTAAAAATTATAACTCTGTTAGCTGCCCCACTGTTTTTTCCGGCACCAAAAGTAGCCCTAAGTCCCCCATGAGCTCTTGGAATCTTACCAGGAGAGCCTGGCAGGTAACCTAACTGTGTGCCTCCATGAAAAATAAATGGTCCACGTAGTGGGTTACCAGATCACGGCCTGTCTGCCATGTAAACAACCACTGCAAAAATGAGCTGAAGCATTTGTACAGGGCGCATGATATGGAGCATCCCATTGGGATGGCTTTGTCCACATACCACTTGCCTTCAAATTGTATACCTAAAAGCTGAAAATCTGCAGGGTGCACAGAAAGCAGATGAAAAGCTGACTTCACATCGCATTTTGCCATCAATGCCCTGGGCCCGTCATCACTACCAGTGACATGGCCACGTCAACCAAGGAGCAATTCACCCATGCTACTTACTCCGCAATGAAAACGTTCACTGACCCTCCTTCTAGCCAAGACAAGTGCTGAATCAAATGAAATTGTCCTTTCTTCTTTTCAGGCACCACACCAACAGGTGAAATAGTCAGGTTCTCAATTGGCCAATCGTGATAGGGTCCCGCTATCCGGCCATCTGAGACCTCTTTCTCCAATTTTTCTTGAACCACCTGCCTGTATTCTTTTGATGATCACAAATTTTCCACCCATCGCCGTTCCTGAGGGCCCTCATACCCCAAGCAGAAGTCTCAATAAAACTCCACCCGCAACATCGCCATTCTGTGGGACGCACATAAAATCCCAGCCAATACTCCAACCTATTGATATTAATCAGAATTTGAGCCTTTTGCCCCAGGTCCTGGAGCTCCCCTCCCCCACGTGAACCCGAGAGTTGCTGTTTTTGGTGCACCCCCTGTCCTCTCCCCTCCTGTTACCACTGCCCTATCCCCTGCTGGTAGCCACTACCTGCTCAAAAGAAATTGCCAAGGTGGCCTGGCCCACACACTTGGAGCTCTTTGGCGGAATTTACATTATTCTTGAGTGCACATTCCTGTTTTTAAATCCCAGCAGGTGCCCCGTCCTTGTCTGTGCATTTAAATGTTGCCACCCCCATCCCACACCGGGTGGGTTGGCCCTGAAAAGGGCAATTTACAATTGGCAGACTGCTAGCTGGAAATATGTCTTACCCATTTTTGCGGCACCAATAGTGTGCTGCCATACATCAGTATCAGGTTCCCCCCATTTTGCCTCTGGCTGCCAGGCCAAACGCGCCCTATATTCCTCGTCATAAAGGGGCCACTGCATATCCACCCCCCCTTAATTTGAGCCTTCTGAATTACATCCATGTACTTGAACATGGCGACGCAGCACTCCGCAATGAAAACGTTCACTGACCCTCCTTCTAGCCAAGACAAGTGCTGAATCAAATGAAATTGTCCTTTCTTCTTTTCAGGCACCACACCAACAGGTGAAATAGTCAGGTTCTCAATTGGCCAATCGTGATAGGGTCCCGCTATCCGGCCATCTGAGACCTCTTTCTCCAATTTTTCTTGAACCACCTGCCTGTATTCTTTTGATGATCACAAATTTTCCACCCATCGCCGTTCCTGAGGGCCCTCATACCCCAAGCAGAAGTCTCAATAAAACTCCACCCGCAACATCGCCATTCTGTGGGACGCACATAAAATCCCAGCCAATACTCCAACCTATTGATATTAATCAGAATTTGAGCCTTTTGCCCCAGGTCCTGGAGCTCCCCTCCCCCACGTGAACCCGAGAATTGCTGTTTTTGGTGCACCCCCTGTCCTCTCCCCTCCTGTTACCACTGCCCTATCCCCTGCTGGTAGCCACTACCTGCTCAAAAGAAATTGCCAAGGTGGCCTGGCCCACACACTTGGAGCTCTTTGGCGGAATTTACATTATTCTTGAGTGCACATTCCTGTTTTTAAATCCCAGCAGGTGCCCCCTGTCCTTGTCTGTGCATTTAAATGTTGCCACCCCCATCCCACACCGGGTGGGTTGGCCCTGAAAAGGGCAATTTACAATTGGCAGACTGCTAGCTGGAAATATGTCTTACCCATTTTTGCGGCACCAATAGTGTGCTGCCATACATCAGTATCAGGTTCCCCCCATTTTGCCTCTGGATGCCAGGCCAAACGCGCCCTATATTCCTCGTCATAAAGGGGCCAATGCATATCCACCCCCCCTTAATTTGAGCCTTCTGAATTACATCCATGTACTTGAACATGGCGACGCAGCACTCTGGATATTTTTAACAATACACACTGGAATAAATTAAAAATGCTGCGGTCCAATTCTCTATTGTTAGAGGCACCTTGGGTTGCTTTGGCAGTTCATATTCCTCTTCCTTTGAGCCCTCCTTGGAGCACACCTCCCTGTGGAGGAGTTTAAGCATCTCCACATTTTCCCCTTTCCATATCCCCTCCTTCGTTGCTAACATAAAGTGAGCTCCCAATGGCTTTCTGACACCAATGTGAGGCAACTTTTTTACCTTCAGCTCCTTACTTTCTGGATCCTCTTTTTAGTCCTCTACTGTGCCTGGCTCTCCCCTACCAGTGTCTGCACCTACCCCAACCACCATCTTGTTAGTCCTGTTTTGCTTGTTCAGGGCCCCGTCCTTTTCGTCGGTGCCCACACCCACATCCTGCACGTACTTTCCTTTACATAAATACCTTCTGCCCCTTACCGCCTTTCCTCCCACATCCACCCCTGTATAATCCATTTTTGGGACAGCTGATACGTGTGTGGTCTTACCTGGCATCAAGGTCGGTGCTCATGCTACTTATGTCTGCCTCGCCAGGGGCCTCTCTATTTCCAACAGCTGAGACAACCTCTCTTATTAAGACACTAGACATCCGTTTAGTGAAACCCCCTACCCTGCTGAGGCACCTTATACCTCAGTTCACCTTCTTCCAAGCTATCTTCATCATAATCCATTTCTGTGACCCTCAGCAGGTCCATCACATCACTCCAACTGGGGCAAGCACACAATTCCAGCTTGGTAACCACCTTAGAGGCTGCAATTGCTGGGCGACCTGTGACATTTCGGGATGCTGAATTAACCCATTCCTGGCGCTCCGCAGATGCCACTCTCCTACCCTCTGCAGTGCACGTGCCAGAGGTCATCCTGGACCTACCAGCTGTTGGGGCAAACAAGGTTATGCTAGACCTTCTTGCCCCAGCCGCATAGGGTTCCCCCGCCAATTTCAGGTGAACCACTCTGAGTCCAGCTCTGTCTTCCCCTCGGCATTGATGAGCCGCCCCCAGCTCTGCAGAGTCCGGATATCTGTGTTGCTCCTAGACCTGCAAGAGAGATGACAGGACTGGTGTGCTGGCACTCTGTGCTTGCCCTGGCAGCTTCTCTGCACCTCAGAAGCCCCCTGACGGATCACTTAGACCTCTACCCTGTGTCAAACCTCCTGCAAAGGCCCTTCCCGGGGTTGCTGACTGGCTATTTCCATCAAAAAGTCCCCTTCCAGTAGATCAACATCCCGAACATCCTCCTCCCTGCTTCATTCTAACATGGCCACCACAATAGTGGGCGTGGGCCACGTCCCAGAGGTAGCCCCAAGCCCCTGTTGGTTCAGGCTCCCCGGCACCCCAAACCCACTTTCAGCACCCCTGGCTGCTGACCCCTGATTAGATTACTGCAGGGACCCACCTTTTCCCAGGTATTTATCTAGCTGCGTAACTCTATCCCTCCCCCTTCCCCCTCCCCTTACCGCCTCATCCACGTAGTTAAATATATCCAAATCCCCCCAGCCTGCAGTGTCCCAATCCATTTCAGGGCTCCTAGGTTTCTCCTCATCGCTCAGGCCACCCTCCTCTGGTGGTGACTCATTCATTGCATGCTGAGAAAAAAAACTCACTGCCTGCTGTCTCAAACCTGGTGCTGACATGACCTCCAAATTCCCATGCGAGCCCCCCACCCTTCCTCCTTCATGTTCGATCTTGCGTTGGACCCGACCATTGCCTCAGCCAATGCCGCCTGTCATGCCCGCCTCTTCATCACCTTTTCCACCAGTTGAGCAAGCGGCTCTGCTGACGCGGCCCGATTCTGCCTGCCTCCACTCTTTTGTGTCTCTGTAGACATGCCACGTGTGTGACGGGGCTGCTGTGCCCACTCTCTGCACCCTTGGCGACATTGTGGTAGAAGCCACATTACCACTCTCCCTCACTACGCGCCCCCTTCCGCCTCCTCACCCCGCCCCCCAAATGCCCTTGGAACCTGGAACTCTGCCAGAGTAGAGGCCAGGCCCACACCAGAAGACCCTGCCCCTTACCTAGCGGAAGGTCAAGGGGCTGCTCGCCTGGATACAGAGAGGCCCCCCCTACTTATCGCAACCTCAACTGCTGCAACATGCCATTTCTGCAGCGGTGAGCATGCCACTACCGCCGCGGCCACGCCTGCCGAAGCAAGCTGAGATGGGCGCGCCCCTGATACAATGGCCCCCAGCTTCCTTGAGGAGCCATATGGCCTCCACAACACAGGCGTCTGACAACATTGCTGCGGTGTAAGACAAGTTAAACAAAAGCAATGTCTGCCACACACTCCTCTGACTAACGCTACTATCTATGCCTAGAAAATGATACTAAAGACTCCCCAAAAACTGCGCTAAGGACTCCCTTTCACAAGCCACCAGGTCACCTGAACCTAAAATGGTGGCAGGGAGCCCAAAAACACCCCTTAAATAATGGATGGGCTATATTGGGCAACAAAAGTAGCTCAACATAAAATAGCAGTCGATGGACTGCACCACACTCCCAATTTGCCCGGGGAAGCAGATCTCCGTGTGCCCGGCTGTCCCCCAAACAATACTTTTTTCCCTAGATGCACTTACTCAACACAACTACAGCACCATCCCTTGTTTTAGTGAAGTCCCCTGCATCTTTACCAGCAATAGGCAGTGTCAGGTTTCTTTCTCAGTTTACCTTCCCTAAAGTGTCCCTTATCAGTAACTGTTTTCTCTATTTTTACCACCCCTCCGACCCTGTAATCTATCCTCAGCTTCTAGGGTCACTTCCTTCCCTGTCATGCCCCTTCCGTCCCCTTCTGTTCCCAAACAGCTCTTCTTCCAAGGGGTCTTAGTGTAGCGTAAGCACCACACATGCAAACCTCGCGTCCATGATTCATCAATTTAGAAGCAAATATGTTTGGGCAATGCACAAAATGATGAGCTTCAAACACAGGAGAAAGCACACCAGGCGGCTTTTTCGCAAAGTGCTTGAAGAAAAGGGAAGGCGGCAGTGGCGGCTGGCATCTATGGGAAGGTGAGGCAGGGGCGCGCACTCGCAAAATATTATAAAGAAAATAAAATTAAAATAAAACTTATCTACGGCAATGTCCTCTCTCCAACCTCTTCTTTACTGGAACCAGATGCTGGAACTCCCTTGCCTAATCCTGGCACTTCTCACATGCAGCATGTGAGCAGCGCCCTGATTTGTGGAAGCGGCCTCACTCAGCGCTCCACAGCCCCCTGGAGGCCTGCACTTACTCTCAATGCAGCTGTCTTAAAACAGCTGGGTTAAGAGGTTCAAAGTGCACATGTGGCTGGCCGTTGAAAGACGGCCGGCCAAAAAGACATGAGCATTTTAAACAGTGCATTAGACATCGCACCCTCCTCCCCGCTGCTGTCAGTCAGCAGAGGTCCCGCCACCATGCTGATGCTCGGCTTGGGAGGGGCGATAAAAAATTAATTGGTAGTAAATAGCAGTCAGCGCCCTCAGCAGTGGGCAAGCCACTGCTCCCGGACCCGCCCACCTGCCCGCCCCAAACCAAACACTTCTGCAGCCGCGGTCCATGCAGGTAACAGCGGTGTCGCAGTGGGACCGTGTAAGGGGAGATTTCGAGGAACGATGCAGAAGGAAAAAGTATTATTTATTTTATTTTCCCTCTGCATCGTCCCTCGAAATCCTCCCTTACCTGGCCCCACTGCTGTTACCTGCACGGACCACGGCTTCACTTCTGCTTTCTCGCAGTGTGAGAAGCATAAACATAAAAATGGCAGTTTTACCATTTTATGTTCCTGCTTCTCGCACTGCGAGAAAGCATTGGGGCGACGCTCCTCCGCCCTAGTGGAGGAGCCACGCCTTATCAAGGATGAACACCCATGTGCACGAGAAAGTTGGTGCATTCCAGAGGCGTCCTTCGCCACTTCCTCGCCTTTCTCCGGTTCCAAGAATACCTGTCATGAGCAGGGCCGGACTGGGAACCAAAACCGGCCCTGGCAAAGTGCTCGGCCGGCCCCCCGGGGCTTGGGGGTGCCGCCGAGCTCTTTGCCAGGGCCGGTTTTCGGCCGATTTTGTTACAGGGCCGATTTTGCAGCTATGCTGCAAAAACGGCCCTGTAACAAAAATGGCCCCCAGGGGCCCAAAACCGGCCCCCACCCGTGCGGCGCACCGGGGGATTGCCCGGTGCCCGCTACGGCCAGTCCGGGCCTGGTCATGAGTTCTCTGAATGATACCTCTGCGGCTCATTAGCGAAAGTGACTCATTAGCGACAGTTGAACTGTCGAATCGAGGTTCCAGGGCGATTCTATTGTGCTACCTATTGATCAATGTCCACCGAGTGACAAAGGTGCACAATAGGCCGCGTTCTTCTTCATTGGCCACGGTGAGGGCGGGCGGTCTGATTTTCTGGCGAGATGACTGAATGGTTTTCCACTTACGAGGCACGCGCCCCCGGTTGCGAGAACTTTCCATCAGGTCGCGCGCCAGCAATAATCGCGTTCCACTGCTAAGCGTTCCACTTTGAATAGCATCCCTTCGCAATAAACATGCTCCGTTGATGAAAGCTCCGGTTACAAAGGAGCGCCTCGTAGAAGCACTCTAGCAATAAACGCATACCAACGCAAGAGCTGCTATTACTGGGACATTCCGTTCAGAAGAGAATTTGGTGTACAAAACATTAACGAGTATGGGGGGGGAGGGTGTATGTATCAGTTGAGGAGGCATCACAGACAACGATAGAGCAGTGTCGGATGTACATTGCAAAAAATAGATTATCGTGCTCAGAAGAACTTTAAACATTATAATTTTCTTGAAACAAAAGAATCTTGAGTTTTGCATTTTCTGTTTCTATGCCGCTGCAGAAATACCATTAATTCGCAAGATGAGCATCGTCCAAGTGCTGCGGCTCAGTTGAACAATTAGACAAAATTTATAATAATCACCAGTTCCACAAGAAGACCTTCAGACATCTCTCTGCCTCTGCCCGTCAAAGAAGTGGAAAAAACACTCAACACTAAGTCCACCCTCACCACCATGATCAACACACGGACTCCGCCAGCACCACCTCCCACGCCACCTCTTCCTCCCATCCCCACAGCATTTGTGAGAACAGTAGGACACCAAGTTAGAAGACCTGTAGAGAGAAATTGGTGCCATCCTGGTACTAGAAAATACTGACACACTCACCACATTGCAGCCCTTAATCCAACAGGACTTGCTCCCAGGCCACAATTTAACACCAGACCCACCAATTATATGCACTCTGAAAAGTCGCATGGTAGTATATTATCCCAAGGAGCAGTGCAAAGGGTAGTCAACACCCTGGAAATGTCAGTCATAGGTACAGGGAACAGAGGATGACCAGACGTAAGAGCATACAGCAACTTTAAGAAGTCAGGGACAAAAGAAGCTAGAACACACCTATATGTTTGAAAAGCAATAAGCAGATCCCACAGTCAGCCATCCATTTGAGACTGAGGCTTTCATTTGCCCACTGCTCTGAGCAGGTGACAAATGTCAGCTGGGGGCTTGTGCCGATTGGGCGGTGCTGCAGAAGGGTGGGGAGGGTGTCTGGGGCAAGAGGGGGCTGCAGCCTTGCTGGGGGAGTGTACTCTGTTCCTCCGTGGTCCTAGATTGAACCGACAGGGCCCGGAGTGCCCCTCTGCGCCCAGCCTCTGCCACTCTTGACCAATACATTTACATTGTTCAGATTTGCACCTGTTAAAACTGGGTCCAGTCTTTCGGTCCCAGTCATTTAGTGTTCACACTAAATAACTTGCAGTTGTCAGTGGCGACATCCAGTCCATGGATGCTGCTCCAGGCAACTCGTAAGGAGGTGGTAAGAGTGAGGGCAGACATTATTTGTGATGGAATGTAGTAACACAGCCACAATCCCCTCTTAGGTGCCAAACAGCCTAGGAAATAGCAATATACAAAACTGCAATGGCTAGAAACAGTGCGATATAAAGAAAATTAGGAAAGAAGTATTTAAAAAGAAATAACAATTGATATAAGGTATGCATAATCGTAGGAAATATTTCTGATTTATAAATAATGATTGCTTAATGTCATGAATGTTTTGCATCAAAAATGATTATATTAAACTTTACAGAACTGTGTTTTCCTAATGCTGGCTCCACTAGGCCTAACTCCTTAAAAATCCAATGTGACTGTGTTTTAATTTGTTATCTCTCTGCACGCAGAAAAACTTGCACTAATGAAATGAAAGGGAAGGAAAGAGGTGTGGTGCAGCAGCCAGGGCGACTGACTCCGGAACACGGGGGCTCTCGGTCCGGTCGCCGGCGCCGGCGGCAGGTTAGCCCAGCACCATGTGACTCTGGGCAATAGCTTGCTTAATCTTCCTGACGGCCCCCAGCGCCGGGACACCTCGCCTGAGGTAGCTGCACGCTTTATAAATGCTGGTATTATTAATGCTTTGTGATGATATATTTTTACTAGTGGGTCCCAAGGATGCTTTGCTTCCAAATGTAACTGTTCAAGGTTCTTCATGCCTGTAACTCAGTGGCCTACCTCATAAGTCTCCCACTGTTTTGTGTGTAACTAGATTTGTACTGTCACATCCAATGAAATTGGATCTGAGAGGGAAGTAATACAAATTATTATTCATTTAGGGTCTGTTGTTAGGTATTCTAAGTATTCTTGCATTTTATTCTACATTGTGAGTTGCCGGGCATCCGTAACATTATGTTCACCTTATGCTGACTGTGTGATTTTTGCTGTGTGTTTTCCCATAAAGACTCATTTTGGAGGTGAACCAGAGTTGCTTTCCCGATTCTTGGAAAGCCAGACTTGTTTTGTGATTTGCCTTGCCTGAGAGCTTTTTATCTCATGCTTTGGGAGCCTCATGTTCCATTTGGTTGAATTTACACTAGTTCCCTATTTGCCAATAAATGATTAACTATATTTGCTTTCTGTAATTATTACTGAAATATTAATAAACTTTTATGTTTTTTAACTTATATTTGACTAAACAGCCTTATTTAATTGAATATGATGCTTGTTTATTGACAATTTTGATTTTGCAAGGGGCACATTGCCTCATACGTTCTTGAGGATAACACTGTCCCTGATCCTGCGTTCGCACTTTCTCTTATATCTTATCAAATTGTCAAAGGTTGCAGCAACATATTTATTAATGGAGAATATGTAGGTAAAAACCTCTAGCTTGGCCATTGAACCACAGGCATGGTCCAATCACTCCTTCATCCCCATAAACCTATGAAACCTAAGCTACAGACAATCACTTTAATAAATGAAAGATGTCTATTAGACATTTCAGAAAAATAAGCAATGAGATGTTTGAGTCATCATAACTTGCTGCCAGAATAAATCAACCAGCAACAACACTCCCCAACACCCTTCTCTGTAACATCTAGCATCTGTTTTGAGACTCCAACTACCCTCAACCCAATGTGGGACATACATCTACCAATAAGTGATTCACTGAGGTAATTCTCAGAGCTAAAGCGTAGCAACTGAAACCTGGAGTGACAATGGCAAAGCATCTGAGCAAAGGAAACAAAAGCGGGTGTAAGAGATACAGCAAAGTGTATTCTAATGCCATCTTTGTCTCCCCAGTGCCAAGACGCCTCGGCAGTCGAGCACTTTACAAATTTCTTACTTACTTACCGTCAATAGAGTCTAAAGGCTTACATCTCCAAATGTATTTACAAGGCAACCAATCATGCCAAGGATATTTTTAACATCTATAAGTAATTGCCATATCTTGAGGCCTTAAGAAAGTAATCCTTATACATCTCAGTGACATCTATAAGACCTTCTCCTTCTCTTCAGATATAAAATTGTCAAATTCTCTGACACAATCTTCAATAAACCAGAAGGGCCTTCTAACTCCAAATCTCTCCGTATCACCTACAATCATTCTTCATCTTGTCCTTGTCCATGGAAACTACTAAAGCCAGGAGCGGCCTGTGCAGGTAAGAGTGGTGCGGCAGTAGGGGATGGGGGTGGGGGGACTCGACAGACGATGAGGGAACATTAAATAAATAATTAATTTTCCCTCTTCATCGTCGGTCACATCCTCCACCATCCCACCACACTGCCCCAAAGCTCTTACCTGCACGGGCTGCTCGTGACTAAAGCCCTAAATGTACCCCTTAAAATAAAGCCATCCAATGTGCATTGTGATCAATGTTCACCCATTTGCCTTTCGTGACCGACAGACCTGATCTGATTAATGCCTCCCTCCTTTCTGAAACCATACCAGATCCTGTGAAACCCACTGTGTTGTCCCCATCATGGAAAACGTGTCCCCTAATCTCAAACATTAATAAATGACCAGTCTTTCCACTATATCCATTTACTTAGCAAAAGCATGAAGAATGAAGTTAAGAGCTAGCGCATACACTAAGAGTACATAAAACGCAACCACAAACTCCCTGATGACCAATCTGAAATTCAACTTGTGTGGGCACTGAAACATTACAAGAGAAGAGCCTCTCCTCTATCTGGTTGAGTATAAGAAAAAACATCCCGATTCTCCTTGATTTGTCCACTTCTACTTGGAAAATGGTTCAGAGAATCTTACCAGTTTAATCTTGTGCTTGTACCATATCATTTGCTGGATGATGGAGAGATTCCCCTAGATCAGTGTCCTCAAATTAAGATCCTATCGATCGAGGGCTCAAAGCCAAATTCACTACTTTTGTCGGGCCTACAAATCCTAGAGCGCCTCCTTCTATCTATCTCACCAAAAATAAGTAAATTGGGTATTCTCTTTGGCTCTGACTCACCCTTAATCCCCAGATTAACTCTGTGGTAGAGTGCAAAAATATGGCTCTCTCATGTTTCCAGAAATTCTTCTACTCCTTCGCACTGACAACAGATTCAAGCTGACAAGTGTGCTTGTCCATGCATGTCTCGACTATAGCAGCCCATCCCAAGAAACTAATTTCAAGCTTATTTGTAAGAGAGAGCACGTTCAACCCACTCTTACAGCATTTCACTGGTTCTCAGTAGATGCAATGATTACATTTAATGTCCTATGCACGTCGACAAAGTATACTGGGTCAATGCCCCTGCATATGCGCATCTTGACTAGAAGCCTTTGCTCAGGATCACCCAGCACATCAACGAATTGTCCTTCATGAGGATGAAACATGGCGACAGATCTTTGGGTGCACAAGTACTGAGACTGTCTGAGCCTCAGATTTGAAGTTGAGGAGACTTATGAAACTGAACGCTTTAGATTTACCTTCAATTGCAATCTCTCTGAAAGCATGGCATGGCAAAATATTAGTAACGTCAACTAACTCCACCAGATTAGACACTGACTCAACCTTCAAAGATCAAGCTTCAGTCCCTGACCCGTCTGCACTCTGAATTATAGCAATGCAACATGCAGGGCTCTACAAAACTCCTTCAAAAGTTAATAAATAAAAACATAATTTTGTGCATTTGCTTTTTGCTCAATGCAACTGTAAATAAAAATAGCAATATTTGTTTGAATACCTTTTTGGACAAAATCATCAGAAAACGACTCAATTGAACGCTTTATCAACTTAACGCATCCAAATACTTTGGTTCAGATTCGTCTTTGGTAAATAGCAATTGAGTAAACGAGTGGACCTTCACAACTGAAATGACAAATGTTTAGATTTTGGGCTTGACTTCTTTGAGATTTTTGATTTTAGTCACGGTTGTTCCAACTAGTTGTGGCTTTCCTAAAAATTAAAAGCTACGTGGATTTCATCTTAAAGTTTTAGCATGATAGCTCTCTCCATTACTCATTAAACAGCCTTAGTTCTAGGCTTGGGTGAAATTTTAATTACACCAGAGTAATCAGAGTAACTTTAGTAATTATAAATTCTTGTGATGCAAAATTCCCAAAACTATGCCGAGTCTGGTGGCTCAGTGGACTAATGCATCCACTGCAGGAACCTGTGTTCGACCTCATGATCACAGGTTCAAATCCTGGTGGGTTCACTCAGTCTTTCATCCATTTGAGGTTGATAAAATGTTTACTATTGAGTTGGGTAACAATAAACATCTGTTATTCAGTGCCAAGATACCCTTTTAGGGGTGAACGTGCGCTTTACAAATACACATGTTATGTTATGCAATCACACCAGCTTGAGTAATTTTAGAGTACTTTGTGGCAAAATTTCTACCACAGGGCCACAGAAACAATAAACTAAGAGACAGCAAGCGACTACTGGCTACTGTTGCTCCTGTCCTGTTGCATTTAGTGCTATTTTGTTGGTGCAAAATGCATCCGCTGGCCCATTTTTAATGAGAGGGTGCATTTTGCACTAAGAAAATCGTGCTAAAAGCTGGATTACCCTGCTCACACAATTACGCAAAATGACAAGTAATTACACTAAAGAGAATTACGCCAGTTACGCCTACCCCTAATCGGTTCACCTGGTGCGATATCACGAAATGAAAAAGAAAATACCTACGATAATCTATTCTAATTTTAGTATTTGCTGATATTTCCAGCGATGGGCCTTGGATAAAAAGACTGGGGATTTATGCTTTTGTTTTATCTCTGAGTAAATGCAATGTGTATAATGCATTGTTTTACGTGTAAGTATCTGTTTGTATTTTCCAGAGCCTTGAATCTTGGTTTTATCGGCATTGTTGCTTTTTAATAAATTAAATAAAACAAATATGAATATTAATACCTGCAAATGCCTCTATATGGCCTTTCACCTTGAGCTAAGATTTTCATTTTGGGATAAAAAGGGATAGTCCAGTGATCCACAACCGAAAAGAGAGGAGAACGGTTGAATGAGCCACTTCCAAAGGGTCTGTAGAAAGATTCAGCTACTCCGTTCTTTAAAGACCGAAGGACAGTTCAATGGCCCGCCACCGAAGGGATGATAGACAAGTTATATTACTACCTTCTCATGGGATAGCCGAACATACAGTGAAAACTAATTGAAGGGACAATGGAGAGTTCAACAACCGCCAACTTGACCCAGCAGGTTGAGAGGTACAAAATGTC
Source organism: Triturus cristatus (assembly GCF_964204655.1). Lineage (NCBI taxonomy): Eukaryota > Metazoa > Chordata > Amphibia > Caudata > Salamandridae > Triturus > Triturus cristatus. The sequence goes on along the minus strand of NC_140586.1, from coordinate 122,363,779 downwards.
CCTCTGATATTATAGTTTACTTTGCCTTTAAAAGTAGCTCCTACAGGAATTGTGGTCTTATTGCCCAAAGCTGGTATCATCATGGCCAATTTAGAGAGGTCTACTTTCTTATAGGATAAAGTGGCTTTCATTATTCCAAGATTAATTTGTTTGTAGTTAATTTGTGTCACCCTAAACATGCTTCCCTTCCCACAGCTGAAAATCAACTGCACAGATGTGTGGCAGCAATCAACAGAAAATCAGTACTGATTTGAAATAATTGATTCTCCATTCAAAACTTCTCAGCAGGGGTGAGGACAAGGGTAGGGACTGCTGGGTATTGCTCAGCCAAGGAAGGCATTCGAATTTAGTGCCTTTAATCACTCCAAGTGCCTTGAAGAACTGCAGCTCACTGTCAACTATATTAAATATATATTTTGTAAATTTTTAGGCAATGCTTAATTTGTAAAATAATAAGTACCAAAGCTCAGGTGTCATCGCCGGCACTATCAAAGGTCGGTGTGCCGAATACCAAAGCTGCATTGTCTTGATTCCACCCCAGGACTCTTTATCTATAATCAGTCACTTTCTGCCTCTTCATCTCACTTTTGCATGATTTGTATCTCCGTTTCTTTCCTTTTCACTGTTTTTACGTCTTTCGCTTCTTTATTTTTTCCCCCTTCCAGATTCTTTGTTATCCCTATTTTCTCCCTTTTAACAGTTTCCCCACATTTCTTATGCTCCTTCTTTCACCCTTTTGTGTTTTTCACTCTCTTGCTCTGAATCAAAGTCTCTTGAGGAAAAATAGGTGCCAGGCACCAAAAATAAGTGTTGTGGGGCCCACCTCCAACCACCAGCTCAAATTAAACACTGTTGATAGTGTTGGACTTTGAATGTGATCTAACCATATGCAAATAATCTTCCCTGAAATGTATGACTTGCAAAGGGTTCTCTTTATATGTTCACTGGGGATATTCTGAAATTCATGCGGGCATTACTATACAGCAGTTCAACAAACCAAACCATCAACTTTGTATTTGTAGTTTAAGTTACATTTGTGTGACAGAAACATAGAATGGTAAATATGCAGGTAATAAATATCAATACATATATCTTATATACATGATAAACTCTAGATGGTATATATAACAAAAATATTAACTTCAAGAATTCACAAAGAATTACAAAACTACTCTCAAGAGGCTGCCCCTGTGGTAGGCTCCCGGGTGTATGCTCATCCATTCCTATTTATATGCATATAGGTATAGAAATATGTATATATGCAAGTAGAAATGTAAAGCTAAAATATATTTCCACCTCATAACGTTATTTTCTCAAGACAAAATAGTTTCCCCAGTTGAGAAACCAAGGCCCAAATTTACAAGCAATTTGTGTCGGGTTTGTGTTACTTTTTTAACACAAACCCAATGCAGAGTTTTGGGGGGCTGTTGGACTTGGCCCTTCTGGCAAGTTCACCCCTAGAACTTTTTGCAGTATCCTAGCCTTTTTCCTGTGTTGTACTAGTGGTTTTAGGCCTCTAGGCGCTTTCACACTGTGTCCCAGTGGAAAGCGCGTGCGCTCTGTGTGGTTGAATGAGACTGACCTGCCCTCCCATAGGAATGCATGGGGGATCTGAGTGACCGTGCTAGTTTCTGATGCGTGGGGAGTGTGGGTCGAGTTTGATATGTGCAAACTCGTGAGAGTGAATGCTGCGCAATGATGTGTGCGGCGTTACTGTAGCTAGTATAGACGCGCCACTTCTAGACACTGGCATAAATGTGCAGTGACTGTCTGGCGTGTGATTGGCTGGTGTGCCTGGCTCCAGGAGTCAGGGTGGGTCTGCCCCAGTGGTGGGTGGAGAGCTCTGCAGGTTGATGAGTGGGAGGAGTACACCTAGGACCTGAATAGGGCTGGGCTTTCCCCACACAATGCTGGCTCTGCCCCCTGTGGTGCGACTGATGACCCTGGCCTGTTCTGAGAATAGGGAGAGGGGCTGAGCAAAACAAAGTGCTCAAGTGCTCCTGAACCAGTTGTAACTGGTTCTGCCCTACACCCTGTGCCGTGTCACAAAAGAAAAATGTGTATAAAAAGGGGCTGTGACCCCTTACAAAATGTTCTTGTGCTTAACTTGAAACAACCATGGGCGTGCTGCTGCTGGGGCCCAGGGGAAGGCTTGCCTCCCTGGGCCCTGCCCAGCCCCTGGATGCCTGATGGACTTTGTGGGACCTTTTGTTTCTGTTCCTGGATCTATCAATGACTTTGTGCTGGTCCTCAACATAGCGCCTGGAGAGCGCTCTATTCTAATTTCCCCCAGAGAGAGGAGCTGGGGCTGTGCAGCGTTGCGCTGCTGAGAGCGAGACAGAGGGAATCCCCAGCGTAGGGATTCCCCCATGATGTGTGCCTTGCAGGTGCCCACCCCGCTTATATGGTTGCTTTGGGTGCGCAGGTGCCCACCCTGCGTCTTCGTGTTTGTCTCATGATTCATGCGGGTGCCCACCCCGCTGTTGGTGTGCCAATACGGGTGCCTACCCCGCTTATTTAATTAGTTGTATGTGCGGGTGCCCACCCCGCGACTTTGCCGTATTTGTGGTGCACGGGTGCCCACCCCGCAATTTCAGCCTTGATGGCGGCGGGTGCCCGCCCGCCGTGTACTTTTGATTACGAGGGAGCCTACCCCTCATTTGCACCAAGAGACACGATCTCCGCCGTCGTCCGCGGCCCGCCTGGTTGTGGGCGGGGCCTGACGGACGGAAGCGGAAGCCGGAGAGCAACGAACATGGCGGCGGCGGGTCAAGCAGGGCTCCCGTGTGCTGGTGGGAGCCCTGCCAGTGCGCCGTAAAGTCCCGGGTCCCAGGAGGGGGCCCGGGTGAAGAATGGGGCAGCCGAATCCTCAGCGAGGCTCTCGTGAGCAAGAGAGAGCCCCGCCTACCGCCTCCGGAGAAGTCCCGGTCCCAGAAGAACAGACCGGTGAGTGAGGGCTGGGCAGGGGACAGGGCTGAACCTCCCCCACGCTCCGCAGAGGGAGCAGGTTTGGTGTTCGGTGCCAGGCACCGAGTCAGAGCGGCCCCGTGTGTGCAGTGGGCCACTCCAACGTTGGGCATCGGTATTTTTAAGAGCGCGAGTGGCGCTCCAACGTACGGGGACATTGTTTAAAAGCCTGTGAGGCTCCAACGGGACCGCATTATTGTCTTAAGAGCCCCAGATGACTCCAACGAGGGGGTCAGTTTTGCCACCGTAGCGGGCCACTGTAGTTCTTGGGGGCATGTTTTGTTTCTAAGAGCCTACGTGGCTCCAATGTTCTGGAGGCATCTTTTCATTTTTAAAAGAGCCTGTGCGCTCCATAGTACTGGGGTACTGGGGGGACATGTTGTCTTAAAGCCTAGGTGGCTCCAACGTTGTGACATTGTCTCCAGGGCCATGGAGAGCCCATGCCTCCTATTTTGCCTCCCCCAGCTGCGCAGCACTTAGTGCCAGCTGCAGCGTTTAGGCCCTGTTCTTGTCCCCAGCTGCCCAGCAAGTAGTGGGCAGCTGCTACGTTTAGGTTCTGGCGCGACCTGGACCCTAATGCGATTGAGGTGTTATTGTGATGCACATATTAATGTGATGTGGTGCTAGGAAATGTACTGTGTATAGCATGTTTTGCGCACCCTGTGTTTTATACCTCTAAATGTGGTCATTTCTGCCTAGGAGGTTGTTTTACCTGTTTAGGGTGATGTTAGGGAGATTGTACTTCCCTGTGCGATGTACGCCCCTAGAGTAGTTATACTTAGGAGGTAAGGTCTAATGCGTTAGACTTGCGAGAAATTGCAAAATTTGTTTATGCCCCTGTGATGGATGCAGGATAGGTTTTATACCTGATACTAGTGTGATGACGCTGAGGTCATTATTGCGCCAGTAGTTACTGGTTGTGCTCTACAGTGATAATTTGTGCTACAGTTAGTATATGTTCTACATGTACAATTGGTGATTTGTGCTGATTCTGACAGTGGTGAATGTGGCCCTGTCCCGTGTAAATAGTCCCTTGTAAAATTCTGCCCAGTGCCAGTTGGCACAGTGTAAATTGTGTGAATATTATCTAATGTGTTTTGGTATAATACAAAGGCCATTTTTATATATAACCTTATGTGGAGTTTCTTTTGTGGTAGGCCTTGGGTGTTGTTGCTGGGTGCGCGCGCAAACGCTTTACACATTGCCTCCGGGATAAGCCTGACTGCTCGTGCCAAGCTACCAAGGGGGTGAGCAGGGGTTATCTTTGGCGTGTAACTCCCCAGCCCTGACTAGAGTGGTGGTTTCTGCCTGGCTTTGGCGCAAGCCCTAGCCAACCAGAAATCCCATTTCTAACAGGGGCGATTTACAATCCAATGCAAATAGCGATCTATGCTGGATTGTAACCCACAGTAAACAAAATGTATACAATTCACTGCCTTGCATTACTTTGCATCAAGAGGGCATTCCATGTGTGGTGCATTGGTGTTCCCATACAACCACCTATGAGTTTGATCACCATTCCCTATCTTAAAAGAATTGTAGACAGGAATTTGTGCAAATGTAATGAGGAGAAATGTTCTCCCCACTTTGCATATGTAATGTACTGTGCAGCACACACACAAAGTGAGAAACACCTTAAAGCATAGTTTCTGTACCGGAAGATAGCCTTCCAGCAGAAAACCCATGCTTCCCACAATGCAGACACTCCTGCACTATGGCTCAATGGTGTCTGGATTGGCAAATGGTAGTCAAACGTGTGCTAGTGCAGGGAGAAAATAGAACAGCCCCACATCTTCGTCGATATAGCGCTGTCATGCTCACTTCCTTACACGCAACGCAGCGCAGCACAGTGCAGCAACTTCTCGTGCTCCGCTATGCTGTATGACTTTTAGGTAACCCTGGGTCTCACTCCCTTATAACCCCATATACTTCGGTATGCTATAAAAAAAGTGATTTACTTCTGTCCTTGAGAAGAGTAAATATATGACAATTTTCTAGTTGAGAAACTAACTGCAAAACATATGTGAAAGCCAGCAAGCGTGCACATTTGTGGCTGTTCACAAAAGCTATTTTCTAGGGAGACCGGCCATGAAACTTCCACTAACATGCTCCTAGTATTGGATTTGCTCACACAGAAACTCTATCATAATGGCAGACTTTCCATTTGAGAACTTCATATTTGCAAGGTGTGTGCTCATTAAATGCTGCTATTTTTGCCCAGTAGCGCGCACATAGAATTCGAAATCGGACCCCGAGGGTAGAAAATGCTTTTCAATTTTCAAAATTTGAAATTCTCAAGTCTGATAGATGAAAACTAGACTAATATTTTCGCAGTCAAAGATATTAAGCTACTTCTAGTTTGGGAGTGCTGCAAACAAACACTTATATTGATTTCGCATGACAAATGAAAAAGTGCAGTTTTAAAGTACTGAAGCTAGGCAATTTTCAAACTGATCAGAATTTTGGCAGAGAAGAGCAATAAGGCATAGGGAGACAAGAAGGTTCATTTAAAGTTTGTGGGGACAAGAGCACCACTATGCGTTGGTGATGATCTCACCCAAGAAATTCTTGGATCCTCTACCCCACTAAATCGTGGGGGAACTGCAAGGTTTCTTCCTACAGTGCTTCGTTGAACCATTCATTTCTGGGCTGCCGGGTCGCAGTGATGGTAGCCCCAGGGTACGTATCTACTGTCACTGATTTTTGCTTTCAGTGACAGCCACAGTCGCAACCGGCATGACTCGCGGGTGGGGGAGTGTGAGAGGGTTGAGCAGGGGTTCGAGTGGGAGAAATTAAATTAAAAAATAATAATAATAAAGTTACCTTCCCGGGTCCCGCACCGCCTCAGCTTCTGGCCGGGTCCTTGGAACAGGAAGCAGGCAGCCTCCCTCCCCTTCCCTAAGCCAATCACAGCGCTGCAATCACAGCGTTGTGATTGGTGGGGACGGCGACCAGCCAGGCGCCTATGGGGAGGCCATTGGAGAAAAGGGAGAGTGTGCATGACTGGTTTGGTCGGCCCCAGAGGGCTGACCAAACAGTCAGGGCCCGCAGCATTGGGCTAGCCACTCCTCCCCTGCCCTCCAGCATACCCGCCTGCCCGTCACAACCAAACCCTTCTGCTTTCTCGCAGTGCGAGAAGCAGAAACATAAAATGGTAGTTTTACCATTTTATGTTTCTGTTTCTCACACTGCAAGAAGGCAGTGGGGCGACGCACCTCTGCCCTAATGGAGGAGCCACCCCTGGACAGCCATGTGAAGCATGATGGGCCTGGGAAAGGAAAATATTAAGACATTCTTTATATTGCACCAGAGGATGCATTTTCACCACACAGGTCCCACCTGGTAGGCGGGGATCTACATATATGGCATGACATCTTTCTCTGCACTTGTCAGCCGGCAAGCTGCTGCCCCCCACAGGATCTAAATGTGGCCCAAAGCGATCTTCCCAAGATCACACTGTTTTAATCAAACAAACAATGCATTATTGGAGCTGTGTTGGCGAGGTTCAATAATTTGCAACACATCCAGGAGATCAGCTCTCCTCAAGCTATCTTTCCAAGGCCCACATGAACAGCTACTAGAAGTGGAACCCTATCCAAAACAACCTCAGGCAAAAGAAGTCGCCCACCATGACCAGAATAATAAGCAAGTGGGACTCCTGCCCTGTTGCTGAAGGCCCACAAATAATTGGTTAAGAATCCCTATCCTGAATGGCTCCCATGGGGCTCGAGGTTACAAGTCAGAAAACAAGCTTGCCAGCTCATCTGAATGTTGTTCATGTACAATGTCACATAAAGGAGATCTGTCTAGGCAACAGCAGTGCAAGAACCATGCCATTTAGAGAAAAACAATGAATTTCAAGCCTTCTCATAAACTCTCTGGAATATGGCATGTCAGTGTTAAACCTTATAAGATAGCTCAAATGATGCATGTGCCTTATTCAGAGATCTGTGTATATACCTTACAGGACACATGTTTGAATACTGGTACGATAGATCCAACAGCTGAGTGACTCCTGTCAAGGTTTGTGTGCAGTTTAGACACCAAATGCCAGAATTATGAAAGAACAGCTCACGGTTGAATTTGGTCAAGTATCGTCCATCCAAGAGAATTTAGGCCTAATCCTTGTTGAAACTAGTTCTGGGCAGTAGCAAATATCTCAAAGAGATGGGTTTGATTGGCTGCTGCAGTTATATGTATGCAACATACAGGTGAATGTGTTTCTCTGAAAGAAGATGCAGAAGCGTTTGAATCAGAAATGCTTACATAGTAACAGGTCATGGCACAGAGAGCAACTGAGCAGAGTGGAAATATATATACAATTAGGTGAGAAAATAGAGTCTGAAAGATCCACTAGCAATCCAAGATATGTATAGAAGTAATATGCATATTTAGAGTGATTGCAGAAGGTTGGTAGTGAACACCATGTGACTGGCTCATGTCAATGTCGGTTCGGAGTCAGACATCAGGGTCGGGATCAGTTCATCAATCTATGCCAGTGTTGTTGGCATTGGCACCATTACGAAAAGAACTGCATGTACTTTGGTGCTGGGCAGATGTCAGTGTCAGAGTTAGTTAAGGACCAGGAGCCAGCTCTGTGAGGGCAAAGAGTATCGGAGGCAGATCCACACACTGAAAGCTTTAGTGGAGACACTTGCAGCTCTGTTGGGTCTGTTGGGTCTGAATGCATGCCAGAGGGAATCAGAGTCACTCAAATGACCTGTAGCATGGCATCTTGGAAGGCCATTATTTGCTGGGTTAACAGAGGCCTGAGGGAATGTGGGGCACACTAGGAGCACTTGATGAATTGGTTTAAAATCAAGAGACATTGGATGAGTACGATCTTTATCTTGACACACTTACGTCTTCCCACTAGACTTCCAGTGGCAGAATGGCGTGGAGTCCTGCTTGGCTTTTTGTGCTTGTGTTGAGATTTTGACATGGACTTACTGGAAGTGGATTTTTTACTGGAGCACCCTCGAGACTGGGATTGCAACTGGGCTCTCAACTCGGAGAGGGACCTATGCCTTGACTGCAGCCCTTTCTTGTGTTTTCCAACTTAGGATTTCACCTCCCAGTCCTGAATCACATTGAGGTGCATGATTAACTTCTGCGACAAATGTGCCTTTATGCACACTTGTTACACAACTTGGAGTCAAGCATGGGGGAGCCGAAGCACCACTGCATACGATGTTGGGTCCGTGACTGACATTTACCTTCCTGTAGACTCTGCAATGCTTCAATTTTCAGTGGGGACATTGTTCCCTAGCACACTGAGAAAAGTTTCAGGAGTTGGGGGCGGAGTTCCTGGTCCATATCAAAGGGAGCGGAACGAAAGGAACGGATGTCAGCAGCAACGGATGTCAGCAGGATATATGCAGCAATGCTCTGTCAATTTCAAGGTGGTACGGAATGAGCACAGAGGCACATTGCATCACCTACTAGCATGCAGAGCATTGCTGAAGAATTCTCCAGATCAGGCCTGGTGCATGGAAATATTCGAAAGTGGAGAAATATGCAATTAAATGTATTCATCCTAAAAATATTTTTTTTAAACTTCTACTAGTAATGAATGGTTTGCCTATGTCATCAACTGCTAACAGCCAATCTAGGGCGAAAGATGGCGAGCATGTGAGGCACGGGAAGGTGGGCAGAGGGCAGGTCAATTTGTATTCTGCATCAAAAAGAGATAAAAATGGCAGTCTAAGAGTTTTGAGTGTGTTGGAAAATCAGGAGTATTTCTATCGTCCCATCATCTGGCAAAATTAAATGTATTGGGCTGAGAAGACATTGCATATCCTTTTCTGCTCTTAAGGACTGTTTCTGGTCTCCTTTCATAGAACCCTAGTTTTAGTTGCACCCTCAATCTCCTCTGTCTAAAGTTTGTTTGACTCCTTCCATAGGACAATACATTATTGAAACAAGCCAATGGCAAAAACAATTAACCGCAAACGTACACCTCTCATCATCATTAATCAGTTGAGTGTTACCCAACCAGTACCATTGAGTAGAATCTTGCACCCGTGACCACAAAGAGAACATTGGACAGGGCGTACTTTGTTTCCTGTTGTCATGTAGCATCACCGGGAGCAACAGAGCACATTAAGTAGTGCTGTGCCTGGTTCCACTCTGTAGATGAGGTGACAAATACATAAGAAAAGAAAACAAACAATATATACATAGTAACAGAAAATCTGCTTGTACTTTGTGCAAAGGCAATGTTTAAGGAATCTTTCCACACCACAGTACCTCTGTAATACAGCTGGAATAGAAAATCATATTACCAATTTTTTGGACGTCTCGGGCATATTGAGAACAACAGAAACTGTGACCACAGTTGTGAAACATTCTGTAGATTGAGATAAAAATTATTTATATAGTTGAAACCTTACAGGACACAGGCAGTGCACCTCACAGGTCTGGGAAACCGGGTCTTTTTCATTGTACTTTTCAACCAGGGTGCTAGGGCTTACACCCTTTAGTGAGATTGCACGCCAACACAGAAGAAGTTAGTTCATTTAGATTCCTTTAAAAAAAAAAAAATGTAACTCTTTAACCCATAGGAGTGAAAAGCAGTATTCATATTAGGAAAACATTCTGTAGGAGCCATAAATAGACCAACTCCAGTATGGCACTGGTTTGCCTGCCTTTGTGCCTTTTGTGTACCTTATTATGTGATCCAGAGTTACTATAGTGAAATAGCTTTCCTAACCACCCACAATCTTATGGAAACAGAAAACATCCATTTTAGGCTCAATAGAAAAAAGTCAAACTATAGACCAGTGGAAGGCTTCAAAGGAAATGTTGGCAAATAACAGTTTTTTTTGCTATAGACACACCACTATAAGGGTATCCTTGGAGAAAGCACCTGGAGTAGCCCAAGTGGCTACCTTACAAATCTTTCACAAAGTGCCTTGTTTCTTGAAAGCAACAGATACCATTTGACTCTTGCGGAATGAGCACGCTTGTGTCTTTTAGTTTTGGAAGAGAAACTCTTGAATGCAAGAAATCTTTGAGGTGGCAATCGAAGCCAAGGAAACTTGCTTTCGGAAGCATTTGCACCATATGGGACAAACACTTTGAGTAGACTTATTCACAACTAAGTTATAAAACATTGTAGGGTGCCTTTTGAGAGAGGACTGTAGAAGACAGGAATGATCTTAAATAAAGAATATATGAGGATATGGTCTTCTTTATTGCAATGAAAAACCATATAGCGATTCACACAATATTAACCTGAATTTCATGGACAGATTAGGCAGTAGCTACTACTTCTTACACAAGAAATGTACTTGTCTAGAACGTTATACAACAGTCTGATCTTGAGGAACTGGTGGAGGTCCTCTGAAACAAAGCACCCTGTGGACCATAAGAACATAGAAAGTCCTCTTTTGGAAAGAACCTTAAGATATGACTGAAGTTCACCATTTTAGATTTTAGCCAGACAACTAGCATTCCATCTTGCATTATTTCAATGGCGCATGGTTAGACAATCAAGCAATACTGCGCAGCAAGGGCAGAAGCTGACCAAGTGTAGGTGCCAAGACGGACAATGTGACAACTGGACATTGCTGGAGACATGCAGGGAGCTCCACGACACGACTGAGAATGGAGCGTAGATTTCTAAAATCTATTATAGATCATACAGTCAACAATAAGTCCAAGACAACAGAGGGTATCTATATGGGTATCATGACCTTAATCAATATACCCCTTAAAGTGAGGGAAACGGCATATCTGCAGGGCCACAGCAATTAAAGATAGAGTAAAACAACGTATAGAATATCTATAACTTTATGGCAGTGTAACCTCAAAGGCTAACATGGTAGAAATTCAACAATGGTGTATTTTCAAACACCTGCGGATAGTTGGGTAAAACAGAGGAGCGTGTGTGCAGGGGTAACAGCAAAATCTGAAAATGAGAGGTCACTAGAGTTAGTACGTTAAAGCTGTACCTAAAATTTCTTGTCTACTCCCATGACTGGTGGATTTTCCCTGAACAAGACAATCTGAAATGCTTTTTCCTTCATTGAATTTGGTTTTTTGCAATGCCATCACTTAAAAACTAGAGCCGAAGACAACAATACATTGTTAATGAAACAGTTAAAGTCATTTATTTTGATACCGTTACTTAATATCAAATCAGGTACAATAATTATGTACCATAGCACTAGATAACAACATCCACAATTGCATAGATTGAAGAACATGGGGGTAGAGCATGGATTGAAGAACATGGGGAGTAAAGTGTGGATTAAAGAACATGGGGGCAGTGGCGTAATGAACGTTGAGGGGGCCTCCCTGCATGTACATGGAGGGGTCCCCGCTCTGGTTTTAATCCGGAGCTGTTGGGCATGAGTACTGTGCTGAGGGGGCCTCCTGCAGCTCGCCTTCCCCCCACATCACGGGTGCTGCAGGGCCTGTGTTATGCCCTTACATGGGGGGGATTTAAAGTATGGATTGAAGAACATGGGGGTAGAACATGGATTGAAGAACATGGGGGTAGAGCATGGATTGAAGAACATGGGGAGTAAAGCATGGATTGAAGAACATGGGGAGTAAAGCATAAATTCAAGGACATTGTGTGTAGTGCATTGATTGAAGAGCATGGAGGATAGATTATGGATTGAAGAACATGGGGTGTAGAGCATGGATTGAAGAGCATGGAGGATAGAGCATGGATTGAAGAACATGGGGTTAGAGAATGGATTGAAGAACATGGGGGTAAAGCATGGATTGAAGAACATGGGGGTAAAGCACGGATTGAAGAACATGGGGGTAAAGCATGGATTGAAGAACATGGGGGTAGAGCATGGATTGAAGAACATGGGGAGTAAAGTGTGGATTAAAGAACATGGGGGCAGTGGCGTAATGAACGTTGAGGGGGCCTCCCTGCATGTACATGGAGGGGTCCCCGCTCTGGTTTTAATCCAGAGCTGTTGGGCATGAGTACTGTGCTGAGGGGGCCTCCTGCAGCTCGCCCCCCCCCTGACATCACGGGTGCTGCAGGGCCTGTGTTATGCCCTTACATGGGGGGGGATTTAAAGTATGGATTGAAGAACATGGGGGAAGAACATGGATTGAAGAACATGGGGGTAGAGCATGGATTGAAGAACATGGGGAGTAAAGCATGGATTGAAGAACATGGGGAGTAAAGCATAAATTCAAGGACATTGGGTGTAGTGCATTGATTGAAGAGCATGGAGGATAGATTATGGATTGAAGAACATGGGGTGTAGAGCATGGATTGAAGAGCATGGAGGATAGAGCATGGATTGAAGAACATGGGGTTAGAGAATGGATTGAAGAACATGGGGGTAAAGCATGAATTGAAGAACATGGGGTAGAGCATGCATTGAAGAACATGGGGGTAAAGCATGGATTGAAGAACATGGGGGTAAAGCACGGATTGAAGAACATGGGGGTAAAGCATGGATTGAAGAACATGGGGGTAGAGCATGGATTGAAGAACATGGGGTAGAGAATGGAATGAAGAACATGGGGGTAGAGCACGGATTAAAGAACATGGGGGTAGAGCATGGATTGAAGAACCTGGGGGGGTTTAGAGCATGAATTGAAGAACATGGGGGGGTAAAGCATGGATTGAAGAACATGGGGGGTAAAGCATGGATTGAAGAACAAGGGGGGTAAAGCATGGATTGAAGAACATGGGATGTAGAACCTGGATTGAAGAACATGGAGGATAGAGCATGGATTGAAGAACATGGAGGATAGAGCAAGGATTGAAGAACATGGGGGGGGTAAAGCATGGATTGAAGAACATGGGGTGTAGAGCCTGGATTGAGGAACATGGGGCTAGAGCATGGATTGAAGAACATGGGGGCGGGGGGTAAAGCATGGATTGAAGAACATGGGGCTAGAGCATGGATTGAAGAACATGGGGGGGGTAAAGCATGGATTGAAGAACATGAGGGTTTCGAGTATGGATTGAAGAACATGAGGGGTAACACATGGATTGAAGAACATGGGGACAGAGCATGGGGGGTAAAGAATGGATTGAAGAACATGGGGGTAAAGCATGGATTGAAGAACATGACGGGTTTAGAGTATGAATTGAAGAACATGGGAGGTAAAGCATGGATTGGACAACATGGAGGGTAAACCATGGATTGAAGAACATTGGGGTAGAGCATGGATTGGAGGACATGGGGGCAAAGCATGGATTGAAGAACATGGGGGTAAGGCATGGATTGAAGAACATGGGGTTAGAGCATGGATTGAAGAACATGGAAGGTAAAGCATAGATTGAAAAACATGGGGGTAAAGCATGGATTGAAGAACATGGGGGTAGAGCATGGATTGAAGAGCATGGAGGAAAGGGCATGGATTGAAGAGCATGGAGGATAGAGCATGGATTGAAGAACATGGGGGTAAAGCATAGATTGAAGAACATGGGGGTAAAGCATGGATTGAAGAACATGGGGTAAAGCATGGACTGAAGAACATGGGGGCAAAGCATGGATTGAAGAACATGGGGTGTTAGAGAATGGATTGAAGAACATGGGTGTAGAGCATGGATTGAAGAACATGGGGTAGAGCACGGATTGAAGAACATGGGGGTAGAGCATGGATTGAAGATCATGGGGGGTTTAGAGCATGGATTGAAGAACATGGGGGTAGCGAATGGATTGAAGAACATGGGGTTACAGCATGGATTGAAGAACATGGGGGTAAAACAGGAATTGAAGAACATGGGGATACCGCATGGATTGAAGAACATGGGGTAGAGCATTGATTGAAGAACATGAGGGTTTAGAGCATGGATTGAGGAACATGGGGGTAGAGCATGGATTGAAGAACATGGGGGTAAAGCATGGATTGAAGAACATGGGGTAAAGCATGGACTGAAGAACATGGGGGCAAAGCATGGATTGAAGAACATTGGGAGTTAGAGAATGGATTGAAGAACATGGGTGTAGAGCATGGATTGAAGAACATGGGGTAGAGCACGGATTGAAGAACATTGGGGTAGAGCATGGATTGAAGATCATGGGGGTTTAGAGCATGGATTGAAGAACATGGGTGTAGAGCATGTATTGAAGAACATGGGGGTAGAGAATGGAATGAAGAACATGGGGGTAGAGCACGGATTAAAGAACATGGGGTAGAGCATGGATTGAAGAACATGGGGGGGTTTAGATCATAGATTGAAGAACGGGGAGGGTAAAGCATGGATTGAAGAACATGGGTTAGAGCATGGATTGAAGAACATGGGGGTAGAGCATGGATTGAAGAACATGGGGATAGAGCATGGATCGAAGAACATGAGGGTAAAGTATGGATTGAAGAACATGGGGTGTAGAGCCTGGATTTAAGAACATGGAGGATTGAGCATGGATTGAAGAACATGGGGGGTAAAGCATGCATTGAAGAACATGGGGTGTGGTCCCTGGATTGAAGAACATGGAGGATAGAGAATGGATTGAAGAACATGGGGGGGTAAAGCATGGATTGAAGAACATGGGGTGTAGAGCTTGGATTCAAGAACATGGAGGATAGAGCATGGATTGAAGAACATGGGGCTAGAGCATGGATTGATGAACATGGAGGTAAAGCATGGATTGAAGAACATGGGGGTAGAGCATGGATTGAAGAGCATGGAGGATAGAGCATGTATTGAAGAACATGCGGGGTAAAGCATGGATTGAAAAACATGGGGGTAAGACATGGATTGAAGAACATGGGGGTAGAGCATGGACTGAGGAACATGGAAGATAAAGCATAGATTGAAGAACATGGGGGGTAAAGCATGGATTGAAGAACATGGGGTAGAGCATGGATTGAAGAGCATGGAGGAAAGAGCATGGATTGAAGAGCATGGAGGATAGAGCATGGATTGCAGAACATGGGGGTTAAGCATAGATTGAAGAACATGGGGGTAAAGCATGGATTAAAGAACATGGAGGGTGAAGCATGGATTGAAGATCATGGGAATAGAGCAAGGATTGAAGAACATGGGGGTAGGGAATGGATTGACGAACATGGGGTTAGAGCATGGATTGAAGATCATGGGGGTTTAGAGCATGGATTGAAGAACATGGGGGTACAGCATGGATTGAAGAACATGGGGGTAGAGCAAGGATTGAAGAACATGGGGGTAAAGCATGGACTGAAGAACATGGGGGTAAGACAAGGATTGAAGAACATGGGGGTAGAGCATGGACTGAGGAACATGGAGGAAAGAGTATGGATTGAAGAGCATGGAGGATAGAGCATGGATTGCAGAACATGGGGGTTAAGCATAGATTGAAGAACATGGGGGTAAAGCATGGATTAAAGAACATGGAGGGTGAAGCATGGATTGAAGAACATGAGGGTAAAGCATGAATTGAAGAACATGGGACTAGAGCATGGATTGAAGAACATGGGGTAGAGAATGGATTGAAGACCATGGGGGTTTATAGCATGGATTGAAATAATGGGGGTACAGCATGGATTGAAGAACATGGGGGTAGAGCATGGATTGAAGAACATGGGGGTAAAGCATGGATTGAAGAACTTGGGGGTAAAGCATGGACTGAAGAACATGGGGGTAAAGCAGGCATTGAAGAACCTGGGGGGGTTAGAGAATGGATTGAAGAACATGGGGTAGAGCATGGATTGAAGAACATGGGGGTTTAGAGCATGGATTGAAGAACATGGGGTAGAGCACGGATTAAAAAACATGGGGGCAGAACATGGATTGAAGAACATGGGGGTAGAGCATGGATTGAAGAACTTGGGGGTAAAGCATAGACTGAAGAACATGGGGGTAAAGCATGGATTGAAGAACCTGGGGGGGTCAGAGAATGGATTGAAGAACATCGGATAGAGCATGGATCGAAGAACATGGGGGGGTAAAGCATGGATTGAAGAACATGGGGTGTAGAGCCTGGATTTAAGAACATGGAGGATTGAGCATGGATTGAAGAACATGGGGTGTAGAGCCTGGATTGAGGAACATGGGGCTAGAGCATGGATTGAAGAACATGGGGGCGGGGGGTAAAGCATGGATTGAAGAACATGGGGCTAGAGCATGGATTGAAGAACATGGGGGGGGTAAAGCATGGATTGAAGAACATGAGGGTTTCGAGTATGGATTGAAGAACATGAGGGGTAACACATGGATTGAAGAACATGGGGACAGAGCATGGGGGGTAAAGAATGGATTGAAGAACATGGGGGTAAAGCATGGATTGAAGAACATGACGGGTTTAGAGTATGAATTGAAGAACATAGGAGGTAAAGCATGGATTGGACAACATGGAGGGTAAACCATGGATTGAAGAACATTGGGGTAGAGCATGGATTGGAGGACATGGGGGTAAAGCATGGATTGAAGAACATGGGGGTAAGGCATGGATTGAAGAACATGGGGTTAGAGCATGGATTGAAGAACATGGAAGGTAAAGCATAGATTGAAAAACATGGGGGTAAAGCATGGATTGAAGAACATGGGGGTAGAGCATGGATTGAAGAGCATGGAGGAAAGGGCATGGATTGAAGAGCATGGAGGATAGAGCATGGATTGAAGAACATGGGGGTAAAGCATAGATTGAAGAACATGGGGGTAAAGCATGGATTGAAGAACATGGGGTAAAGCATGGACTGAAGAACATGGGGGCAAAGCATGGATTGAAGAACATGGGGTGTTAGAGAATGGATTGAAGAACATGGGTGTAGAGCATGGATTGAAGAACATGGGGTAGAGCACGGATTGAAGAACATGGGGGTAGAGCATGGATTGAAGATCATGGGGGGTTTAGAGCATGGATTGAAGAACATGGGGGTAGCGAATGGATTGAAGAACATGGGGTTACAGCATGGATTGAAGAACATGGGGGTAAAACAGGAATTGAAGAACATGGGGATACCGCATGGATTGAAGAACATGGGGTAGAGCATTGATTGAAGAACATGAGGGTTTAGAGCATGGATTGAGGAACATGGGGGTAGAGCATGGATTGAAGAACATGGGGGTAAAGCATGGATTGAAGAACATGGGGTAAAGCATGGACTGAAGAACATGGGGGCAAAGCATGGATTGAAGAACATTGGGAGTTAGAGAATGGATTGAAGAACATGGGTGTAGAGCATGGATTGAAGAACATGGGGTAGAGCACGGATTGAAGAACATTGGGGTAGAGCATGGATTGAAGATCATGGGGGTTTAGAGCATGGATTGAAGAACATGGGTGTAGAGCATGTATTGAAGAACATGGGGGTAGAGAATGGAATGAAGAACATGGGGGTAGAGCACGGATTAAAGAACATGGGGTAGAGCATGGATTGAAGAACATGGGGGGGTTTAGATCATAGATTGAAGAACGGGGAGGGTAAAGCATGGATTGAAGAACATGGGTTAGAGCATGGATTGAAGAACATGGGGGTAGAGCATGGATTGAAGAACATGGGGATAGAGCATGGATCGAAGAACATGAGGGTAAAGTATGGATTGAAGAACATGGGGTGTAGAGCCTGGATTTAAGAACATGGAGGATTGAGCATGGATTGAAGAACATGGGGGGTAAAGCATGCATTGAAGAACATGGGGTGTGGTCCCTGGATTGAAGAACATGGAGGATAGAGAATGGATTGAAGAACATGGGGGGGTAAAGCATGGATTGAAGAACATGGGGTGTAGAGCTTGGATTCAAGAACATGGAGGATAGAGCATGGATTGAAGAACATGGGGCTAGAGCATGGATTGATGAACATGGAGGTAAAGCATGGATTGAAGAACATGGGGGTAGAGCATGGATTGAAGAGCATGGAGGATAGAGCATGTATTGAAGAACATGCGGGGTAAAGCATGGATTGAAAAACATGGGGGTAAGACATGGATTGAAGAACATGGGGGTAGAGCATGGACTGAGGAACATGGAAGATAAAGCATAGATTGAAGAACATGGGGGGTAAAGCATGGATTGAAGAACATGGGGTAGAGCATGGATTGAAGAGCATGGAGGAAAGAGCATGGATTGAAGAGCATGGAGGATAGAGCATGGATTGCAGAACATGGGGGTTAAGCATAGATTGAAGAACATGGGGGTAAAGCATGGATTAAAGAACATGGAGGGTGAAGCATGGATTGAAGATCATGGGAATAGAGCAAGGATTGAAGAACATGGGGGTAGGGAATGGATTGACGAACATGGGGTTAGAGCATGGATTGAAGATCATGGGGGTTTAGAGCATGGATTGAAGAACATGGGGGTACAGCATGGATTGAAGAACATGGGGGTAGAGCAAGGATTGAAGAACATGGGGGTTAAGCATGGACTGAAGAACATGGGGGTAAGACAAGGATTGAAGAACATGGGGGTAGAGCATGGACTGAGGAACATGGAGGAAAGAGTATGGATTGAAGAGCATGGAGGATAGAGCATGGATTGCAGAACATGGGGGTTAAGCATAGATTGAAGAACATGGGGGTAAAGCATGGATTAAAGAACATGGAGGGTGAAGCATGGATTGAAGAACATGAGGGTAAAGCATGAATTGAAGAACATGGGACTAGAGCATGGATTGAAGAACATGGGGTAGAGAATGGATTGAAGACCATGGGGGTTTATAGCATGGATTGAAATAATGGGGGTACAGCATGGATTGAAGAACATGGGGGTAGAGCATGGATTGAAGAACATGGGGGTAAAGCATGGATTGAAGAACTTGGGGGTAAAGCATGGACTGAAGAACATGGGGGTAAAGCAGGCATTGAAGAACCTGGGGGGGTTAGAGAATGGATTGAAGAACATGGGGTAGAGCATGGATTGAAGAACATGGGGGTTTAGAGCATGGATTGAAGAACATGGGGTAGAGCACGGATTAAAAAACATGGGGGCAGAACATGGATTGAAGAACATGGGGGTAGAGCATGGATTGAAGAACTTGGGGGTAAAGCATAGACTGAAGAACATGGGGGTAAAGCATGGATTGAAGAACCTGGGGGGGTCAGAGAATGGATTGAAGAACATCGGATAGAGCATGGATCGAAGAACATGGGGGGGTAAAGCATGGATTGAAGAACATGGGGTGTAGAGCCTGGATTTAAGAACATGGAGGATTGAGCATGGATTGAAGAACATGGGGCTAGAGCATGGATTGATGAACATGGGGGTAAAGCATGGATTGAAGAGCATGGGGGTAGAGCATGGATTGAAGAACATGGGGGTAGAGAATGTATTGAAGAACATGGGGGTAGAGCATGGATTGAAGAACATGGGGGTAGAGCATGGATTGAAGAACATGGGGATAGAGCATGGATCGAAGAACATGAGGGTAAAGTATGGATTGAAGAACATGGGGTGTAGAGCCTGGATTTAAGAACATGGAGGATTGAGCATGGATTGAAGAACATGGGGCTAGAGCATGGATTGATGAACATGGGGGTAAAGCATGGTTTGAAGAGCATGGGGGTAGAGCATGGATTGAAGAACATGGGGGTAGAGAATGTATTGAAGAACATGGGGGTAGAGCATGGATTGAAGAATATGGGGGTAGAACATGGATTGAAGAACATGGGGGTAGAGCATGGATTGAAGAACATGTGGGCTAAAGCATAGATTGAAGAACATGGAGGTTAGAGCATGGATTGAAAAACATGGGGGGTGAAGCATGGATTGAAGAACATGTGGGCTAAAGCATTGATTGAAGAACATGGAGGATAGAGCATGGATTGAAGAACATCGGGCTAGAGCATGGATTGATGAACATGGGGGTAAAGCATGGATTGAAGAACATGGGGGTAGAGCATGGATTGAAGAGCATGGAGGATAGAGCATCGATTGAAGAACATGGGGGGTAAAGCATGGATTGAAGAACATGTGGGTAAGACATGGATTGAAGAACATGGGGGTAGAGCATGGACTGAGGAACATGGAGGAAAGAGCATGGATTGAAGAATATGGGGTAGAGAATGGATTGAAGAACATGGGGGTTTAGAGCATGGATTGAAGAACATGGGGGTACAGCATGGATTGAAGAACATGGGGGTAGAGCATGGATTGAAGAACATGGGGGTAAAGCATGGATTGAAGAACTTGGGGGTAAAGCATGGACTGAAGAACATGGGGGTAAAGCATGGATTGAAGAACCTGGGGGAGTTAGAGAATAGATTGAATAACATGAGGTAGAGCATGGATTGAAGAACATGGGGCTAGAGCATGGATTGATGAACATGGGGGTAAAGCATGGATTGAAGAACATGGGGGTAGCGCATGGATTGAAGAGCATGGAGGATAGAGCATGGATTGAAAAACATGGGGGTAGAGCATGGATTGAAGAACATGGGGGTAAAGCATGGATTTAAGAACTTGGGGGAAACATGGACTGAAGAACATGGGGTAAAGCATGGATTGAAGAACATGGGGTAGAGCGTGGAATGAAGAACATGGGGGTAGAGAATGTGTTGAAGAACATGGGGGTAGAGCATGGATTGAAGAACATGGGGGTAGAGCATGGATTGAAGAACATGGGGGTAGAGCATGGATTGAAGAACATGGGGGTAAAGCATGGATTGAGAAACATGGGGTTAGAGCATGGATTGAAGAACATGGGGTAAAGTATGGATTGACAAACATGGGGGTAGAACATGGATTGAAGAACATGGGGGTAGAGCATGGATTGAAGAACATGTGGGCTAAAGCATGGATTAAAGAACATGGAGGTTAGAGCATGGATTGAAAAACATGGGGGGTGAAGCATGGATTGAAGAACATGGAGGTTAGAGCATGGATTTAAGAACATGGAGGATAGAGCATCGATTGAAGAACATGGGGCTAGAGCATGGATTGATGAACATGGGGGTAAAGCATGGATTGAAGAACATGGGGTAGAGCATGGATTGAAGAGCATGGAGGATAGAGCATCGATTGAAGAACATGGGGGGTAAAACATGGATTGAAGAACATGGGGGTAAGACATGGATTGAAGAACTTGGGGGTAGAGCATGGACTGAGGATCATGGAGGAAAGAGCATGGATTGAAGAACATGGGGGTAGGGAATGGATTGAAGAACATGGGGTTAGAGCATGGATTGAAGAACATGGGGGTAAAGCATGAATTGAAGAACATGGGGCTACAGCATGGATTGAAGAATATGGGATAGAGAATGGATTGAAGAACATGGGGGTTTAGAGCATGGATTGAAGAACATGGGGGTACAGCATGGATTGAAGAACATGGGGGGTAGAGCATGGATTGAAGAACATGGGGTAAAGCATGGATTGAAGAACTTGGGGGTAAAGCATGGACTGAAGAACATGGGGGTAAAGCATGGATTGAAGAACCTGGGGGCGGGTTAGAGAATGGATTGAAGAACATGGGGTAGAGCATGGATTGAAGAACATGGGGGTAAAGCATGGATTGAAGAACATGGGGTGTAGAGCCTGGATTTAAGAACATGGAGGATAGAGCATGGATTGAAGAACATGGGGCTAGAGCATGGATTGATTAACATGGGGGTAAAGCATGGATTGAAGAACATGGGGTTAGAGCATGGATTGAAGAGCATGGAGGATAGAGCATGGATTGAAGAACATGGGGGTAAAGCATGGATTGAAGAACATGGGGGTAAGACATGGATTGAAGAACATGGGGGTAGAGCATGGACTGAGGAACATGGAGGAAAGAGCATGGATTGAAGAGCATGGAGGATAGAGCATGGATTGCAGAACATGGGGGTTAAGCATAGATTGAAGAACATGGGGTTAAAGCATGGATTAAAGAACATGGAGGGTGAAGCATGGATTGAAGAACATGGGGATAGAGCATGGATTGAAGAACATGGGGCTACAGCATGGATTGAAGAACATGGGGTAGAGAATGGATTGAAGAACATGGGGTTAGAGCATGGATTGAAGAACATGGGGGTAAAGCATGAATTGAAGAACCTGGGGCTACAGCATGGATTGAACAACATGGGGTAGAGAATGGATTGAAGAACATGGGGGTTTAGAGCATGGATTGAAGAACATGGGGGTACAGCATGGATTGAAGAAGATGGGGGTTAGAGCATGGATTGAAGTACATGGGGGTAAAGCATGGATTGAAGAACTTGGGGGTAAAGCATGGACTGAAGAACATGGGGGTAAAGCATGGATTGAAGAACCTGGGGGGGGGGGGGGGTTAGAGAATGGATTGAAGAACATGGGGTAGAGCATGGATTGAAGAACATGGGGGTAGAGAATGTA
The DNA here is from genome assembly GCF_964204655.1 of Triturus cristatus. Taxonomy (NCBI): domain Eukaryota; kingdom Metazoa; phylum Chordata; class Amphibia; order Caudata; family Salamandridae; genus Triturus; species Triturus cristatus. The sequence goes on along the minus strand of NC_140586.1, from coordinate 122,341,619 downwards.
TTGAAAAACATGGGGGTACAGCACGGATTGAAGAACATGGGGTAGAGCATGGATTGAAGAACATGGGGGTTTAGAGCATGGATTGAAGAACATGGGGGTAGAGCATGGATTGAAGAACATGGGCTAAAGCATGGATTGACAAACATGGGGGTAGAACATGGATTGAAGAACATGGGGGTAGAGCATGGATTGAAGAACATGGGGAGAAAAGCATGGATTGAAGAACATGTGGTCTAAAGCATGGATTGAAGAACATGGGGTAGAGCATGGATTCAAGAACATGGGGGTTTAGAGCATGGATTGAAGAACATGGGGGTACAGCATGGATTGAAGAACAAGGGGGTAGAGCATGGATTGAAGAACATGGGGGTAAAGCATGGATTGAAGAACTTGGGGGTAAAGCATGGACTGAAGAACATGGGGGTAAAGCATGGATTGAAGAACATGAGGATGAATGTATTGAAGAGCATGGGGGTACAGCATGGATTGAAGAACATGGGGTAGAGCATGGATTGAAGAACATGGGGGTAGAGCATGGATTGAAGAACATGGGGGTAAAGCATGGATTGAAGAACATGGGGGTTAGAGCATAAAGTGAAGAACATGGGGGTAAAGTATGGATTGACAAACATGGGGGTAGAACATGGATTGAAGAACATGGGGGTAGAGCATGGATTGAAGAACGTGTGGGCTAAAGCATGGATTGAAGAACATGGAGGTTAGAGCATGGATTGAAAAACATGGGGTGTGAAGCATGGATTGAAGAACATGGGGGTAGTGCATGGTTGGACGAACATGGAGGATAGAGCATGGATTGAAGAACATAGGGGTAAAGCATGGATTGAAGAACATGGGAGTAGTGCATGGATTGAAGAGCATGGAGGATAGAGCATGGATTGAAGAAAATGAGAGGGCAGAGCAAAGACCAAAGAACATGTGAGAAAATAATGAGGATCAAAGATAATGGATGGGCAGAGCGTGAATCGAAGAATATGGAAAGGCCAAGTACATGTGAGGGCAGAGCATAGGTTGAAGAATATTTCAAGATAGAGCATGGATTAAAGAATTCTTGTTGATGGACCGTCAATAGAAGAACATAGGAGGGCAGAGTGTGAATCGAAGAGCATGTGAGGAAGAACTTGGGTCAAAAATGTTTTAGGGCAGTTCATAAATCAAAGAACATAGGAGGGCACAGCATGGATCAAAAAACATATGAAGGCAGAGCATGAACAAGGAACATAGGAAGGAATAGCCTGGATCAAAGAAAACGTGAGGTAGACTGTGGTTCAAACTACATTTTAGTGTATAGCATAGATCTAAGAACTTAGTAGGGCAGAACATGAATAGAAACATATTAAGTGAAACTGGGACTGAAGAACATGGGAGGGCAGAACATTGGCTTGAAGAACATGAGAGGGTACCTCGGGGTTTAAAGAACATAGGAGGACAGAACATGGAATGAAGAACATTGGGGAACAGAGTACACTTAATGGCATGCAGTCATGTTTGAGAAGTCTGTGCAAAAAGAAGAATGTTATCAGACTTACTCATAGATCTGTGACCAGTCAGTTGCAATATAGGACTACCTACTGTCATTGCTAATTTTATTTGATGACATGTGACTTCTATTTTCATGCGTGGTTCTCTGGCTCCATGTATATGGTGGTACCCGTAAATATTTATTCTTATAAAGTAGAAAACAGTCACACAGCCCTCAGGATGCTTCGCACTGCAGAGTCCACATGCAGAGAGATTTAGGGCCTGCAGGCGTGGCTGACACAGGTAACAGTGGTGGAGCAGGGTGTGGGAAGGGTGGGTGAGGAAGAAAATGGACAGACGAAGAGATAGGGAAAGTAAAATAAAAATAATTTTAAAACAACTTACCTTGCGCTCTCCATATTGCCGTCTCGTCAATACGGCGAGTGCAAGGTAAATGGTTGTATTTTATTTTTTTATTTTACTTTCCCTATCCATCGTCTGTCCATTTCCCTTCTGCCCCGCCCAGCCCGGCCCCCACCGCAACCCACCGCTGTTACCTGTGCCGGCTGTGCCTGAGGGCCTGAATACGAATGCCATGAAGGGAAGGTGGTATTTATCACACCATATAAAATCCAACTCTATTCAAAGTTATTGGGGAATAACATGCAGATTTGGTGCATATGACAGAAAAATTAAAAATCCTTATACCATGGTAAATGTGTCATTCTTTTCTCCTTTTAAATTTTAGACGTTTTGGCCTGATGATATTTAACAAAGTGTGCGGAATTATCACACCTAACTGCGCAAAACGTTCCTACCCCTGTACAAATAGGTGTTTGCACCAGAAAAACTTTGCCCATTCACAATGGGCCCAAGATTTGTTTTGGGTGCTTCTTTGAACTTCAGGCAGTCAAGTTCCAGACAAAAAGTAGGTGGAAGGCCGTTCCAAGCTATGGAACAAGCTTCCATTTCGGTAGTGATTGATAATACAAATTGAAAAACTGAATTTGGTGCTTAATTTGAACCATGGGTTGCAGGTGGAGCCCACAAGCACTCGTTTTGGTAGACTAGCACTTATTTTTTCTCATTTGACTTTGACCAAGAGCAAGAGAGGAAAGAAAATACAAAAAGGGAAAAAAGAAGGAAAAGAAAGAGAGAAAAACAATAAAAGAGAACCTGCATGTGTGAGATAAAGGGGCAATGATGGTGGATGAAAGAGGTATGCGGTGGAATCAAGACAATGCAGCTTTGATATTCGGCACCCCCGACATTCGCTAGCACTGGCAGCGGGGTTCTTTCTGATCAATGCTTTGAGCCCCAATACTTATTCTTTTACAAATTAAAACACTGGTGAAAATCAAAAGCATTTTTTAAAGAAACATATAAACAAAACATGAAAGAATCAGCTTTTAGATGTATTTTCTAACTTCTGACATTCTAACATTGCAAACATGGACAATGTGCAAGAAGTAATGAAAAGAAAAAACAAGCAGGTGCCCAGTGGCTCAGTCTCTTACCCGTCTGGTTCTGCATGAGTGATGGCGATTCTAGGCGGGATCCAGAGAGGTAGCGTTGTGGGCCGCTGGGCGCTGCTATAATACTCAGGTGATCTGGCCCGATCCATTGACCGCCATGGCGGCACCTGGAGGTTGGTGGACAGTCGACGCCGTCCCCGCCGCAGATCTGCCCCAAGCGTACTGCCGGAGGTGAAGGATCTGCTGTACCTTCCCGGCTCGGGGTTCTCCTTCACTTTCTGGGGGGCAGAGAAGAGAAATCAGACTCTGGTGCCTTCGGGTTAGAGGAAAGCGCTCTCTCATTCAGAGGGAAATGAATGAATAAATGAAAAAACTTGACACTAGAAATATGGGTACAGATCAGTGCTTTAAATGGGCCGGTACTCACTGGTACGTAGAACCGGCACTTTTACATTTTCTACCCTTGAGTACCGGGACCTTTCCTCGGGAAAGGAGAGTACCGGTACTCATAACGGCCCGGTTTTGATGCGGTTCGTGCTGCGCGCCATCCTTGGCAGGTCTTTCTGCAAGGCCTACAATGGGTTAAAGCGCCTTTCAAACCAAGCTGAAGCCTGGGCTGCGCTGGTTCAAAAGCGCCAGCAGAGCAGCTCACCTTCAGTAGAACACAGAGCTGCGTGTGCATCTATGGAGTGAAAGGTCGAGTATCGCTGCAGGGTCCCTTTCAGAGGGGGTCTGAAGGTGACAAAAAAACCTGATTCGCACGAGCATGGGCCACATTGTTCAGGGACACAGCTTGTTAGTATGCCCATTGTTTTAATCGCGCGCAAATCTTTGCCCATCAACAATTTAAATGAGAGGGATTTGCATGAAACAAAATCCCGGCCCTCTAGATTACATCAATGCATTCATACTTTAAAAAAAAAAAACGGCAGCACTAGTACTGATTCATCAGTGTGCCATTTATTGGAACACATAGCCCCGCCCCCTTGCCCCGCTCCAAACTCCGCCCCCAATCCACTTTTTTTTCTGAGTACCTGCACTTATTTTTTCCATTTAAAGCACTGGGTACAGTCATGGATGGGATACTGTACTTGGTCTTTTAAGGTACCTTTCCTCCAATATTTCAAAGCATATTTTAGGTTCTGTAAGATTTTAAGAGGCTTATTTCTAACAGGTGCAGCCGGCACAGATAAGAGCGGTGGAACGGTAGGGCGGAGTTGGAGCGAGTTTGGGGGGGGAAGTCGACAGACGACAGGATAGGTCAAATTAAATAAAACCTCTGACGTTGCGCTCGCTGCATCGCCGAGTCGGCAATGTTGTGAGCACAAGGTGTTTTAAAAAAAATATTTTTTTTCAAAAATTTAATTTTACCTAACCCGCCGTCTGTCGACTCCTCCTTCACCCCGCTCTGCCCCCGCCCCACCGTCCACCCTCTCTTGGCTGTGCCAGCCGCGCCTGATTTATAAGCCCCTTGCGTCGCCGATGAGTCACATTTTTCCCATATAAAAGTGACACACCAGCAGCGCAAGGGGCTTGTAAATAAGCCCCTAAGTCTGGCAATGGTTTATAGAGCACAATATTTCAAATGTGCCAGTCAAACAACGTTTCCTGTTGAACAACGATAACAAGTCTAAGAACAGAAATGTCCTGTGCTAATGTCATTTTCAAAAGCGACCGCTAACTGAATGATTACACTGCATTCACAACCTAGAACTTGCTGAAAGGTAAGGTGTACAAATGTCAAATCACAGCTTCTCTTTTTTTTTTTGTTGTAGAGTTTTATATAGCGCCAACTTGACCTGAAATCGGTTATCAGAGCGCTTTACATAGCACCAGTTAGGTTACATGAGGACACACATTCATATTTTTGTTTAGATTAAGTGATTTGCCCAGAATCACAGGATGTTCAGCATCATTACCGAGCCTCGAACCCAGTTCCCCAGGTCCGAGGTCGAGCGCCCTAGCCGTTAGGCCAACTCCTTTCCTTCACAAAAGCAATTATGAGTGCGCCAGGTAGTACTACAGGCGTACTCTTTTATGTGCTCTTAAATGCCGTTGCGAATCGGCCCCGAAATATGCAACTGCCTAACGTTAAAACAGGGGCATAGCTAGAGCTTGTGGCGCCCGGGACTATCTCTCAGATTGCCGCCCCTGGGGAGGGGGGGTTGCTGGGGAAAAAGAACGGCGAGCACTTGAAAGAGGTCCGAGAAACATGTAGTATGGGACGGAGCTAGAGCTTGTGGCGCCCGGGGCTATCTCTCAGATTGCCGCGCCTGGGGAGGGGGGTTGCTGGGGACAAAGGAAGGCGAGCACTTGAAAGAGGTCCGAGAGACACGTAGTATCGCCGCTAATAGTTACCTCGATCATGCAAGCTACATGCACATACATGACACGGTCCAAGGCTACACAGTTGAATACACCGGTGACTGGCAGTGACTGGCAGTAGAAAAGAGAACACACAGACTACATGATCTATCTGGGGACTCAGAAAAACCGCATGTGACATCCATCAGAGAGCTGCGTGAATAATTACCTGGTAATCCCCTCAGCACAATGCAAATATGCACATACATGACACTGTTCAGGGATCCATCATCTACAGCTGACATTAAATGACCATTCATCATGGTCCCCCCATTAAAGCAGTGCACTTTGTGATCTGCATGGTACATGTTCTTTGCAGCAGGCACATTAACCCTCTGTGCGACCTTTCCAGGAGTCAACCCTTCCACTAGACAAAACTCTGATCACTCTCTAGGAAGAACATTAATCACCGAAGTTATCATGACATTTTTATTGTTTCTGAAAATTGCTGGAGGCCAGGAAAGAGGCAGCAAGTTTTTTTCAAACCATAATATACTTGCAAACACTACGCACCCACCCGAAATAGGTACCCAGTGAGGTCACACCGTTTGCATCACCCTAACCTGCTCAAGGTTCATGTGACCTCAGTGACAGAGTCACAGCGACTGGATCACTGTTGTCCTAGTTTGTGCTGCTTCGTAGGCCTCCCCTCAAGACTGGAGATGAACTTCAGTATGGATTGTGGTGGATAGGCGTTCAAGGTTAACCCATAATTGACACCACGAGGGTACACCTGCTTGTGCTAAGACATCAAGCCTTCTGAGGTCCAGTGGGGCCTTCTAAGGTCTAGCATGGGAATATGCTCCCTCAGTAGAGTGGTCTGGTGGACTGGTCATGAAGGCTGAACCCGGTTCCCCAGTTCCAAATTCGACAGCTCTGGCCATAGTGCCACATCCTCTCCCCCACTGAACACCATACTGCCCCACAAAGAGAAACTCACACTGCCTTCAGCTATAACCTAATTGTGCCCGCTATAAACACCTCGATGTGGCTCAATTCAAATTATGCAATTGATAAGAGTAATATGCTGCCTAAAAAAAAAGTAAAAGCAACCACTCATCGGGAATGCAAGATTAAGTAAAGCATGTGAAACGTAAGCAGAAACAACATGGTTACCTTAACGATCTCTCACTTACTATTCAGAAATCAGCGAGTGGTTTTACCTGAAAAGTTAAGGACATCACTAGAGGGCCCTGAAGGGAATCGTTTCAATGTCCATTGCTTATATCCTTACAAAACGTAAGCAGAATGGTTTAAAAAGACCACATCCATAAACACAGAGCCATGGTACACATTGTGTTTTCCAATCTATCCATCAACCAGGTATTGCAGTACCTCCAGGAATGGTACACTTTCTCACCTAGGAACAACAATGCTGTTCAAAGAAAGACGAGAAAACAAAAGTAGCGCTTCACTGGCAAACTCTGTAAAGTGATGCTGATGTATTTGGATGTAAATAAAACCAATCTGGCCACTTTGAAACCCCTCTGTCTTGCTTTATTTAGTTATGTATTTATTTTTCATATTTAAAACCTTCTATTTCTCTCCATCCCGCTGCACTTTGGAATAGAAAAATGTCAGAAAAGGACATTTCTCGAAAGAGTATTTTTCTTTTTTGGATCCATTTCACAGGGAAGCAACTAAATTAAAGAAGGAAAGAGAGTTTGTGAATCGTTTCTTCAAGTCACGGTTTTCAGTAAGTGAGGAGCAAGACAGGAAGAGAGGGAATAATACGAAGAAAGGGGGGGACAGCTGCCAGCACAGAAAGGAGGACATTGCTCGAGTCCTATTCCTTCTCTGCCCGTCCCCGAACGTCCACGAAAGCAAGCCGAGCCTTATCTGAAGGCCTTTGTCCTCCCCCAAAATAGTGCCGCCTGAAGCGGACCGCCCCCACCGCCCCACCCTAGCTACGCCTGGTTAAAAGTTGGAAGAGGACACAGTCCTTTCGATCTGTACCAATTCTATGTAAATATCCCTCAAATATTTCCATTTTATTTCCATTTTAGATGTTTTTGAGCTAATTTACTAAGGCATCTTAGATTATGTAAAAGAGATTTGCAAGTTTAATACTTTCCAAAGCTCCAAAAACCCTTTGCAGAAAGGCCTTTATTTATTAACTAAGCATTATTGTTTTACCACAGTAAAGGTCAAACGCACCATATGGTGTTTACAATTACAATGTTATGTTATGTTACGGTTATTTCTAGAGCGCACAAATCACCCTGGGGCATCTCGGCGCTATACCTGGTAGAGAACTAAGGGAAAGATGAGAAAGAAAACAGCGGGAAGTGAAAGCAGATCACGGGTGATCAGAACAGAAAGGTTTTCAATTATTTCCTGAAAGTGATGAGGGAAGGGCAAGAGCGTATGGAAATGGGGAGCATATTCCAGTAACGAGGGGCGAGATATGAGAAGGATCTCCCCCCCGAGCGGGTAAGGCGGATTCGTGGGGTCTTCAAGAACACTAGTGTATTTGACCTAAGGTCACAAACTGAAATTTGTTTAGTAAGTCTGCGTGATAGATATTGAGGGCCTTTTCCGTTTAAGGCCTTGTAAGTAAGACAACTGGTCTTGAAATATGCTCGTTTCACTATTGGGAGCCAGTGAAGGTCAAACAGTAGAGGGGCTGACGATGAGCCCGGAGGGCGGTTTAAAATCATTCGTGCGGCAGTATTTTGTATGACATGCAGTTTCCTAAGCAGGTTCGGGCCTAAATCTGCCAATAACGCGTTGCCATAGTCGAGGCGAGAGATCACCATGGCCTGGACCAGAGTTTTACGATGCGTGGTAGGTAAATAGGGAATACAATAGTTGCAGTGAAGGTGACAAGTGCAGCACATATTTAATAATATGCAGTTTTATATGTCACAAAACAGACCCTAGGGTCTGCACTGCGTTTTACAAATGTACAGTGGCATAGCTAGGCACTCTGCCACCCATTGTGGTATGCGCCACTGCAAATGTATGTCAAAATATACAAAGTAGAAGAGAAACTACTACAATTGAAAGACTAAAACACAGCCATATAATCAATAAGATATACTAATGTCCATATGAAATAAAGGTTGCAGTCAAAGATTTCAAGTCACCGCATCAATTCAGTAGAAATGTAACGATGCCATAAAATAAAACAGGCAACAAGCAAGAGGTAAGTTGCACTGAGTTCTGCCATTTCTGTATAGGGTCTTCTCACAGTTAGGATACCACTGTGGTGCATTTTTTTAGAAAGTGTTTGTATGTTATGAGCTCTCTTTACTTTCTTAATGCTACCCAGATCTTCCAAAAAAGAAAGTTCTTATCTTTTCCTATGGTAATCCTTTTAGCTGTCCATTCAATACACCCTCATCCCAGATTGACTTTATCTTCACCTTCTCCAAAAATCACTGGTAATACCTCGCCCATTGTGTGGAATTCATATTTTGCTCATTTAGTTCCCGCCACAAAATGGATTTGAGTTGACACTGTAGTGCCTGCCACAGTCTATAACACCAATGAATAAGGGGAAGTCTAAAATCAACCCCATTTAGTTTTTATCAGACTTAGCTCCAATCTTAACTGTGTTAATGGGCAAGATATCTGAAGAAGAATTTGAATTGAACTCTTTTGACCAATATCATATCTAATGGAATGCTCAACTTTCCTCCAAATTTTAGAGCACCATAAGTTATTGCTTGTAATGAATTTGGTTTTATGATTGTCAGGATCAATTACGCTTTTGGGCTGGTTAAATTCAAGTATGGTTTCCCTAAATTGAATTGAAAGTATGGCACCTTTGTTTTTATTGCATTTAATTGCAATTGTGGACACCCTGTAATTCCTGCTAGACTCCTAAATAACTGTAGTATCAAATATTTATGTTCTTTCTCCAAGCAACATCAATCTGAATTTCTTTTTACATCTGAAATAAATCATTGTTTTAGACACTTATGTATTTACTACAAGGCCATTTTTCATACTGTATCATTAGGTCTCGTGCCTAGCGTTGCAGTGCGAGACATTTAGTACCTGAAAAACGAGGTTTCAGCACTGACCTAGGAATCGCACACACTCGTGCGTCTGCTTTTCCTTTTGTGCTACCCAATTGGCCTATGCGTGCGTCTTTTTATAAAAGACTGCACTCAATTGGCCAAAGGCGGGCGCATTGCTCCGCCCATGGCCTATTGGTGTCGATTACGCGCTTGGTGCGGGTAATAGACACCAATAGGCCATGTGGTTTCAATTATCGTGCCCAGACATGGGCGCGATAATTGAAAGCACATGGCTCGCAGTGGCACGCGCGCGCGCACCACTCGCAGGCTTCTTTGTTTTTCAAGCGGAAGTGAAAGCAAACGCTTTCCCTGCCGCTTGTAACCCTAAGGTTGATATTCAGGTTTGAAGTCCTTGTTTCCCTGGTTGTTGACAAGGGGCATACGATTACCCGGTTCTCCTCCGGTGGGATCCAGGGCCCTTGTGCCCTGTACATGGAGTATGGACAGCGTTTAAAGGCGGGAGCAATTGATGAAGCGCTTTAAATTATAACGCTGCGCCCGCACTGCTTCCTTTTCTTATTTCGCCAAGAGCGACTTTACAGACCCCTCAAAACACATTTTCTACCGACCCCGAGGCAGCTACCCAGAAACAGTGAAAATTAAACCTGTGTACATTACAACACTAATGAAATTCCGCACCGCAGAATCGCATCATGTATTGTACCATGTCGCATTGCATATTAATTCTTTCATAAAGAACATTATATAACTGCTGTATCATTTACGATACATCACATCACATCACATCAAATCAAGTAGTCGGGACTGCCGACTCGGTGGACTAATACATTGCAGGGGTCTGTGTTTGATCTCATGGTCACAGGCCCACTGAGCTTTCATCCTTCTGAGGTCGATACAATGAGTAACATTGAGTTGGGAGATAACAAACGTCTTCTGTTTCAGCGCCAAGACTCTTCTGAAATGTGCGCTTTGCAAATACATATGTGATGTTTTGTCACACAACTCATTTTATTATATTATACCCTATCATATAACATGGCCTCGAATAATGTATCACAGCACATATCGCTCGTTATCATATCGCATCATTTATCATATTGTTCCATATTACATCACACACGTTATAATCGTCACCATATATGTTACTGTATCACAGCATGTTTCACATAATAGAATTTATCGTATCATACACACATCGTATCATTGAACGTCCCACACCATTTATCGTATTGTCTCATACTATCTCATATAATAATCTTACACATATCATACCTTATTCCATCGTACCATAGTATAAGACAATCATACAGAATGTAAGATACTAGGCTAAATTGAACAGTGTGAGATGCGATAGCGCCGCATCTGGTTCTCATGCCAGCCACACATCTTAGCAGCGCGTGTTATTTATCATTCTGTACACATAGGTACATGGATGGATGCGTCACCGGGGTTTGGGGACTTGCGTGGTGGTGCACGTATATTGTGTGCCGCTACAGCGCTGTTTTCTCAAGACATCCGCTATGACTTGAGGTGGGTTTTATCGTGTATACGGCAAGTGCACATATGTGTAAATATCGCATATGTACATGTTACGGCACGCTCGCGTGTACGCGTTACCACCTCATTTTATTCATGATCAAGGCACTCCCAGCACCACCCCTACGTTCCCCTCCGGTTGCCTTCATTTTTCATTGCTTCAATACAGGGCCGGACTGGGAACCAAAACCGGCCCTGACAAAGTGCTCGGCCAGCCCCCGGGGGGTTGGGGGTAAAGCCAAGCTCTTTGCCAGGGCCGGTTTTCGGCCCATTCTGTTACAGGTAGGCCTGGGCAAAAATTTCGTTCCGTTCGCGGAAATTGCGATAATTTGACATTTTTGCGTTCCGCGGAGAGCGCGAAAATGTCAAAAATTCCGGTTTCCGCAGCTTGGCGATAATTTGTTTCTTGCTCGCGCTGTAAAATGATACATTCTCGCGCGCGCGCGATCGCCTTACCTGAATCCCTGCGTTCGCTGACAAGTTTTCTTGATCCGGTCGCGTTCTCCATGAGATGTTGTATTGTTTTTAGCCATTTGCGCTGTCTCGCGACAGTTCGCGCCCGCAGTGACGTCATGCGTCGCGCGATCACGTCTTTCTTCTCGCGATCATGCACCGCGAGAACAACTCAAAACAAGATGGCCGCGCCCGCAAGCAACCACATGGGTAAGTTGGCGACCCGCAACCATGCAGAAAATCTCGCGAACATGCCGGAAAAAAACTTCCGCATCTTCGCGATATTTCTGCTTGTTTGCGATAATTTTAAACATTCTCGCGATAATTTGCGAAGGTTAATTCCGCAAATTCCGCCCACCCCTAGTTACAGGGCCGATTTTGCAGCTATGCTACAAAAACGGCCCTGTAACAAAAACGTCCCCCAGGGGCCCAAAACCGGCCCCCACCCATGCGGCGCACCGGGGGATTGCCCGGTGCCAGCTACGGCCAGTCCGGCCCTGCTTCAATACGTAGGTATTGTGGGGAAAGTGCCCTGGTTTCTTTATGCTTCCATCCCTTCCTAGGCAGTGGCATGCAGGGGGCTAACACCTCTCCCCGTCCAGCCCCCTGTGTGCATTCGGCTCGCACAGGACTATTAGCAGCCTGTTGGCATCTGTGGTGCTTTCCAGGGCTGGACTGTATTGTAAACCCAGAGGGTTGGGTCGGCAGAGGGCGTTTGTGCTTCCATTGAGTTTCATCGATAAACAAGTCCCTGTATGAATAATATAGTCTGATTACTTTCCGGCAAATAGAACAATAAGGACTCAGTGCAAATATGCAAAATCTAATCAGCATTTCAAGTAATGGTATATTTGGAGGTTGAAAAAAATGCCAGTTTATGCTGGTTTATACAGTACCACAAAATGACTCAAAACTTCAAATAACAGCTCGAATAAATGCAAACAATCGTATTAACCAAACCAGCATTCTTTTGCAGGGCCGAGGGATGATTTCAGTGCACTGTCACCGTTCTACTTGCTCAACTTTTCTTGTTCACAAATAAAGAGGTCACCCACCTTTAAGATGCTCCAAATCACTAATTACGCAAATCTAGCCTACAATCAACACAAGAGATAAAGACGTAGCTCCGATTTAGCGCAGAGAATGTATTAATCTGGTTTACTACCAAATGAAAATATACTGACGGCAATATTAAGATGAGTTCTTGCGCTGTAACGTCCTGCAGCTTCAAGGTGTGTGCTTGTTGTGTGCATGCATGTGCGTGCACAGTATGAGTGGAAAGGTGTATGGTTATGGGTATCTCTGTGTGGCAGGGGCTATTTGGGGTATGTGTGTATCAGTATGTTTGTTGTGTGTATCTTTGTGCTCTTTCTGCCTGTGCCTGTGGGTGTGTGTACCTGTGCAAGTATGTCTGTGTCTACCTACGTGTGCTTATGGCCATCTGTAGTTCTCTCCGAGTTGTGTGTGTGTGTGCATGCATGTGTGCATCTGTTTTTATTTGTTTTGTAGACGTGCTTACCGTGTGCTTGTTTCATATTTTTATTAATCCATTTACAACCCTTTACGTTAACATAGCCTTAGCTTTACTCTACAGTTGCTATATAAGCTTATAGTATGGTATAGTGTGCACTTTCTTCTTTAAATTATCACCCCACTTAAAAAACATACCTAAAAAACATTGCCATTTACAAGGTCAATAGCTCCAACTCCAACAAACGTGAGACCTATTGCATTGCAAATGCTTGTTTTTTTTAGATAGGGACCCTTGTAAAGCTTGGGCTGTTGAATCTAACATTATGGTTTCATCTGCGTACTGGAACAGGGCTATGTGCGTGCCTCCCAGTTTTGGGCAAATGTTCCTTGCTCTCCATATAAAATCTCCCCCATTCACTAAAAAGAAGAGGTCAAGCACACGTCCCTACTTCAGTCCACAATTAATGACAGTTCCTGGCATTGCCCTAGAGCCACCCCCCTTTTAGACCCTTTCCAGGATATTCCAATGGAGCAATTGGATAGCTCATAGTGAGGGGGAATGATATGCCCAAGTCTACAATTTATGACCATAGGTAGACCCTGTTTACTCTTTCGAACAAGGCGTGAAAATGAAGGAAGCATACATAACCTTTTTTCCACCTTTACCATAGCTCGATTAGCTATCATACTGAGTGCTGGTATGTTCTCCAATGATTCATTCCTATTTTGAAAGCCTCTTGGTTTGCATGGAAGCAGGGGTGCCTTAGATGCCCATTCATAGAGTTCCTCGAGCATTATTGTAGCACAAATTTAGGCTTCACTATCTAAAAGTGCTATGTGTCCATTATCTGCTAGAGTATTATGATCTTCTTTGTTAAAATATTGGGTGAGAGTAGACCCGTACCATGACTCAAGACTTACCCTAAGTGGCTGGCATGTTGAAAATAATATATTTAACAGACACTGCCAGACAGGCAAATCCACTTAAAAAATTGCAGCCTGAATACCATTCAGACTAGGGTCACCTTATCCATAATATGCTGAATTTGTCAATGTATTTGTGGAAATTGATGCCTCTTTTGACTTTCCATCAATTGCTTTTTCCACATAATTTAATGGTAAAACAGGCAGCACCCATATATTGCACATTAATATATTAATATTGTATTTGTTTAGTTTCCCGTTCATTTGGTCTTTTTGGTCCCTTATTTTGTTTTATTTCACGGGAATGAGTTCATTCTATTTTTTCTGTTCATTGCTTAGCATTAAATCTTTCTTTGGCCACCATGGTTTCTACTTCATCATTTTTTGCAATTCTTCAAACTCACTCGCTAAGTCCCGGTCATGTGTTTATTTCTGATATTAGAAATAAAACATTTTCCCTTGATGCTGTTGTAAGCCTAGTGGGCTTCAGCTGAAACATCAAATTTTGCTCTACACAATTCATTCAGGACAAGTTGTTAAACAATCCAACAAAGTTTCCAGCATCTTACACAATGATGCAAAATGGGTGCCACTGTCATCTGAGGCTTTTGACAGCTGCTGATCACCAAAAAGTATGATTTGATTATCCTGTTTTACATACCATTTTAAATCTCTTGAGTGCGTTCAACTCGCATGCTTATGCCACCATCTCTAATCGGGGGAGTTCCTTTACAGCCAATTCCAGGGCTGTGCTTTGCGGCCTGTAACTACTTTCTTGTCATTTAAAAATATAGTAAATCAGGTTTTGTGTTGGAGATAGGGCCTAGCAAGAAAAGTAGAGCCACTTTTTCCCTGTCCATAATGCAGGCCATGTGCTGGAATATCTGGGGAAAACCTGCCATTCAAAATCTCAGTAGCTATGTAGATAGTTCAATCTAAACAAACCGTTATCAGTCTGCCTATTTTTTGTTTATTGATCTCATCTGGGGAATCGGGCAGCAGGCCTCAGTGTCTTCTATTAAGTAAATTGTAAGAGCAAAATCAAACTCATCGTAAATCAGTAACTATAATGCTGCAGTTTGTATCTTTTGTGGTCACCGATTGAACTATCTCTAAAACTCTTTTTTGTGTTAATTGTTTCCTTACTGTATCCAATGGAATATATACGTCTTGAGCAATATTAATGTTGTTATTTGGCTCACTGTAGAAAGCTTCTATCTTGATTGCCACTATTTGTATAAGATCTAAAGGTGAGTCAACTGTATTAACTTTAATGTTCAATTTGCTGGTACATAGAAGATAAGCCGCCCTGAGGGTATCTGCTTCCTGTGTAATCTAGCCACCAAGACCATTAATTCCAGAAAATAAAGTAGAATTAGTTTGTTGCATTTCTGAGTACATATTATGCCACAATATTGTAGTGTCCATACTATCAATTATTCTTTTAAATCTTGACACATTCCAAGAAGTGAATTCAAATTGTTGAGACCCCCTCGCTAAGATGTAGACTCTGCTTTTAATAATGAGATTATGGGAACATTGGGGGTGATACACAAATCATCTCTGCACTCATGGTGGAGGCCCTGCATTCGTGGCAAGGGTCACGCACTCGTGACCTCCTCAATGGGTAATTGCAGTACGGAGGTCCTGCCTTGAGTGCAGGACTCCCGTTATGACTGTGGAACCTCCACACGGAATGCGGAGGCACTTTGTGAATGGAACACGTTATGTTTAGGTATGCAGGGAAGAGAAAACCTTTGTGTTAGAAATTGAATTTTTGGTCGGCTAGGGCATGTGCCAAAGTCAGGCAGAAACCACCACTCTGGTCAGGATAAGGGAGTTACACTCCTCAAATAACCCCTGCTCATTCCCTTGGTAGCTTGGCACGAGCAGTCAGGCTTATCTTAAAGGCAGTGTGTAAAGCATTTGCACATAACCAACAGTAACACAGTGTACCTCTCGTTGAGCTTCTGAAAGCACGGCATCCACAGGTGTCGGTTCCGGAAGTTGTGCAGGAATCGTCGGGCCCTTGAAGTTACACGCATTGCAGGTTGAACTCCCCTCTGTTGAAGTCAGAAGCGCTGGCGTCGGCAGGTGTCGGGTGTGGCGGTGCAAAGTGCAGCAGTGTGGCGTGTGGTGCCCTCAAGTTGCGGTGCGAGCAGTGGCTCGGTGGCTGCATCAGATGGCAGCAGCCTAGAGACCGGGGTCGCAGTGTGAGGTGAAGGCGGTGTTCATCGCATTGCTGGCAGGTCATGGTGCAAGCAGCAGCGGAGTTGTGGATAAAGCGCTGTCGTCGGCTGACGAACTGGAGTCGATGGTGCCGGCATCGGTAGGCCAAGGCTGCGGTGTGGGACGAGGGCGGTGTGTCGTGTCACTTTACGAGCGGTACCCTCAAACCACGGTGCAAGCAGCGGCGTAGATTTCAGCGTGGAGCGGCGTCGTTGGGGATACCAAGGGATCGAGGCAGTGCGGAGTGCGGTGCCCACAGGTTGCGGTGCGAGCAGTGGATCGGTGGCGGCGTCAGCAGGCATCGTCGGTGAGACCAGGGTCACGGTGCGGAATTGCAGCGGTGCCCTCTGCGGTGCCTTCAGGACACAGAGTCAGCAGCGGCGTCGTAGACAGCGTCGGGTTGCTTTTTCCTCTGTTGCAGCACAAAACATACATTACCCAGTGCTGAGGGCAGAAGAGCTTGAAGTCTTTGCTGTTCCTGAGACTTCTTGAACAGGGGGCAAGCTCTACCTCATGCCCTTGGAGAAATTCTTGGCCCTCTTCGTTCAGTTGTGAGAGCACCGCTTCCACACCATGCTCTGAAGCGTCAGTCTGAACGATGAATTCCTTCGATTAGTCGGGTGCCTTGGGCTGCTTCCTGGAAGTCAGCTCTGTCAAGGGGACAACAATGGTGCCATAGCCCTTAACAAACCTCCTGTAGTACCCGGTGAGACGTAAGAAGGCCCTCACATTTGTCTGTGTCTTGGGGGGCTCCCAAGCCAGGATGGTGTCGATCATGGGCTATAGGGGCGCCACCTGGCCTCATCCTACTTGGTGTCCCAAGTACACCACAGAACCCTGCCATATCTGTCACTTGCTGGCCTTGATTGTTACAGTACAGTATGGGAGTACTCCCAGTACAACATTATTTATCATGAACACAACATTTAACGAACTAAAAAACATATAAGGCATACGCAACTTTGTAACGTTCACTGTTATTTAATCACAATGAACATACAATGGAATCAAAAAACATTAAGATAATTGAGTACCCCAAGTGGAAAAGGAAAGGGTGTGGGAGAAAGGGTTTAAGTGATTGATGTGAAGGTGAACAGGTATCGAGAGAGAGTAAAGTGCAAATCTTGTGATCCTCATCAATGGTCAATGAGCGGCTTCACTTTAAGACACATGAATCCAAACAATGTCATTAGATTACATAGCCATGCTTCAAAATTATCCCAGTGAGACTTCGCTGTTGAATGAGCTGACGGGTTCAGGAGATGTCGACGTTTCAACCCCAAATTGCTGTAGGTGCCTGAAAACCTTGCGGGGGGTCTTCTTCAGGTCTAGAGTGGATGAGGAGGTGGGGGGCACCTATGATTAAAAGAACAGAGGGACTTAATTATCAGGACAGACCGGGAAGTAAATTAAAAAACTCGAAAGACAGAGTTAATTACCGTGAAAATTCAAATGGTGAGGGGGGAGATCATGGGATAATGGGCACGTAGGCTCCAACACATCAGAGAATGGAGAAAAACAGCACCTGAAGCAAGAAATAAAAGGTGCACACTATTAATAGAAGCCACCTCGACCAGTGATGGAGTGGCATGTGAGCGAGTAAGTTCAAGAAAAATGAGGGCAACAACTCACTCATAAAGGGCTAGTCACTTGCAAGTCCCTTCACAATACATCAATATTAGGCCACCTTACTTGGCCTCACCTCGGGGAATTTACGCCCAAACGTTTACAATTTGGAAGAACAACAAATAACAGGACCTGACACTATGAATATCAAACTCCTTGCAAAGTATGTCACAACATCAACAAAACTGACAAAGCGGTGAGTTACCCAACCAGGGATTACCTTAAGGAGAAATCAAATGTCATCCGTTCGGGGTTAACGACCTAAAATACAAATGATAATGTGGTATAAGGCCAGGCTCAATGTCTAGACAAGGAGAGTCTAAGTGGTCTGCAGAGCGTGCAGTCTCGCTGAGAACACTCACCAGAGTTCGCCGAGCAGTACTCCGTCCACGCGAAGGGAACCGGAGTTGTGCCGTGGCTGCTCATTTCTAGCGAAAGAGCATCGCCGACTGTGCACGTAGCCGTGTGGTGTCAAACGCTGATAGCTAGTTGAAATGCGGATCTTAGCGTAGGAAAGAGAAAAAAGACTAAACATGGACTCGCATGTTAGTGGTGTCATGAGTGCCTAAGATCTAAGAAACCAATTAGTATGGGTGGATCAATGGCGCAGCAAAGGAAGTCAGTAGTGTGCTAAACAATCATCAGTACAATATGCTGTACAGAATTAAGCGGACCAAAATGACAATAATGTATTAATAAGATTGCACTACATGACGCGTACCTCTCACACAGGAGGGTAAAGTGTCAATCGAGTGAAATACATAGTTGATCAAAGGTGAAAATATCAGCGGTACAAGGTGCTCGAACAATTCCTGCAGTTTGATTGACGTGGGTGTTTCGATTCACTACATGACATGTACCCCTCACACAGGAGGGTAAAGTGTCAACCGATGAATAAACCTTGTGTTATGCCAGTAAGATTCTGTGGCAAATGATAACATTGGTGTATTAGTTACATTGCATGATGCGTACCTCTCACACAGGAGGGTAAAGTGTCAATCGAGTCCCAACGGAATACATATTAGAACGAGACATGTCATTATTAGGGGTGCAAGACGTTGGAAAGTTCCTGTATTTGTGTGAATAGACGTTGGTATTACAGTACAGACACAATACATGACGTGTACCGCTCACACAGGAGGGTGAAGTGTCAGTTGGAAAATAGGGTGTTAGAACGGACCTAATGATTAAGAAACCGTAGACACCGGGAAGTAAATGAATCAGTTATGTGAAGAATGACATGGGTATGTAAATACTGAGTGATGCATACCTCTCAGATACGAGGGAAAAAAGGGATTGGCTCAATCAATTGTACAAATCATGGTTTGAAGAGACGGAGGCTGGCCTTCCCAATGAACAGTATGCAATGACGGCATTAACACATAAGGGGACAGATGTGTGCCTCTGAATCATATAAAAGCTGATTCAGGTGGTCTACAAAGTCAGGTGATGTATACAAAGAAATCAGTGGTATGGTTGTCTATGTTAGATTTCTGGAAACAAAATCCGTTGTGAATTCAGATTCCTGGCCATGTGCTGGTGAGAAGTGGTCTGAGAAAGTTCATGCAGGCGTCAAGGTTGCTAATTGTGCATGGCTGCTATCAACTTCGTTGAGACCACTTTGTATAAAATCAAGAAGGGACATCCACTTACATGCTCTAGTGTTCAAGATAAGTCCTATATTGCCTCCTCTGGGTCCCAAGGTTGTCTTCTCCAGAACCAACAACTGTAAATCTTCAGGGCGATGTTGGGCCGCCTTGAAATGCTCAACCAAGGGTGCTCCTTGTACCTCACATGGTATGCGGCTGCAATGTTGCAATATGCAAACTTTTATTTTTTGCTCCGTCTGGCCCACATATATTTGGCCACAGGGGCAGAGAATCCCATAGATAACATTGCAGATGTTGCAGTTGGTGTACGACTTCAGGTGGATAGTATGCTGTTTATAGTTGAATTGTTTAGTCTGGATCGTGGTCACACAAGCCTTGCATTGTCCACATTTGTAATGCCCCAGTATGGGTGGCAGGTTCCACAGGGATTGCAGAGAAGGAGTCTCTGGAGAGTGTAAGAAGGACCAGACAATATGATCTTTGACACTTTTCGCCTTTTTGTATGAATGCATTGGTAGAGTCTCCTGTTCAATGTCATCAGATATCAGGCCCCAATGTTTGTTCATTATCTTTTTGATAGCGTTACTCTTTGTTGAAAAGGTTGTGATGCATATCATCCTTTGCCTCACCTCGTCTCCTTTCTCCTGAACCAAAGAACTGCACCCATGGCAGTACCAACTGAGTTCATCATTGAACTATTACGGATTGCCATGATGAAGAACTTTTTCATCTTTCAGGATAACTACTACTTACAAACCAAAGGAGTGGCTATGGGGGCCACCTTCGCTCCAGACCTAGCCATCATCTTTATGGATAATTTTGAAAGAACCTTCATCTTTAGTGACACCAACCCCTACGCCAACAATGTGGATATGTGGAGGTGATACATTGACAATATTCTCATGAATTGGACTGTTTCCACTCTTGGCTGAACCAAAGAATCCCCGACTTACAGTTCACCATACACCCTTTCCTTTTCCACTTGGGGCACTCAATTATTAAATGTTTTTTGATTCCATCGAATGTTCATTGTGATGAAATAACAGTGAACGTTACAAAGTTGCGTATGCCTTATATGTTTTTTACTTCATTAAATGTGTTCATGATAAATAATTTTGTACTGGTACCACTCCCATACTGTACTGTCACATACCCAGGGACAACAATTGGACTTACCCTTACGGTATGGCCTTGATCGTGAGGCCTGCCCTTTGCAGAGCTCTCAACACTTCACCGAGGTGTTGCAAGTGCTCTGCCCAGCTGGAACTAAACACTGCGATGCCATCCAGGTAGGCGTCACTGAAATCCTCCAGTCCAGCCAACACCTGGTCGACAAACCTCTGAAAGGTGGCAGGGGCATTCTTCAACCCAAAGGGCATCTTCCGGAACTGTTAATGTCCTTCGGGGGTTGAGAATGCTGACCTCTCCTCGGCCCCCTCGGTTAGGGCAATCTGCCAGTACCCAGGCGTTAAATAGAATGTGCCGAGGAACTTGGCAGCTCCCAACCGATCAATGAGCTCATCAGCTCTGGGGATGGGGTGTGCATCAGTCCTGGTGACTGCATTGAGCCCCCTGTAGTCCACAGAAAATCGCAGTTCTGGAGCAGCACCAGGTGCAGCAGCCTTTGGAACCAAGACCACTCTGCTGGCCCAAGGAGTGCTGGAAGGCTCGATCACCCCTAACACCAACATCTTAGAGACCTCCTCCTTGATGTTAGCCTTGACCCGGTCAGTCAACCTGTAAATCTTGTGCTTCACAGGAGGTCTGTCACCGGTGTCCATGTCATGGGTACACCAGTGAGTAACACCTTGGGTCAGAGAGATCAGTGGGGCAAACTGACCCAACATTTGGCGACAGTCGCTCTGCTGCTCGGTGGTCAGGGTAGGGGAGAGGCTCACACCTTCCACAGACCCATTGTTCTCCTTGGCAGACAGGAGGTCAGGGAGAGCTTCACTCTCCTCTTCCACCCATAATCTGTCGCCAAGAGCATGCTCACTTCGGACCTCTCGAATTGGGGCTTGAGGCAGTTCACATGGAGGACCCTCAAAGGGTTCCTTGGAGCCTGCAAATCCACCAGGTAGGTGACATCACTTTTGAGTTTCACCACCTCAAACGGCCCAGTCCACTTGTCCTGCACGGCACAAGGTTCCACTGGGGCCATAACCTACACTTTCTGCCCAGGTTGAAATTTGACCAGAGTGGCATTCTGGTCATACCACTTCTTCATTTCTTCCTGGCTGGCTACTTGGTTCGCCTGAGCAAGTTTCCTGAAGCGGGCAGTTTGGTTTCTGAAGGCCAGCATGTAACTAAACACATCCTGGAGAGTTTTTCTGGGAGCTGCCTCCCAGCCTTCCTTCACCAAACTCAGAGGTCCTCTCACAGGGTGACCATACAGAAGCTCAAAGGGACTGAATCCAAGAGACTTCTGTGGCACCTCCCTGTATGCAAAGAGAAGGCATGGCAAGAGGATGTTCCACTTACACCTCATGGGTTCAGTTAGACCCTTAATCATGCCCTTCAAGGTCTGGTTGAATCTCTCCACCAGACCGTTACCTTGTGGGGGGTAAGGGGTGGTGAACTTGTAGGTTACACCACACTCCTTCCACAAGGATTTCATATACTTGGATATGAAATTTGTCTTCTGTCAGAAACCACCACTCTGGGGAACCCCACACAGGAAAATATCCCCATTAACGCCCAGCCCACCACTGGCGCCGTCGTTGTTCTGAGAGGGATTGCCTCCGGGTACCGGGTGGCATGGTCCACCAAGACCAGGATGTACCTGTTGCCCATAGCTGTCTTGGGATCCAGTGGCCCCACAATTTCCATCCTTACCCTTTCAAAGGGTGTTCCAATGACTAGAAAAGGCTGGAGAGGAGCTTTGACATTCCTCCCGCTCTTACCTCTTGCCTGACATGTTTGCAAGACCTGCAATGTCCATCTGACTGCCTTTGCATTTGGGGCCAGAAGAAGTGGGTGACAAGCCTGTCAAAGGTCTTGTCCTGCCCCAAATTTCCTGACAAAGGCACGTCATGAGCCAGACCCAGTAGGAAGGTCCTGAAACGCTGGGGTACCACCAGCACACGGGCTGACCCAGGCTCAGCGACCTTCGGCTCACTATACAGAAGATCATTTTCCCAGTAGATCCAATGTGATCCGGACTGATCACCAGCTGCCTGGTCTGCAGCCTGCCCCCGCAGACCCTCCAGAGAAGGGCACTTTTTCTGCTCCTTGCAGAATTCCTCTCTGGTGGAACCCCCTTCTTGCTGCCAATGGGTCAGCTCCGAGATGTCCCCCAGTTCAGCTACTTGCTCCCCTGTAGGCACCGGGGCATCCCCCTCGAGGTCCGCCTCCTCCCGGTCCATGGGAACGTCAGGGGCTGGTTTCCCGCGCCCCTTGCCCTTTCTCTTGGCCGGGACTTGGGCCACTGTTTCAGGGTCCAAGTCCTCTTGCTTGCCCTCTCTGGCCGCCATTGACCGAGTGGACACGCATGCCCACTCTGGCAAACCAAGCATCTCCAAGTGAGACCTGAGCTCAACATCCTTCCATAAGGACTGCTCTAGGTCGTTGCCTAGCAGACAATCTACAGGCATGGAAGGGCTCACAACCACCCTCAAGAAACCTTAGACCCCCCTCACTCAAAGGGACCCTGCGCCACCAGACACTGACACTCTGAATTGTCCAAAGCAATTACTTGGTGGAATGCCCCGGGGGACTACCTGCTTCTCAGAGACCAGGTGACACCGGACTGAGGACACACTGGCTCCACTATCTCTGAGAGTCTCTACCCTTTTCCCATTGATGGTCACCCAGGTGCGGTATTTCTTTGTGTTAGGGGGCACCTTGTTTTCTGAGACTATCTCACTGTCTTCTAGTGAGACAAAGGTCATTTCTGTGGGATCCCCACCCTCCTGTGGGTACTCTTCCTCCCCAAGCGCTACACTAGCCAACACCTTGGACTGCCCACCGGTGGGTGGCTGTGCTCCCTTAGGGCACTTGGGGTCCCCTTTCTGCTGGCCCACTTGGTCACATGAAAAACACTTGCGGGGGCCGGTCTCAGCAGGCTTTTCTGAAGAGACCCCTTGCTTCTTATTTCCGAGGGGATGGGAACCTTTACCCTGGGTGTTAGTTTGGGGCCCTTTAGAGAACTCCTGTGTTTTACCCTTGTCCCCCCCACTTTTCTGCTGGGGACCATGCCCACCTTTGGCTTAGTCTCCCCCAAACACTTTCTTGTAGACCCAGGTACTCACCCAGCGGTTCGCCTCCATAGCAAACTTCCTGGGGTCAGTCAGCTTACTATCGACTAGGTGCTGGCGCAGATCTGCAAAACATAGACTAGACAAGTGCTCCCATGCAACCAAATTGTAGAGCCCCTAAAAATGTGTCACATTACTGGTCTTCACCCAGCCATTCCGTGACCTGAGAAACATATCTACACATTCCAACCAAGTGTTGGCATCAGACTTCTTACTGGACCTGAACTGATCCCTGTATTTTTCAGGAGTGAGACCATATCTAGTGAGAAGGGCCTCCTTCATGTCAGCATAGGTGAGGTTATACCCCTTACCAAAGCTACTAAAGTATCCCTTGCTTCTTCTGGAAACAGAGGCCACAATCCTGCTCCCCAATTCTCCTCAGGGACCCCATTCATGTGTATCGCTGCCTCGTAACCCTGAAACCACCTTTGTATGTCGTCCCCCTTCTTGAATTCCTTGCCTACATTCTTAGGGATGTGGACAGTTCTGTCTGCCTGTCTTGATGAGTTGCTGCCACCATCTGAGATGGCTCTATTCCTTAGCTCCAGCTCTTTAAGACTTCGCTCATGATCTAAGATCATCTTCCTTTCCTCCATGGCTATTCCTTTTTCTTCCCTTTCACTTTCTATTCTGAGTTTCTCCAACTCGAACTTCCTTGCTGCCTGCCTGTCCTCCAGCTCCTCTGGGGACAGGCCACTGCTATCTGGCCTGGAGGTTACCCCCCTCCCAAAAGCACATCTACCCTAGGAGTAGGCTCCTCCGCCTCTCCACTGAGATCACCAGACTGCTTGCTGGCATGTCTGGCTGCTACCCAGGCCCTCAGCGTCTTTTGTAGCTCCTCTTTCCTAGTGAGGTCTCTGACTTAGACATTTAGATTTTTGCAAATTGATTTCAATTCCCTAACACTGTAGGATTCCAACCTATCCTCCTCAAAGGCAATTTCCAGGGATGCAACAGATGATGCTCTTGATTCAGGCATGATGAATTAGCAAGTTCAAACTGTCAAGATCAAAAATAGGCCAAAAAGAAAAAGAACCAGTATGTGGTACATAATGGTCTGCAATATGGTAGTAGTGCACACCAATCACTGTAAGTCAAGTGCAAACGCAAGTCCTATCCTCACCGCTGACAACCAATATTAGAAATTGAATTTTTAGTCGGCTAGGGCAAGTGCCAAAGTCCTGCAGAAATCACCACTCTAGTCAGGATAAGGGAGTTACACTATGAAAATAACCCCTGCTCACCCCCTTGGTAGCTTGGCACGAGCTGTCAGGCTTATCTTAAAGGCAGTGTGTAAAGCATTTGCACATAACCTACAGTAATACAGTGTAAGCACTACAAAAGGATACCACACCAGTTTAGAAAAATATCCAATATTTTTATATATTTAGGACCAGACCAAAAACGATACAAATCCACACTACAGTACTTAAAAATCTTAAATTATCAAAATATGCTTGAAAAATAGTTCCTTGATGTCGATAGCTCCGTCCGGGGCTCTCACGGCGTCGTGAGCAAACAAATCCAAACAGTTCTGGCTGACTGCGGCGTCGCAGGCCAGCTACGGTGTCGGGAAGACTCACAAACAGTACCTTTTAGAAATGCAGGGCGTCAGCGACCTCTCATTGAGCTTCCGAAAGCACGGCGTCCGCAGGTGTCGGTTCCGGTGGTCGGTGCAGGAGTCGTTGGGGCCCTTGAAGTCACGCATGTTGCAGGTCGAACTCCCCTGTGTTGAAGTCAGGAGCGCTGGCGTCGGAAGGCGTCGGGCGATGCGGTGCGAAGTTCAGCGGTGCAGCATGTAGTGCCCTCAGGTCGCGGTGCGAGCAGCGGCTCGGTAGCGGCGTCAGATAGCGTTGTCGTTAAGACCAGGGTCGCGTGCGAGGTGAAGGCGGAACTCGTTGCGGTGCTGGTAGGTCATGGTGCAAGCAGCGTTGTCGTCGTGGCTGAAGCGCTGTCGTCGGCTAACAAACTGGATTGCCCTTGAACCACGGTGCAAGCAGCGGCGTAGAATTCAGCGTGGAGTGGCGTCATTAGGGACACCAAGGCATCGTCGTGAAGCGAGGCGGTGCGGAGTACGGTGCCCACAGGTCACGGTGCGAGCTGCGGCTTGGTGGCAGCGTCAGCAGGCATCATCGGTGAGACCAGGGTCTCGGTGCAGCGTTGCGGCGGTGCCCTCTGCGGTGCCTTCAGGATACGGAGTTGGCAGCAGCATTGCAGATGGCGTTGGGTTGCTTTTTCCTCTGTTGCAGCACAAAACACACAGTACCCCGTGCTGAGGGCGGAAGAGCTTGAAGTCTTTGCTGTTCCTGAGACTTCTTGAACAGGGGGCAAGCTCTACCTCAAGCCCTTGGAGAAACTCACAAAAGTAGATTGCAGAAAGTTCAGTCCAGTCCTTTCGCTGCCCAAGACAGAAGCAACCTCTGCAGGCCAACACAGCAAAGCACACAGCAAAGTGGTAGTTCCTCCTCACAGCTTCTCCAGCTCTTCTTCTTGGCAGTCTTCTTGATCCACAAGAGTTCTAAAAGTCAGGGGTCTGGGCCCCAATATTTATATCCCCAAATCATTTGATCTCTTAGGCAGAGAGTGTCTGTGCCCAGCCAAAACCAGTTCTGCCTTCTCTGGTGTGACTTTCTGGCAGGAGGTGGAGATGGCATGGTCAGAGGCAGACCATGCCCTTTGAGGTGCAAGGAAATCTCATTTTCCTTCCCCAAATCTATTCCGCCCTTTCCTGACCCACCTAGACTATCTGGAGCCACTCCTGCTCCCCAGCCTTCTGTCATCCCAAACCCAGACAGGCAATCCACATTCCAGCAGAGGCACACGGGATGACTGAGCAAGAAAATACCTACTTTCTAAAAGTGGTATTTTCAAACACAGAATGTAAAAATCACCTTCACTAAAAGATGCATCTTTAGATTCTGAGTTCAGGCATACCAAACTTTATTTTCCTACCTAATTCCCCGGGCCAGTTATGTTTATAAGGTTTAATAAACAAACTCCCCATTCTGTCCTATGGGGAACAGCTAGCCTTTCAATAGCGAAAAACGAAATTGGCCGTAGTTTACTATCAGGACATACCACACACACCAGGGCATGTCCTACCTTTCACATACACTGTACTCGGCCCACAGGGGTACCTTGGGCCTACCTTAGGGGTGGCTGACATGTAAGAAAAGGGAAGGTGAGGGACTGGCAAGTGTGTACACTGGCCAAGTCGACATGGCAATTACAAACTGCGCGCAGACTCCGCAATGGCGGGTCTGAGTTACCTTTTACGGGCCGTTCGTGTGCATGGTACAATCCCCTGCTGCAGCCCACCAACGGCATTTGATTTACAGGCCCTGGCACACACAGTGCACTTTACTAGGGACTGACACATAAATCAAACAGGCCAATCATGGAAACACAAATCCATAACATATTTTACCACAGGAGCACTTGCACTTTACCACTGATTAGCAGTGAGAAAAGTGCGCAGAAACATTAAGCCAGCACAAACAGAATCAAAACCGGGAGGTCAGAAAGCAAAAACTCAGGGGAAACACGCCAAAAGATGCAAAGAATAACACTTTGCCATTCATAACTAACCCTCATGTAACTGATTGTGGTTGAAGTTTTTTTTTATCATGTCACATATTCTGTGTTTGATTGCACTTAGTAGTATCATTATATTTTCATGTTGATGTACATGGGAATCCACAATGTCCTGGGAGTTAATCAGCAGGGTTATATTCTGCGTGTGCTCCTTCCTTTATCTTGTGTTCTTCTACTAGTCAATATGATGCATGGGACAGCTTGGTTTATTTGCCCAGGAGATATCTACCTCCAAACTAGAAACTGGGTTGTCTGGCTCCATACTATGTCACTTGTCTCTTTAGATCTCCAAGTGGTTTTTGTCCTCTCCTTGTGGCATGGGCCTCCAATAGAGCGCGGTTCCTCTCTTGAGAAGTAATTAAATTCCACTGCCTGTATGTTATAGCTAGTGAGATCGGATAGAGTTATGATGGCCAGCATCAGTTTTAGAATAGTGTCTCTATTTATAAGGTATTGTTCTTTCAATTATGTAATGGGGAGTAACAATTAAAACCTTTTATACAGTGTTCGAATTAATGTCCCCAAATATTACCTATAACCTTTACAAGATGTAGCTCTATTGTCTATATCTTCTATAGGTTGTCTTCTCCGAGTTAGTTGATTTACATTGTCTTTAGGATCCTCTTGAACTCTCTTAGTGTCCTCTACCAAAGCTTCATGTCTCATGTGAGCATCATCTATATACTTATATGAAAACCAGCACATACCCTTTCAACATTTCCCTCTTCCTTATTTGCTGTTGGGTGATGACCAGGCTGTTTCTTGGAGAGGACATTACACATGAGCAGTGCATAATTTAAAAGAAAAATAAGTGCCAGGGCTTTCGTTAGGAGGCCACTGCAGCTTGCATCACACAGTGCCCCTGCCATGCTGCCAATGATAGTAACAACCCAACTACTAACCCGTACACAAATCGACACAACCCCTGATCTAACAAATCTGCTCCATACTCAATGCACGAGCCCACATCAACATGTTTTGTATCAAAATCATGGGAAAAATGACTTGGGTGTTACATTAGATGACATACAACGCCATGCAATCAAAATACACGCAAACAATTTTGCTCACCATGTCCAAAGAGAGAAGGTCTTTAGAAAATCGTCAAAATTCGATATCAATGGCAGTACACACCTGCAAGGCTGTGTACAATAAATAGAACATAAACAGCAGGTTATTAGAGACAATGTGGGGCCCGGCACAATCTTATATATACTATGCTCCTGTTCTGGTCTCTGCAACTTCTGGGATGCTATTCTAACCATTATTGGTCAGAATGAAGGCCGGAACATAGAGGGAGAACCATCCTCAGTACTACAAGAGACACCCGGCGAAGGCACCTGCCCTTTGTTCTCCTCAAAGGGGGAAAGAATCTCACACCTCCTTTTGACATGCAAATAAACCATTTTGGATTTGTGTGGTAAGACTCTACCCCAAACACTGATACGTGGCTGCAGAAGGTATGGCAACAATTAGCATTTGAGAAAATAGCATATCGATCTAAAGAACAAAACAGCCAAAGATAATAAAATATTAAACTGAGTTCGAGACTGCTTGAACATAGAGCCTTAACTTGTCCAGATCACAGTCCATGGCCTACTGCCTCTTGACAAATCCTCTCAAATCAAGACTAGAGCAGCGTGAAATACCCAGAATTAACTGTACTTGAAAAGACATCTCGTGTCTTAAAACGCAATGCCATGAAAGCGGTGAGGGGGGTTATTGGGGTGGAACATTGTGGCGGGCCGTGGGCGGGAGGGGGGGGTATTTTCTGTTTTTACTTTCTCCTTTTGATTTAGGTTGGCATGCCTGCCTTTGTGTTATGCCATTAAGAAACCTCAATAAAAACAATTGAAACCTAAATGGAAGACTTAGGCCTGTCAAAACAGGGTTATTTTGACAGGTGGAATTTGCGGTTAAAAACCGCAGAGCCAGGCAACTTCTGGCAGGCCTGCAATCAAATTTCCATTGTCATTGCAGTGGGTGGTGTGATGAGTGCTGGAGCCCACTGGTGAAATTAACTTACTCTTGCTGGGTAAACTTTTGACACCATATATTAGGGACTTATAGATAAGTTAATTTTGCCAATTAGGTGTATACCAATTTCATCACGTTGAAAGGAGGAGCACAAACACTTTACCACTGGTTAGCAGGGGTAACGTGAATAGAGTCCTAAAGCCAGCAAAAATAGGGTTCAGCAAAAAGGAAAAAATAAATCTGGGGACCCCCTGCAGGAAGAGCAAATTTCCAACAATGTGACTGTACAATTTTCTTCACAATGTTCCATTCGTGTTATAGTGGAAAACTTCATATCAACTCAATGGAACAGCACAAGTAATGCATAGATAGCATCAATTTTTATCTTATAAAAAGTCAAAGAAACAGGTATATCAGCTGGTTTTCAAATAATGCCTAATATTTTTACAGTAAGGTTGAATATTTGTTTAAAAAAAACCACATAAACACTTACCTGTAATATAATTTAAACATCATTTTCTGGAAAATCAATGAGAAACCGAACACTATGAGATGTACACATCCTCACAACTTTAGCCTGTCCACAGTTTTTACATTTCAGCAGGTTAACTGTATTTGAAATATTGCAAAACTGCCTTCCTCAAGAAAAACTAACTGAATGGTGTAGCCAGGTCCACCTACTCAATACATTTCATATTGTAAAACTTCTGACCAGTCAGGCGCCGCGCATTCTCGGCAACAGAGGTGCCTGCTGGGACATGAGGCACTCCTAGAAATCTTAAGTATTCGTTTGGGTTTAGAGAAATCGATCCTGGACTCTGAAGTGCTCCGCGAGTCAATTGTACCTCTTCTGATATTCAGGTTAAATTAAAATGGAAGAAGAACAGCGACATGTATTTATTAATGCAGGCCTGACCGTGCACCAGGGGTCGAGAGTAGGCCTGGGCGGTAAATTCCGTTCCGTTCGCGGAATTTGGGTAATTTCGCGTTCCGCAGAGAACGCGAAATTGTCCAAAATTCCGATTTCCGCGACTTCGCGAAATTTTTGCTTGTTCGCGTTCTCAAAATGCGTGTTCGCGAGATATTTCTCCCCGAGCACGCAAACAGCGATCGTGAACAGGAAAAAAGCATCGCGAACAAGCAATTCCGCGTGTTCGCGGAATTTCTGCGTGTTCGCGGAGATTTTTACCGTTTCGCGGAGATTTGCGTAACACGATTACGCAAATTCCGCCCACCCCTAGTCGAGAGTACACTATAGAATATCAAGGGGTGGCACGTGCAAGACAGTGTACTAAGCCTTTATATGGAGCGGGTCTAGGCAGAGTGGCAATAAAGCGCTTTTCAGTATCACAACATAAACAATTGTATGTTATGAAGAGCTGGACAGGAACATGCTTACCTGCATGCAGAAGCAATTTGCAGATGTCAAAAATGCCATCCAGTGGGCCAGCCTGTAAACTGTGAAGACCGGGTGACGTGCAGTATTGTATGAGGTACTTGGTGAGCTCTGGACATTCTAGAGAGGAGAGAGACATGGAGGAGGAGGGGAAGAAAGAGAGAGAGAGAGGAACGAGGAAGAAGGGAAAGGGACCAGGGGAGTAGGGAGAACCAGAGGACAATGACAGAAAGAAGGGTACATGTTGAAAGAGAATGAGAGTGAGAGAGACGGGGAGGAGACATTGGGAACGAAAGAGAGCAGAGAATAAAGAGGTACAGAATGATAAAGTGAAAGAGATAGTGCCAGACAGAGAGTAAAGAAGGGGAGGGGAGAGAGAGAGAGAGAGAAATTTAGAGTTAAAATAATAAATAAATAAGAGAACGAGAGAGAAACCAAGTGAGAGGGTTCAAGAGCTAAATTAAAAGAGGGAAAGGGAGAGAATCCGGGTGGATGAAAAAGACAGAGAGCTAGAAAGAAAAGTGGGGAAAGGGAGATAGAGACAGGCAGAACATGTGAAGGAGGAAATGGACCTGTACAATGGGGGAGGGAGAGTGGAAGAGACAGGGAGACAGTGTGTGTTTGCGTGGGCGAGTAATTGAAACGTAGAAATACGCAGACTGAGAGAAGCAGTGTTGTGACCAAAGGAATAAGGACAAAATTAACCTTTTGCAATAGGAGAGCAATTTCACGCTGCAGCGTTTCCTAACCTGTGATGAGAGCGCGCGGAAAGGGCTTGGGAGATGTAAGGGAAATCCGTCCTTAGCATTCCGAATGGAGAACGTGCAGTGTGATTCCCAGTTTCGATCATCCTTTGAGCCAGGCATACATTTCGCGTAGCATAAATGTTGCTTGGAAACTGACAACGCAGTGGTGAATAATTTTTGAGATAAAAAAATCATTTTTCTCTCTCTCACTCATGGACTTTCTTCTCTCATTCTCCCGCTCTCTCTCTCTCTCTCTCGCTCTTTCTCTCTCTCTCCCCCTCGCTCTCTCTCTTTCTCTCTCTCTCTCTCTCTCTCTATATATATATATATATATATATATATATTTATACAGCTATATAAATGTGCATATATACATCCACACATATATATATATATCAAAAACTCCTGTAACTTCAAAGTTGTCCAAAGCACCAAGCGCAGTCCTCACAACACCCATCTTCCCGCCGACACAGCTGACTGCTGCTCTACTGCACAAGGAGGGGGTCCACAAAATGGAGTCCGCCTGCTCCGTATTTACATCAGAAACTCCAGTAACTTCAAAGTTGTCCAAAGGACCAAGCACAGACACCACAGTACTCTCTGGTGTTTATTGGATCAATTCCACATATTCTGCCATTATGTGTTTTGCCAAAACACTTGGCCTTGTTCACATGGCAGCATTTTTGTCAATTTAAATAGTGCAAATGTGATTGAATAAAATAGAAAAAATACTGTCTTTCTCACAGTCTTAGACTAGCGCAAAATTATGTAAACAAAATTTCATACATTTACTAAAATGTGTACTAGTAATTCACCTCTAGTGATTTGAACCTCATTAGAACATTCCACATGATTTAAACTATTAAAAAGACTGATTTCATCCTATTTTAAACCAGATTTCATTCAAGAATTTCTTTCCGTCACCCATGAGTGTTATTCTCCTCTTCGCAGAACACAATTGAGGCCAGGTGGGCAAAACAACTTTTCACATTTTCTGAATTCATAATATAATTGACATTATTGTCATGAGTTCTGTCATTTTTACCATCTACAGGCACAATAGAGACTCAATTATCTTTTCATTCAAACTGTGTCGATTCACACTTAAAGAAAATTATACCAAAATGTAACTAAGATTTCAAAAATCAAACCCTTCTCAAATACCCTCTTCTAAACTTAGACAGGCACTATCTTTTCATCAAGGTAGGGAAGTGGTACACAGCATACATTACAAAAATGTGTACAGTTCTTCTTCAACATTCAAGTTGTTAGGTGACTTGGAACCTAAGTTGATAATGTAACTAGCTTCTAATTGCCTATGTGCTCACTCATGGTTGCCCCCGCTGAGATGTTTTTGGACTGCATCAATGACATAATACTGTAAACATTTCACATCATTATTGTGATAAGCATCCAAATGCTTGGCCACAGGGTAAGAATGATCTCTATTCTTAAAAGCCCTCAAGTGCTGTAAAATTCTTTAGTGTGCTTGTAAGATCGTGCTACGGACATATCTCAATTTACATTCACATGGTAGTACATGCACCACAAACGCTGTCATGCAATGATAGGAGCCTGAAATCTTACATGTTTTTTCATGGAAAGGAGTCGTATAGTCCACTGTATTACCTCCAAAACAACAAGCCTTGCACTTGGTGCATTTACAAAAACCTCCAGGTTGTTGCAGCCAGCTTTTCTGTTCCAAAACCTAAGGGCTCCTCTCAACTACAACATCTCTCATAGACAGAGCTCTCCTATTGGTGATTGCAGGAGTTCTTGGAAAGATCAGACCTAAAATTGGGTCCCCACTTACTAAGTGCCAGTGTTTATGAATAATGGCTCATAAGTCCCCTTCCTGTTTACTGTATGAAATTATTAAACTGATAACCAAGCTAGATTTCTTTTCCCTCTTCAAGTGTGTACTTGAGAAAAGGAAGGACTCTCTACTTTTCTGATTCACTGTAACCACTGTTTTTTCTAAGGACTCTCTGAAATAGAATTGTTCTATAAATCTTGTTACTGACTCTGTCAGGTATCTGTGAAGATCATCAGTGTGGCTAGAATTTCTCCTCAATCTCAGCCTCTCCCCATAAGGGATGCTAGCTTTCAGGTGGTTAAGGTGAAGCCGTGTGCATGTGGGGCGGTTATTACCTGCCAATTTGTTTTCTATGTAATCTTGTCTCTATTCTATTATCTTGGATAAACACTTGCAGCTAAAAAAATTTAACTTGGGTCTTGCGAATATTACCTGTGAATAGCGAGTTTAATGTGTTAGTGTTGATTGCTTCGTCAAACGCTTAAGCTGTTTCCTGTGACCCCTTCCATACAACAAATAAATTGTCAATGAAATGCAACCAACAAATAATATGTTCAACCCAACGATGCCATGGTCATTTATGAGCACTTGCTCCTCCCACCAGCCCATACGCAAACAAGCAAAGCTGGCTTAAAGCAGGTGCTCATCGCCATACCCCTTATCTGCTGAAAAATCTCCCTATTAAATAGGAAAAAGTTATTCTCAAGGCACCACTTGATCACAGACAACATCTTCGTATGTTTGTACACTTTCAGTGGCCTCCCTCTCAACTAATGTTCAACTGCCTGCAATCCATCAGCATCTTGAATACTTGTATATAAAGAGGTTACATCAAGTGTCATTAGTAGATGCCCTCACTCCATGGAATGTCATCTATCCTTTTAAGGAAGTCACCAGTATCTTTAATATACAATGGTAAGTTGCATACGTGTTCTTGGAGGAAAAAGTAAATTATATCTGGAGGTGTTTTCAAACATGCTATATTTGGCCAAAATAATCAGTCTTCCCAGTGATTGGGGCTGATTTTTGTGTATTTTTGGTATCGGGTAAAAGATTGGTGTTTTGGCGTAGTCGTTTTCCAAGAAGAGATATTCATCCGGCTTTAATAGTCCTGCATTCCTCCATTCTATCAATTCAGAATGGTATTGGATCTTGACTTGCCGCATGGCTTCCCAGTTGCTCCTCACATAACAATCCATATTGTTTAGTTGCTTATATGCCTCCGTTTTATACATTTCTAGGGGCTATGAGGCAATATTGCCCCCTTTGTCTGAATTTAGAACTACTACACGTTCATCAGATTGTAACTTCTTGATTAAGCCACTATGCATTCTCAGTTGATGGTTGAATTCCGTGTGAATTTTACTTGTGGTCTTGTGCAGTTTCTCGACATCATTAACAATCAGTTCATTGAAAATATCAATGGGGTCCTTTGGAGTTACTGGGAGGAAGGTAGGTGTTGGTTTAAATGGAGTATCGGCTTCCCCATAACTATTTCAAGGTACATACTGTCAATAATCTCTTGTTCCGCAATTGGTTCAAATATCCCCAAGGTTTCATTTTCCAACTCTTTAAGTTCTTGCATTAATTGTATGTTCGAAATCTTCAAATGCTCTTGGTCAGAGTTGTTACTTGGCAATCCCTCAGCATTGTGTTTTTCTTTTTGTTGGTGATATATAGCCAATTTAAATTTTTGAATAAGTTTGAAACTGTCTATTCGTGTTCGACTATAGTTTGCTTTCTGGGCAAAAGCACAAACCTAATGATAAAATCTGCTGCCCTGCCCAGCTTTACCTAACACAGTTTCTGAAAGATTAATGATGGAGTTTGGATTGGCATACATCACTTTCTCTTCCATTTTTGTTTCTGCTTTGAAGCTCCTACTGTGCCTCTGGTGCTTTGTCTTCTTTTGTTCCTCTATTGTCTGGTTTCAATCTTTGACCCCTCGGTCTGAGTGGTTGGTGCAAATCCACCTTAAAAAATGCAGTTCCTCAACTAGAGAAGGCTGATTTACACTAGCTTGTAAGCCGCCAGCACTTATCCGCTCTTCTGGGTCAATCTCAATTTCAGAACTCAAATCTGACTGAATTCATTGTCTTGGAGTACCCTATTTCCTTCAGTTAGCCTTTGTCATTTCAAATTATCGAAGTATCTTGCGAACATGAAGATTTGGCCCTTCTCATAGTCTATCTTACCCCTGAAAAACTTTTGGGCTTTCCTTGATTTGATAATCTCTCTTCTTGCTTTTTAGAGTTGCCATTCATTTCTTCACAATATGTTTGCACCACTTCATGCTGTGTATATGCATTAAGCTCTCCATTGAGTTGCTCTATTGGTTTTTGCAGGGCTATTAGATCTATCTCAGAGTATTTCACTAAAATCTTTGCCAGTCGATTGGATGCTTCAATATTGCTGTCTACCCATTCAATTTAGCAACTAAGGGTTAGAGCTCTCAAAAATTGGAGCAATCAAAATTCTTAATCTCCGTGGAATACGGTCCACTTTAAGGTATTTTTGTAATGATTTGTGCTCTCACCAATTAGATTACTCATTCCACATCAGTGTTTTAAGTAACTTCAGCTTGTTCCTAATGTTGTCAACATTCGATCCCATTGTGGCCGTGTGCAGCGTTCCTTCTCTGTTTATATCAGGCTGTTGTCAAATAACTTGTCAGCTGCTGCTTCCTTTACTCGAAGCGCGTAGGCGGACAATGTGTATACTTGTTGTATGAACCTGTTCGTGAGCACTGTTATTTGCACAGCGCTGGGCCCTGAGATCAACCCTAATCCGCTGTCCAAAACTTACCCGCAGACTGTGAGCTGCACAACAAGGGCCCTCCGACTCGCTGCCATGCACACCCTGCTACAGGATACTTCGGTGAGGGTTAAGCAGCCACTTGACTGCAGTCCTCGCAACACTCGGCTTCCCGCCAATACATATAATTGCCCCGCTACTGCACAGGGAGGGGGTCCACAAAATGAAGTCAGCCTGCTCCATATTTACATCAGAAAATCCTGTAACTACAAAGTCATCCAAAGGACCAGGTGCAGACACCACAGAACTCGCCAGTGTTTATTTGATCAATTCCACGTGTTCCGCCAATGGCATTTCGGCCAAAAGACTTGATCTTGTTCCCATCCGTGCTGCACCATTTTTGCCCATTTACATAATGCACATGTGATTGAATAAAAAAGAAAAATACTGTATTTCTTACAACCTTAGATTAGCTCAAAATGATGCAAACTAAATTACATACATTTACCAATATTTGTACTCATAATTTACCTCTAGTAATTTGAACCTCGTTTGAACATTGCACATGATACAAACTATTAGAAACACTGCATTCATACAATTTTAAACCAAATTTCATTCAAGAATTTCTTACTGTCATCCATGGGTGTTATTCACCTCTTCACTAAAAAAACAAAGGTTGCAGGGACGTCATAGCTAGGTTAAGATTTCATACACTCAAAACTGTAGAAATTTGGCAGTTATAGTTATCTCAAGTAATTATAACTCATGCCCTAAGGTAACTATGACTGCCATGCAGAGTTTTCTCAGAAGTAATTTCACTGCAAATGCAGCAGTGATATTATCAATGATGTCATAGAAGATATCATGAGCGATGTATTATGTGGGGTAATAGCAGTGCATGGTGAGGGCATGAGTTATAGTTACTTTAAGGCACAAATTATAGTTACTTGAGATAACTATAACTGTTGAATTATATGGCTTTGTGTGTGTAAAATGTGAACCTAACTATAACGTCCCTGTTACCTTTGTTTTTTATGAATTTCTAAAGATTTTTAAATTTTACTTCCTAAGTATAACGTCCCTGTAACCTTTGTTTTTTTTTTTTCAGTGAATTTCTAGTTTTTTTTGTAATGGAAAGTAATATTTAATTACCATACGTTAATCCAATCGCCGCGTACCACCTTTGGCCTTTAGCAGTGGGTGGAGGGGGTTGGCCTCTGCAACCAGCCGCCCACATGCAGTCAATCCCTTGCTGCACATGCCCTTCAACCGTGCGTGGTGATAATTTGGCCGCAGGGCCAGCCCATAGGTCCTGCAGCCACCCCCAAATGCAGTGAATGTTGCTGTGCAAATGGGAGTGTCTATGCGGGTCTGTGAGTGGGTGTGCGAGTGGTTCACTGGGTCTCTGAATGGATGTATCAGTGACCATATGGGTGTGTGAGTGACTGTATGGGTGTGAGAGTGGGTGTCTGAGTGGGTGTATGGATGTTTTAGTGGGTGTAATTGGTTGCATTGGGGTGTGAGAGAGTATGTGAGTGGATCTATTTTTTTACATTGGGATCTAGATCTGTGGATGCATTGCAGACTCACATGGGGGGCCCATGCTGAGTGTCATTGTGGATTCGTGGATCTTCACACATGCAAATACAAGTTTTACACAATGTTTTCCCATGAGGTGCCCCTCACTGACCCCTCCATCTGTCCCATGGGGTCAGGATACCTCTATCCTGACCCCTTATATCCAATTTCTACTTTATTTCCCTCCCTGGGAAGGAACTGTGTCCTGATTGACAAAATGGTGGCTGCAACTATTCTGTCATGTTGCAGCCAACCAATCATGGCATTGCAGTTGGAGCATGGATATGTTGGCACATGGATCCGCGGATCCATAGCGGTGGATCTGCATCTCTAGATATTTGTAAATCTTTTTTCATTAATAACTCCAAAACTAATGAACAGAGTTACACAAAATTACAAAAAGCACTCTTTCTGAACCAAGATGTAGCTTTTTGCCATATTTGGTGTAATTCCGTTCAGCGGTTTGGGCTGTAGTCATCTCTAAAGCCCCAATGGGAAACTGCATGAGGAGAACGCATTTTGGGATCATTCCTTTTGTCTCAGCCCCCGATTGACAGATCACGCCGAGCCTTTTCAGCCAGCAGCTGAAGTGAGACGCAAACTAGTTTTGGAAATATCGTGAAGGTTCGTCGATTGGCGTCAAAGTTACTAGCAAAACAAAAAATGTTTTCCCTATGGAAACTAGGTCCTAACTATACCTGCCTACTGGCGACCATCAGTAGGTTACAATAACAATGACACTTTATTTGTGTGATTAATAAAAACCAATACAAAAGGACGATCAATATAGAAGAGTTAGTTAAAATAGAATAATATATATACAATTCTTAAAAACCACAATTTGGTGTTTTTGTTTTATAAAATGCAGTTAGTATAAGTCCTTTTAATGCGCCAAAGCTAACTTTCAGTGGGGGCCAGACTGCGTGGGTCCCTCAGCCGGAGAGTTCCCAAGTGGTGCCAAGGTTGGCCTATCCATACGAGCTTGGCGGGTGTGATAGATGAACTTAGCAAAATTGGCCATATGCTTCACTGAGTCCAGCAAATATAACTGTTGAACGGCCTCATTTGCTTTCCGCGTGCCTAGTTGAAGGAGAATGGGCCTTAGGTAGGAACGGCGGGCTGGCAACAGGGCAGGGCAGCATAGCAAGATGTGAGCCAGCGATTCCCGCTTGTAATAGCAGAGGCGACACTCTGTGATGCCTGGCTTTACTTTCACAGAGGGATACAGATATTTTAGGGGGAGCAAGTGTAGTCTGGCTGCTAATATCCTATGTAGGCCTTGCCTCCCCACCGGCTGTGTGAGATGTGGTTTAAGGCCATGTGATATATGAGGGGAGCTTTGGGTCTCGTGAAAGCCTCTTGCTGTCAGAGCTTCCATGTCCAGTATACGAGAGCATGATCTTACTTGCTTTTTTATTGATGTTTTAATTGTGGTGTACTTGATTATATTGGGATCCCAATTCTCTATGGCTAATTTCAACAGTTTATTGGCTGAGACAAGGCCAGTTAACCACGGGTTGCCAGGTTGTTGGAAAACAGTCTTCATTGAGTTCTCTCGGGCTACGGTTGTTAGGTAAAAGTATTTTGCCAAGTTCGCCAATTCTTCCAGGGATTGTCGGTAAAGGTTAAATTCCAGGCGAATTAAAGTATTCCTAGTGCATGCTGGAAGACTAAGTAACTTTTTATAAGCTGCACAGTGGATCTTTTTAAGGTCCTGCGCAAAATTGCCTGGAAACGCCTGAATCGCATAATTAAGGGAAGGTAATAATTTTGCCCTCAAGACTCGTTGAATGGCCGTAGTTGTTTGGCTTTCTAAAACGGCATGAAGTTTACAGATGGCAAAGGTAACCATTTTTCCTTTCTGCTGGAGCTTGTGGACTGTGGACCTGTGAGAGGCCAGTTTCACTGAACCAAATTCCAAGATAGTTGTATGTTTGTGTACTGTGCAATGTTAATGGGCGCAAACTCCATTTCATCAATTTCTTTTTCGGATGGCGTCCAAAGATTACTATCTTGGATTTCATTGGGTTTGCAACCAGCTTATTTTCATCGTTATAATGTGAGAGTGCTGTTAAAGCTTTTTGGAGGCTGACTTTGGTGTTTTCCAAAAGGACCAAGTTGTCTGCATATTGCATCAGCTGGATCTTGATTCTCGCAATCCTTGGGGTCGCTAAAGTGGCTCTGTGCAGAACGCTACCCCAGTCCCCTGTATATAAGTTGAAGAGCAGCGGGGCAAGGACACACCATCAGTAGGTTAGATATATATATATGTGTATATATATATATTACCTACTGGCGATCGCCAGTAGGTAGTTATAGTTAGGACCTATTATCCATAGAAAATCCACAACATTCTATTTGGAATAACTTTGGCGCCGGTTGACGAATCTTCGCAAAATTTTCAAAACTGGTTGGGCACTCCGATCCGCTCCTATACTGAAATTCTTGGGGTGATTCCTCAAGCGGGTGCTGAGAAAAAAGGGGGTTCCAAAACGTGTTTTCCCCACGTAATTTTCCATATGAACCTTTAATCGCAGCTACAGCCCGTACTGCTGAACGGAATTACACCACATTTGGCAAAAAGGTACCCCTTGGTTCAGAGTCGTGCCTTTTGGTTAAATCCGTTTGGTAGTTCCTGAGAAAATCAAAAGTAAAATCACATATATATCTGGGCGGAGCCTTACCACACATCTCATCGTGAGATCTGATTGGCTGTCAGCACTTCATCCAAGAAGTGTTGGCAGCCATCTTGGGACCAATATACATGATAGCACCTCATTAAAAAGCATTGCAGTTAATATAAGGTTTTAAGACTTTAGTTACATTATAAATCATTTGTTGATGGTACCATACTCATTTTAGGAATTGTGGTGTGTTCTCAGGTGATTTTACCATGTGAAAAAGCCTTCTGCTGGGTTATCATGAATCATGTTTGAG
Source organism: Triturus cristatus (assembly GCF_964204655.1). Classification (NCBI taxonomy): domain Eukaryota; kingdom Metazoa; phylum Chordata; class Amphibia; order Caudata; family Salamandridae; genus Triturus; species Triturus cristatus. The sequence continues at coordinate 122,301,404 of NC_140586.1, read as the reverse complement.
AGAAAAATATTTTCTCATGCTTTTCCCACAGAGGTCTGGAAGGTGATCTATAAGCTAAACTGAGAGCATATTTTCGGTAAGTTCACATTATCTTTCTCAGTCATGTGAGAATGAAGTCTGACATTCTCAGTAAAACATGTACATCCAACAATGGCAGAAACTGTCAGTTGATTCCTTTGTGTTCTACTGCAGCTTCCCAGAGTGCTCTAAAGAACAACTAGAGCGCTAACAGTCCTACTTTTGACAAACGTATTGCACACCTGAAGCCATCTTGATTGGAATAAATTGGTAACTCTTAAAACATTTAATTTAAAAAGGAACAACATGAGGGGGTTCATTTTGCCATAGAAAGTATGATTAGTGCTGCAGAAAGAGAAATTAGGGCAAATTTTAGTGACTTCTCAAATCCTCTTCTATTTCATTAAAACATTCTGACATGCAGACTGAAACATGCACTTTCAATACCAGCAGCAGACTTCCCTGGTGAGCACTAGCTTTACTACAGTGATCTAATGAGCAACTAGAGTGCTAACATTCTGAATTCATGGCAAATGTGTGACACATCTGAATGCCTTCTTGATGGAATCAAAGTAAAAAACTGAAAGTATTTCCTACTGAGGGGACTGTAGTAAATGAGGAAATTAGGAAACTTCATAACAAATAAGTCTCCCAAGATGGCCACCAGAGACAAAAGAGCCCAAATGTAGCACAAATATCACCCATATGTGGCCCAAGTATAGCCCAAAGACAGAATGTCCCAGAGTGTTCTAAAGAACAACTAGAGCGCTAACAGTCTTACTTATGACACAAGTATGACACACCTGAAGCCATCTTGATTGGAATAAAGTGGTAACACTTAAAACATTTAATTTGCAAAGGAACAAAATGAGGGGGGTCATTTTGCCATAGAAATTATGATTAGTGCTACAGAAAGAAAAGTTAGGGCACATTTTGACTTCTCAAATACTCTTCTATTTCATTAAAACATTCTGACATGCAGACTGAAACATGCACTTTCAATACCAGCAGCAGACTTCCCTGGTGAGCACTAGCTTTACTACAGTGATCTAATGAGCAACTAGAGTGCTAACATTCTGAATTTATGGCAAATGTGTGACACATCTGAATGCCTTCTTGATGGAATCAAAGTAAAAAACTGAAAGTATTTCCTACGGAGGGGACTGTAGTAAATTAGGAAATTAGGAAACTTCATAACAAATAAGTCCCCCAAGATGGCCACCAGAGACAAAAGAGCCCAAATGTAGCACAAATATCACCCATATGTGGCCCAAGTATAGCCCAAAGACAGAATGTCCCAGAGTGTTCTAAAGAACAACTAGAGCGCTAACAGTCTTACTTATGACAAAAGTATGACACACCTGAAGCCATCTTGATTGGAATAAAATGGTAACACTTAAAACATTTAATTTGCAAAGGAACAAAATGAGGGGGGTCATTTTGCCATAGAAATTATGATTAGTGCTACAGAAAGAAAAGTTAGGGCACATTTTGACTTCTCAAATACTCTTCTATTTCATTAAAACATTCTGACATGCAGACTAAAACATGCACTTTCAATACCAGCAGCAGACTTCCCTGGTGAGCACTAGCTTTACTACAGTGATCTAATGAGCAACTAGAGTGCTAACATTCTGAATTTATGGCAAATGTGTGACACATCTGAATGCCTTCTTGATGGAATCAAAGTAAAAAACTGAAAGTATTTCCTACTGAGGGGACTGTAGTAAATTAGGAAATTAGGAAACTTCATAACAAATAAGTCTCCCAAGATGGCCACCAGAGACAAAAGAGCCCAAATGTAGCACAAATATCACCCATATGTGGCCCAAGTATAGCCCAAAGACAGAATGTCCCAGAGTGTTCTAAAGAACAACTAGAGCGCTAACAGTCTTACTTATGACAAAAGTATGACACACCTGAAGCCATCTTGATTGGAATAAAGTGGTAACACTTAAAACATTTAATTTGCAAAGGAACAAAATGAGGGGGGTCATTTTGCCATAGGAATTATGATTAGTGCTACAGAAAGAAAAGTTAGGGCACATTTTGACTTCTCAAATACACTTCTATTTCATTAAAAAATTCTGACATGCGGACTGTAACATGCACTTTTAATACCAGCAGCAGACTTCCGTGGTGAGCAGTAGCTTTACTACAGTGATCTAATGAGCATCTAGAGTGCTAACATTCAGAATTTATTGCAAATGTGTGACATATCTGAATACCTTCTTGATGGAATCAAAGTAAAAAACTGAAAGCATTTCTTACTGAGGAGACTGCAGTAAATGAGGAAATTAGGAAACTTCATAACAAATAAATCTACCAGATGGCCACCAGAGACAAAAGAGCCAAAATGCAGCACAAATATCACCCAGATGTAGCCCACATGTAGCCCAATGACACAAGTGTGCCAAACACTTATTATTTTTTGTGTTTTTGCAGTTTTATATAGCGCAGACTTGTCATGTATTGGAGTGCTTTACATGAGCATTGGTTACATCACACAAGAACACATTCATTTTGGTTGTAGACATGGGGAGATTAAGTGATTTGACCAGAATCACAGAATGTCGAGCTGAAGCAGAAACTCCAACCTGGTTCCCCAGTTGCAAAGTCTGCAGCTCTGGAAGTAACACCACATCCTCTCCCCTAAGAGCAACATTTAATCAAGTGGTCAACTGGATAAAAAAACATAAAGATAACAAATAATTTAAAAGTCCTTTGTCGCTATTTGAAAACTCAGAAAATATGTCCTAATTTTAGTTTTTTAGAGCACTAACCATAGTTTTGATGCAAATAAGACACTCTCATATATGTAATTTGTAAAGGAAATGCTCTAGATATTACAGTTTTGATGACATCAAGATGACGTAAGGCGTTCCAGACTTTTGTAAAAAATATGGAATGTTAGCAATCTAGTTGTTCATTGGGATACTGTTGAGAGGCAGAGGCCAGGGGCACGGACTCTGAAAATTGAAGGCAGGTAGGAGGGTGCAGATGCAACAATTTGGCCACACTGGGCAGGCAGGAAGGGCAGTGGCAGCACAACAGACTATAGAGGGCAGTGGAAAGGGGGGCAGGGGCAACAAACCAATAATACAGGTGTTAGACGGACCGGGAGGGTCGGCCGAGGACAAGGGGAGAGGTCTCCGGGGAGAGCCGTCTCCAGCGATCGTACAGAAAGATAACTTCCCCCCCACAGACAGACACCACACAAGAAGAAGGTTTAGCGTTCTTTATAGGCAATTTCTTACGGTACGATGGAAGGTACAAGGAGGTCTGGACTCAGGGGTCCCCTCGATTCAAGTCTCTCAAGATGGGGAAAGGGGGTAGCGGGACAGTCTGGTTACCAGTCTGGTAGTTGAGGTGGTATGGTGGATAGCTCACAATCCTCGAGCTCGGTGTTCTAGCTGGGACGGGCCGCGGCAGCGCCAGCAGGTCCCGGTGAAGATGGTTGATACACGGTCCGCGGCAGCGCCAGCAGGTCCCGGAGAGATGGTCGATGCACGGTCCGCGGCAGCGCCAGCAGGTCCCGGTGAGGATGGTCGTTACAACGGGCCGTGGCAGCGCCAGCAGGTCCCGACGAGGATGGATGTTGCAGAAGGCCGCGGCAGCGCCAGCAGGCAGGACGATAGTTCACAAGATAGGGCTACGGCAGCGCCAGTAGTCCGTCAAGGCTGAGTTCTCTCGGTGTCTCTCGACTCCAGGATACAACTGCCGTCCTGCTCCGGAGCTGCCCTAGTTATAGGTCTGGCGCCCTTTGATGTCCGGACCCTCGCACTTGGAGGTCGGAGGGTCCGGGATGAAGGTGTCCAGACACCCAGCAGGGGGTGGAGCCAGCGCCTGGGGGAGCTGGAGGCGATCGGCACCTGGCGGGGGAGAGCCCTTGACGCTTCGTTCTCCCATTGACCTGCCAAGTGGTCCGCTCACCTCCTGGGTGGATGGTGGTGCCGGGATGCCGGGGTCGGCCAGGCCCAGGGTTAGGGTCGGGTGGAGGCCACGCGGCCTCGTGGCGCAGGGCCCAAGATGGCGGCTTGATCCGGCCGGGGGAGCCGGTGGTGGTTCGGTCCCGTGATACATGGAGGTCCGGGGGCAGGAGTTCCGTCGGGAGACGGAGTGCGGGTGATTCGTGTGGGTCACGCCTGGCGGGCCGGGGCTTAGGCCCTGTCATGCAGGGGGGGAGCAAGCCCTTCGTGTGGCCTGTCCAACATGCGTCCCCCCCAGCTGAAGGCGGGGAGAGTCACCCATCTTCCTGGGGACTCTCCTCGTCGAGGCGGAAGAAGCGTGACAGGCCATCTGCGTTGGCGAGGTCTTGGCCCGGTCGGTGTTCCACGGTGAAGTCCATTCCCTGCAGGGAGATGGACCAGCGCAATAGTTTTGGGTTCTCCCCCCGCATCTGCATCAGCCACTGCAGGGGTCGATGGTCGGTTTGTACCCGGAAGTGGGTACCGAAGAGATAGGGCCGGAGCTTTTTGAGGGCCCACACCACTGCGAAGGCCTCCCTCTCGATTGTGCTCCAGCGCTGTTCTCGGGCCAGGAGACGTCTGCTGATGAAGGCCACCGGCTGGTCATGGCCCTCGGGGTTCAGTTGGGAAAGAACCGCTCCGATGCCGTGGTCGGAGGCGTCTGTCTGTACAATGAATTCCCGACTGTAATCGGGGGCCTGGAGCACAGGGGCGGTGCACAGGGCGGCCTTCAGCTTTTCGAAGGCCGCTTGACAGTCGGCGGTCCAGTTAATCCGCTTCGGCTGGTTTTTGGACGTGAGACCCGTGAGGGGCCCTACAATGCTGCCGTAGTCCCTCACGAACCGCCGGTAGTAGCCGGTGAGTCCCAAGAAGGCTCGGACCTCGGTCTGGGTGACGGGGGGCTGCCAGGACTGGATGGCAGCAATTTTAGGTTGCAGCGGGGCCACCAGCCCGCTTCCCACCTGGTGCCCGAGGTAGGTCACGGACCCTTGACCAATTTGGCATTTGCCAGCCTTAATCGTGAGGCCGGCCCGCTGGAGGGCCTGCAGGACCTCTTGGAGGTGGAGGAGGTGGTCGGACCAGTGGCGGCTGTACACCGCGATATCGTCCAGGTAGGCAGCGCTGAACTCCTCGAGCCCCGCCAAGACCTGGTTCACTAGACGTTGAAAAGTAGCGGGGGCATTCTTCATGCCGAAGGGCATGACCTTGAAGTGGTAGTGGCCATCGGGGGTAGAGAAGGCAGACCGTTCCTGAGCCCGGGGTGTGAGACCGATCTGCCAGTAGCCCGCTGTTAGGTCGAAGATGCTGAGATAGCGGGCGGCCCCCAGCCGGTCGATCAATTCATCTGCTCGGGGGATAGGATGAGCGTCGGTCCGGGTGACAGCGTTCAAGCCCCGGTAGTCGACGCAGAATCTCAGTTCAGGCGTGGTGCCGGGGGCAGCGGCTTTGGGGACCAGTACAACTGGGCTGGCCCAGGGGCTGTCCGAGGGCTCGATGACCCCGATCGTGAGCATTTTGGCCACTTCCTCTTGGATGCAGGCCCGTACCCGATCTGGCACGCGGTAGGCCCGGTGTCGGACAGGGGGGCTGTCCCCGGTGTCCACGTCGTGCAAGCACCAAGGGGTGATCCCGGGGGTGAGGGAGAACAGTGTAGCGAACCGCAGTAGGAGGTCCCGGCAGCCCTGGCGTTGCTCTGGGGTGAGGGCATCGGAGAGCCGGACCCCGTCCACGGAACCGTCGTTCTCCTGAGTCTTCAGGAGATCCGGGAGGGGTTCGGAGTCTTCCTCCGCCCCACTGTCCGTAGCCATCAGGAGGCTGAGTTCTGAGCGCACGAAGTGTGGTTTGAGTCTGTTGGTGTGGAGGACCCGAAGGGGGTTCCGGGGGGTCCCCATGTCGATGAGGTAAGTGACGGGGCTTTTGCGCTCGACCACTTTGAAGGGCCCCGTCCACTTATCTTGCAAGGCACATGGTTCGGTGGGGGACATCACCCACACTTGTTGACCAGGTTCGAACTCGACGGAGGAGGCATTGTGATCGTACCATTTTTTCATGTCCTCCTGACTGGCCTCGAGGTTCGCTTTTGCCATCTCCCTGAAGCGTCGGGTCTGGTTGCGGAGGGCCAGGAGGTACTTGAAGACGTCTGGAGGGGTCTTTAGGGGGGCCATCTCCCAACCTTCTTTGACTAGGCTGAGGGGCCCTCGCACAGGGTGCCCGTACAGGAGTTCGAAAGGGCTAAAGCCGAGGGACTTCTGGGGAACTTCTCGATAGGCGAAGAGGAGGCACGGGAGCAGTACATCCCACTGGCGACGGAGGGGCTCTTCCAATCCCCCAATCATCCCCTTGAGGGTGCGGTTGAATCGCTCCACTAGTCCGTTCCCTTGTGGGTGATAGGGGGTCGTGAATCGGTAGGTGACCCCGCACTGTTGCCAGAGGGACTTCATATATTTCGAGATAAAGTTCGTGCCTCGGTCGCTGACGACTTCTCGGGGGAAGCCCACTCGGGAGAAGATCCCCATTAGGGCCCGGCCAACCACCGGGGCTGTTACAGTTCGCAGGGGCACCGCCTCGGGGTAGCGGGTGGCGTGGTCCACCAGTACCAGGATGAACCTATGTCCTTGTGCCATGCGGGGGTCCAGGGGCCCCACAATGTCTATTCCTACCCTCTCGAACGGGGTGGTGACCACTGGGAAGGGTTGCAGTGGGGCTTTCAGCTTACGGCCGCTCTTCCCACTGGCTTGGCACGTGGGGCAGGACCGGCAGTGGTTAAGGACGTCGTTCCGCATCTTCGGCCAGAAAAAGTGAGTCACTAGGCGACTGTAGGTTTTGTCCTGGCCCAGGTGTCCAGCCAGGGGGACATCGTGGGCCAAAGTTAGTAGGAAGTCTCTGAAGCGGAGAGGTACCACCAGCACTCGACTGGCCCCTAGTTCTGCGATTCTTTGTTCGCTGTATAGCAGGTCGTTATCCCAATAGACCCAATGAGTTCCGGTGGAGTCCCCTGCGCTCTGGGCGCTGGCTTGCTGGCGGAGCCCCTCGAGGGAGGGGCAGGTCTTTTGCTCCTGGCGGAACTGCTCTTGGGTGGGCCCCCCTTCTTGACGCCACTGAGCCAGGCCGGGAAGGTCCTGGGGTTGCATGACCCCTTCGGCCGTTGGTTCTGGGGGGTTGATCTCGTCGTGGTTCTCTACTGGGGCGACCGGGGGTGGAGGTGCTGGCCATTCTGGATCTTCTGATCGGGGGACGGCACGGGCGGCCATGGACCGGGTGGTTACGCAGGCCCAGTCCGGGAGGCCCAGCATCCCCAGGTGCTCTCTTCTTTCGACGGTGGCCCACGGGGAACTCTCAAGGTCATTCCCCAGGAGGCAGTCCACGGGCGCATCATCCCGGACCGTCACCTTCAACAGGCCGGAGACCCCTCCCCATTCGAAGGGGACGCAGGCCATTTGACACAGACTCTCGGAATTGTTGGCTGAGCGGACGGGGCAGAGAATGTTCGGCAGGATCTGCTCGGGCTTCACCAGGTGACAGCGGACGGCCGTCACACTGGCGCCTGTGTCACGTAAGGCCTCGGCCCGACGTCCATTAATGGTCACCCATTGGCCATATTTCCGGGTGTTGGCGGGTAGGGGGGCCCGCGGAACCATGTCCTTTCCCCCTAGGCATGCTAGAACCATGGCGGCCGGTTCCCACTCTTGCTGGGCCGGCTCATATTCTCCCTGTTCCTCTGATAGTCGTTCTTCCCCCAGGGCGGCGGCCGCTACCTGGCGGGGCTTTGGTGTTTGGTTCTGCTGGCAGCTCGGGTCATTGGCGTAGTGGCCGACTCGCTGGCATCGGTGGCACGTGACGTTGGCTCGGAACCCCGGGCGTATCGGGGGGTTGCCCCGCCCGGCCGGGGGCGGGGTGCTGGCCACGGGTGTTGCCGGGATGGTGTCTCTCCCTCGCCCCTGGCCTCCTCCTCCTCCCCGGGGACGGTGCTGGCCTTGGTTGTTTCGGTTTTGCTCGTGCGGTCCTCTCCGGCCCACTCGGGTGCTTTCCCATCGGTCAGCTTCGGCGGCGAGTTGCCGGGGGTCAGTCAATTTACTGTCGAGGAGGTGCTGCCTGAGCTCGACGAAACAGTTGTTCGACAGGTGCTCCCATACCATAAGGTTAAAGAGTTGCTCGTAGGTCGTTACATGGCTCCCCTTGATCCAACCCTCGAAGGCTCGGCTGAAATAGTTAACGTACTCCACCCAAGTTGTACCCGGAATCCGGGTGCAGTCTCTGAACCTCTGGTGGTACATCTCGGGCGTGAGGCCGTAGCGGGTGAGGAGGGCAGCCTTCATGTGGTCGTAGGACGACATCTGGTGATCTGGGAGCTGCAATAGGGCATCGCGGCCTTCGTTGACGAACCTCCCCCATAGTCCGGCTCCCCAATCACTCCGGTCGATCCGGTGGGAGGTCATGGCGATCTCGTAGGCTTTGAACCACTGTTGTATGTCGTCCTCTCGGACATATTCTCGGACAACATCCTTGGGGATGTGGACTTTTCTCTCGGTTGCTCCCGGGGTGTGCGGTCGCTCAGGCACCCCCGGTTCTTTATTCTGTTTCCGGAGTTCTATTTCCGCCAGTTTGCGCTCGTGTTCGAGTGTTATTCTTTTTTCCTCGAGCTCTCTCTGTCTCTGTTTTTCTTCTCGCTCTTCTCGGAGCCGCAGATGTTCTAGATTTAGTTTCTGCTCGGCTAACTTTAGTTCACCGTCCATCTTGAGTCGTGCCATTTCCAACTCATGTAATCTGGTTTTTTCTCTTTCTTGGATCTCCTCCTGCGAGAGGCCCGTTCCCCGCTCCTCGGGAGCCGTGGCGTTCCCCTCTGGTGCGACACTGTTTTGGTCGGGGGATCCGGTGACCCCAGTTTCCGCCCACGACTCAAGGGCGCGCTTTAAATCGTCTTTGGTACTCAGGCCGGTGGTAGCAATGCCTAGTTCCATGCAGAATTGTTTAAGTTCGCGGTGGCTATATTCTTCCAACTTATCCATTTGGAACTTTTCAGTGGAACCGCTATCTTTGGTTGACATCGTGGTTTTGTCGTGGGGTGAGCTACTCTCTGTACGATTACGCGTTGATTCGGATCGCGCCGCTGGCCACCAATGTTAGACGGACCGGGAGGGTCGGCCGAGGACAAGGGGAGAGGTCTCCGGGGAGAGCCGTCTCCAGCGATCGTACAGAGAGATAACTTCCCCCCCACAGACAGACACCACACAAGGAGAAGGTTTAGCGTTCTTTATAGGCAATTTCTTACGGTACGATGGAAGGTACAAGGAGGTCTGGACTCAGGGGTCCCCTCGATTCAAGTCTCTCAAGATGGGGAAAGGGGGTAGCGGGACAGTCTGGTTACCAGTCTGGTAGTTGAGGTGGTATGGTGGATAGCTCACAATCCTCGAGCTCGGTGTTCTAGCTGGGACGGGCCGCGGCAGCGCCAGCAGGTCCCGGTGAAGATGGTTGATACACGGTCCGCGGCAGCGCCAGCAGGTCCCGGAGAGATGGTCGATGCACGGTCCGCGGCAGCGCCAGCAGGTCCCGGTGAGGATGGTCGTTACAACGGGCCGCGGCAGCGCCAGCAGGTCCCGACGAGGATGGATGTTGCAGAAGGCCGCGGCAGCGCCAGCAGGCAGGACGATAGTTCACAAGATAGGGCTACGGCAGCGCCAGTAGTCCGTCAAGGCTGAGTTCTCTCGGTGTCTCTCGACTCCAGGATACAACTGCCGTCCTGCTCCGGAGCTGCCCTAGTTATAGGTCTGGCGCCCTTTGATGTCCGGACCCTCGCACTTGGAGGTCGGAGGGTCCGGGATGAAGGTGTCCAGACACCCAGCAGGGGGTGGAGCCAGCGCCTGGGGGAGCTGGAGGCGATCGGCACCTGGCGGGGGAGAGCCCTTGACGCTTCGTTCTCCCATTGACCTGCCAAGTGGTCCGCTCACCTCCTGGGTGGATGGTGGTGCCGGGATGCCGGGGTCGGCCAGGCCCAGGGTTAGGGTCGGGTGGAGGCCACGCGGCCTCGTGGCGCAGGGCCCAAGATGGCGGCTTGATCCGGCCGGGGGAGCCGGTGGTGGTTCGGTCCCGTGATACATGGAGGTCCGGGGGCAGGAGTTCCGTCGGGAGACGGAGTGCGGGTGATTCGTGTGGGTCACGCCTGGCGGGCCGGGGCTTAGGCCCTGTCATGCAGGGGGGGAGCAAGCCCTTCGTGTGGCCTGTCCAACAACAGGACTAGCAAGAGAGGCTGTGGCAATATAATAGACCATTGTGGGCAGAAGGAAGAGGCAGTGGTAGTGCAACCATACATGCCAACAGACCCGATTCAGCCAGGAAACGTCCAATGTTTTTAAGCTCAAATGGGCTTTATTTGATCTGTCTCCTGTCTACAATCTCCTCTTTTTCAATGTAACTTAAAGGGGAAAATCAATACCCCAGTTTTTTTTCAAAGTCTCCCTCTTACCAAGTTCAAAATGTTCGCAAGTATGGTACATTGGATCATGGAAGGCAGGAGGAATTGGGGTAGGGACATGGACTTGGATAACAGAGGACAGGAGGGACATGGAGAGGTGCACCAAACTGACCCTACAGGGCAGGCATCAGGGTTTGCAGCAGCACAATACACCACACAGGGCATGTGAGACGGGAGTGCAGCACAACAATCCATAGAAAGCAATAGAGAGGGGACAGGACCATGCACATGGACAACAGAAAACAGAGGGAAAAGAGGCAATGGTAGCTAGCTGACCATAATGGACAGACAGGAGAAAAAGCTGCAGCAGAACAGACCATAAAGGGCAGGAGGGACGGATCAGGGGCATTACAATGGAACAGACAAGCCAGGAGGGAGGGAATAGGGGTCTGCACATGGAAACAGAGGGCTGGGGGCAAGGGGGCAGAGCAGGAGCAGCAAGATGACATGGAGTCAGCAAGGATGGGCACTAGAAGCAAGACACACCATGGAGAGCAACAGTGAGACTATGATGGCATACACACAGACCATGGAGGGAAGGTGGGAGGGGGTCAGTGGCAGCTAGCTGACCACACAGGGAAGGTGGGAGGGGCCGTGGCAGCATGGCAAGCAGGAGGGTTAGTGGCAGCACAATGGCTATGATGGGCAATAAGGAGGGTGCAGGGGCATGCACAAAGGACCATGGAGGATAGAAGGGAGGGTCAGGACCTGGGCACAGACAAGAGAGTTCAGAGGAAGGGGCCTCACAACAGACCATGCGGGGCAGGCAGGAGGAGCAGTTGCAACACAACAAACCAGGGAGGGCAGAAGTGTGTGGCAGTAAAATGGACCATGGAGGACAGGAGGAAGGGGATAGGGGCATGGAATGTGGACAGGCAGGGTGGAGGTGGCAGGGACAGGTTACAGTCATCTGACAATGCTAGGCAGGTGGGAGGGGAATGACAGCTCAACAGAACACTCAGAGTAGATAGGAGTGGCAGGTCTATGGAACATGGTGGGCAAAAAGGATGGAGCAGGGGCATGCGCAAAGACATTGGAGGGGAGGGGGAAAGAGAATAGGGGCAGCAAGCTAAGCCCAAAGGCTAAGCAGGAGGTCAATGATTGGGCATAGAATTGGGCAATGGAGGGCAGGATGAGTGGACTGGTACATCATGCTATATGGAGGGCAGTGGCAGCACATCAGACCATGCATGGCAGTAGGGAGAAGGCTAGTCCATGGATTCAGACAACAGAGGATAGGAAGGAGGTGGATGGGGCAGCAAGCTAACTGTTCAGAGTAGGTGGGTATTAGGAACTTTATTGTTTTTAAAATGTGTGTCTGTGCGAACTACTTAAAATATGAACAAGTATGCAGCATAATCTCACTTTTATTCAGGAAGAAGAGGACGTTTGTGAATGTGACTCCGGGCTCACTTGGCAAAAACACCCCCTGACCCTCCACCCCCATCGCAAAATGTAATGCCGTGAAAAGGGTAGGTGAACGCAGTGTTATTTAGAATATTGTCCTGAGAGCACAATTGAAAATGAAAACTAGATATAGTGTATGGTATAAATTATGCACCAAAAAATGTGATATAAGATGAACCAGGGCGTAAAATATAATATGCAATACATTGTGCGCAATGACAGATTCATTGGAGAGCGTGAGATAGCACAGGCACTAGCGCGTGCTATGCGATATGCACCTTGGAGTGTAAAATGCACAGGGCAGTGTTGTGTAACCTAACTAGTCTCTAAAGTTGTAATATAAAATATGTGCTGGGGAGAGTAACATTGCATATGCAATGTGACACAGATATGGATCCCAGATTGTAATATGCATGGCATAGCGCTGTGCATTATAACATAGGCATCGAGGAAGGCACGTTAGATGGGGCAATATAACCCGTGCGAAGGCAAGTGTGGCATGACATATTCACGGGGTGGTGTTACAGTGTATATGGGCTAGTGAGTGTCATAGCATACGCACTAGCTGGTGGAATACAACATAGAGGTGTGTGGCAGTTGGCAGGCACTGGTGGGTGTAACACAGCATTGGGCTCAGCCAGGAGCGCGCTGTGACTCTCAAGTGAGGTTTGTCTCCTTTCCAGAGAGTAAAATAAAAAGTATTACACATCCGGCGGTGGATGTGTGTTTTATTAACCGTGAGGGGGGTTTCTTGCATAGTTTTGGTCGAATTTTTGTCGAATCCCCTTTGAATGGCTTGGTGTGCGTGTGTATTCATTGTGCCCATCAATAGCGACCCATGTTTGTATAAATAAACGATAAGGGTGTCTACTTGGAGAGTACCCACCGGCGGGGGCGCCGGGATTAGGCACGGTAGGGCGTCAGACACTTCATAGCTTCACTAGCGGTGTAAATACATTCCACGTAGATTCATTGTATGCATAGTCACCTTTTAATGAATATCACGCAAATCGTCATGGTGATAGGTACGTACGGTTTGTCCAGCATGTCCTAGGTGTTTCTATAAATATATAAAAAAGTAAAATAATAAAAACAAAGGCCTGCCCCGGGGGTTGGGGCCCCCGGGGCCGATTAAGGCCTCGGGAGAGGGGCCACGTGGCCCCCTTCCAAAAAAAAAAATTCTAAAAGAAAAATGAGGGGGCAGGCCCTGGGGGATGGGGTCCCCAGGGCCAATAAATTAGAAAAAGAAGGGGGGCACACATCCCCCTTCTTAAAATAAATAAATAAATAAAAGACCGTCATTGCGCCGGAGGCCACGTCCCCTCCTTGCAGCACTCTGCAAACGCGCCCCTGGCGAGTTGTAAGTTGGGGAATTAATTCCCCTTCAATACTGAGGGTCCCTGAGGGTCAACTAGCTCATCAGGTCTCTCCAGTATGCGCCAGGGAGTTGCGTTGCAGACAGGTGTTCTGAGGCCACGCCCCTTTTTACACCTCTCTGCAACGCAGCTCTGTGGCGCTTACTGGACGTACCTAGTGGGCTATTTTGCCCCTAGGGCCCCTCAGGATTCAAGGGAACTAAATCTCCCAACTTAAAACGGCCACAGGGCGTGTTTACACAGTGGGGAAGAGAGGGGACGGGGCCTGAGGTGACGTGTGCAAACACGCCCTATGGCGCGTTTTAAGTTGGGGAAATATTTCCCCTTCAATCCTGAGGGCCTCTGGGGGCTAACTAGCCCACTAGGTGCTTCCAGTAAATGCCACTGCGCTGCGTTGCAGAGAGGTGGTCCAGGCCGTGCCACTTTTTACATCTCTCTGCAACGCATCTCTGTGGCGCTTACTGGAGGTACCTAGTGGGCTAGTTGGACCCTAGGGGCCCTCAGGATTCAAATGAATGTAATCTCCCAACTAAAAACGTCCACAGGGCGTGTTTACACAGTGGTGAAGGGAGGGGACGGGGTCTGAGGTGAATTGTGCAAAAAACGCCCTGTGGCGCGTTTTAAATTGGGGAAATAATTCACCTTCAATCCTGAGGGACCCTGGGGGCCAACTTGCCCACCAGGTGCTTTCAGTAAGCGCCACTGCGCTGCGTTGCAGAGAGGTGGTCTAGGCCGTGCCCCTTTTTACATCTCTCTGCAACGCAGCTCTGTGGCGCTTACTGGTGGTACCTAGTGGGCTAGTTGGACCCTAGGGACCCTCAGGATTCAAGGGGACTTAATCTCCCAACTTATAATGGCCACAGGGCGTGTGTACACAGTGGGGAAGGGAGGGGACGGATCCTGAGGTGATGTGTGAAAACACGCCCTGTGGCGCGTTTTAGGTTGGGGAAATAATTCCCTTTCAATCCTGAGGGACCCTGGGGGCCAACTAGCCCACCAGGTGCTTCCAGTAAGTGCCACTGCGCTGCGTTGCAGAGAGGAGGTGCAGGCCATGCCCCTTTTTACACCTCTCTGGACGCAATGGCGCTTACTGGACGTACCTAGTGGGCTATTTTGTCCCTAGGGACCCTCAGTATTCAAGGGGACTTAATCTCCCAACTTAAAACGGCCACAGGGGGAGGAGCCTAGCACGCAACCAAGATGGCCGCGTAGGCACAGGGCTCCCGAGGGCCTCCACGACCTCTCACATCTATCCTGAATATATCCTGATTCTATCGACGGGCTTCTAAAGGCGAACATATGCGGAGGTGATACCCGTTGTCCAAATTCAAATCGGACTTCAGGAACCGGGATAACATCGATTTCAAGTCTGCGGCCTACTCCTGACCTTGCCCCGGATGCGAGTTGGCATGGTGCCCGGGTAGAAAGTGAACAACAACGGCCTGCAGGACCCGGGCCGGGGTGCACCCCCTACTTTCACTTTCGGTTTCGGGTCTCCTCGCTGGAACTGACGGAGGGACCCCGGATTGTCAGCATGCATTGCTAGTGGGAAGATCGGGTATCCTGCCTGAATCATGGACCCAAGTCTGGACCGCCTTTCGTGGTCGCCGAGGCTCCCTAGATTGGCTCTCCGAGGATCTCTACTCGTGGTGGTGGATGGTGGCCTTGGCGACCATCAGACAATGGCGGCTAGATTGGACGGCGACAAGCAAAAATCCAAGACGACTAGGCGGGGAGCTCATACCCAAGCTAATAACATGGACCGCTATACCCAGCCGAAAGGATCTCCTAGTGGCCTGCATAAGTCACCGGAGAGATCCAAGGATGGCCCGGGACCGTCTATGGAGTTAACATTGCAGGACGTCATGGGCGCCATCGATGAGATGAAAGCAGCAGTCGGCCAGCAATTCGACACCTTGGCCCATAAATTTGACACGGTTTTGATCGACGTTAAACTTCTCAGAGCGGACCTTTCACAAACGAATGAGAAGGTCAAATCCTTGGGTCTGACAACGTCGAGTCTGGCAACGGACGTGTCTGACCTGCAAACCGAGGTTCGTAATCTGCGGACGTCCAATGATTTGTCCGTCCGTCGGCTGGAGGATTTTGAAAGTAGGGCTCGGCGGAATAATGTGCGCATAATCGGGGTACCGGAGAAATCGGAGGCCCCTGCGGCTGACCTCTTCGTGGAAGACCTCGTGATCAACCATCTCGCACCCAAGGGGTTGAGTAAATTCTTTGCGGTCGAGCGGGCCCATAGAGTTCCGGGTGGTAAGCCGAAACCGGGCGCTCCCCCACGGCCACTCATTGCCAGAATTTTTCATTTCAGGGACAGAGACGCTATCCTGCAGGCCTCAAGGGTGAGTGGGCCGACGAAGTTTGAGAACACTACTATAAGCTTCTACCCGGACTTTACTCAATCGGTCCAAAAGCTGCGACAGGGGTTCATGGGTGTTAAACGGCGACTGAGAGACATGGACCTGAAATATGCGATGCTCTTTCCGGCCAGGTTGCGAGTTGAGTTTGAGGATCGGACACATTTTTTCGATCGGCCGGAGGAGGTAGGAGATTGGCTTGATACCCTGCCCCAGCGAAGAAGTCGAGAGGGACCGACCGAGGAGAACGGAGTAGGCCTGGCTGGACAGGAATAGACTTTGGTTCCCGGTGACTGAACATTGCGATGACACTTCCTTATTTAGGTTTGCTGTTTTTACTCAGTGCCTTATCCTAAATGCCCGGGGTTGTGGGGTGCTCCGTGAGGCTCTTTCCTCCTCTGGGGGTTCCCCTTTTTGTAGCTAGTTAATGCTAGGGCGACAGGCACACTGCAAGTTGGGGGGGCTACATGGGCTCACGCAGGGGTGCAGGGAGGGAAGAGTTGTAACGGGAATGTTGGAGGGTTGGGGGAGTCGGGGACTGTTTGAATGTTCTACAAGGCAACGAGACGCTACACGTCTGGTGGTCGGGTTCGTGGACTCTGGGGGGGGTGGGAGTTGTGCGCGGGGTTGGGATGGGGGGTAGGGGATTGAGAGTACTTTCGTGGAATGTGAATGGCTTGGGGGATAGGATTAAACATGGAGTAGTGCTGCAGTTATTGAAACGGCTGTCGCCAGACATTGTCTTTCTGCAGGAAACGCATCTCATTGGGAATTCTTGCCATGCTATGAATAGGCGGGGGTACCGTCTTGTTGCTCATTCTGGTTTCACTTCTGGCTCGCGGGGGGTGGGCATCCTGATCAGAGCCTCTCTCCCGTTGGAGGTAGACGACGTGATTCATGATCCTAGAGGGCGGTATGCTGCACTTGTAGGCCGATGGGAGGGCAGAACCGTGTCGCTTGTTTCTGTGTATGTCCCACTGGGGTTGCAGGCCGTAACTTTTGCTGATTTGGGGCGAATGGTCTTGGGGCTCCCGGGGGGGTTTTGGTGATGGGGGGCGATTTTAATTCTGTTGTATCTGGTAGGGCGGATCGTCACCCTCCCAGGGACCTCCCGGGGGCACAGGCCTGGCTGAGTGGGTTTATAGATACCCTCGGGCTGATAGATTGCTGGAGACTGATGCACCCGGGGCAGGCGCAATACACTTTCCACTCAGGGGCTCATGGCAGTTTATCGAGACTGGACTATGTCCTTATGCCGGCGGCCCAAGCTGTGATGATTAGGGAAGTAAGACATCTGGCCCGGGGTATTTCTGATCATTCCCCCCTGCTGCTGCGCATTGAGGTCGCCCCCGGGGCTGAGGGGAGGGTAGCACCGATTACTCCCTGGTACCTGCGTAATCCTAAAATCCGGGCGGACCTGGTCAAGTCCCTTGAGCGCTATTTCAAAACAGTGATCCGTGGGCAGGCACTTTCTCTGATCTCCCACTCCAAGAAAAGCAAGACTGAAGAGGTGGTTCGCCTTGAAAACGAAATAGCCAAGTTGGAAGGGGACCTGGAGTTGGGTGTCACGAATGATACGTTGCATGTTCTCAGTCTCAAGCAGCTTGACTATAAAGCGTTGGTTACTGATGCTGCTAAGGTGATGAGTAGTGCAAACACACCCTATGGCGCGTTTTAAGTTGGGGAAATAATTCCCCTTCAATCCTGAGGGCCCCTGGGGGCTAACTAGCCCACCAGGTGCTTCCAGTAAACGCCACTGCACTGCTTTGCAGAGAGGTGGTCCAGGCCATGCCACTTTTTACATCTCTCTGCAACGCAGCTCTGTGGCGCTTACTTGAGGTACCTAGTGGGCTAGATGGACCCTAGGGACCCTCAGGATTCAAATGAACTTAATCTCCCAACTAAAAACGTCTACAGGGCGTATTTACACAGTGGTGAAGGGAGGGGACGGGGCCTGAGGTGACGTGTGCAAACACGCCCTGTGGCGCGTTTTAAATTGGGGAAATAATTCACCTTCAATCCTGAAGGACCCTGGGGGCCAACTAGCCCACCAGGTGCTTCCAGTAAGCGCCACTGCTCTGCGTTGCAGAGAGGAGGTCCAGGCCATGCCACTTTTTACATATCTCTGCAACGCAGCTCTGTGGCGCTTACTGGAGGTACCTAGTGGGCTAGTTGGACCCTAGGGACCCTCAAGATTCAAGGGGACTTAATCTCCCAACTAAAAATGTCTACAGGGCGTGTTTACACAGTGGTGAAGGGAGGGGACGGGGCCTGAGGTGACGTGTGCAAACACGCCCTGTGGCGCGTTTTAAATTGCGGAAATAATTCACCTTCAATCCTGAGGGACCCTGGGGGCCAACTAGCCCACCAGGTGCTTCCAGTAAGCGCCACTGCGGTGCGTTCCAGAGAGGAGGTCTAGGCTGTGCCCCTTTTTACATCTCTCTGCAACGCAGCTCTGTGGCGCTTACTGGAGGTACCTAGTGGGCTAGTTGGACCCTAGGGACCCTCAAGATTCAAGGGAACTTAATCTCCCAACTTAAAATGGCCACAGGGCGTGTTTACACAGTGGGGATGGGAGGGGACGGGGCCTGAGGTGACGTGTGCAAACACGCCCTGTGGCGCGTTTTAAGAGGTAGTTTTAATCCCCCTGCCCTATTATATACTAGGGGTTTACAGAGGAGGTCATGCTAATCACAGGGGCACCCCAGCGCATAGTGTTCCCTAGTGTATGTAGGTGTTTTGACTGTATTCTAAGTGTCTTTTAAAATAGCACTGGCTCTAGGACTGGTTAGTCAGACTCAGTTACCACCAGTATCCGTCTGAAAAAGTTGAGGGTACAGGATGATTTTGCAACAAGGCTTCTTTCTGCATGTTATCCTTCTTACTGCACTTTTCTTCGTCTTTGAGGACTTCTGTTGCTTCTTTCTGCATTTCCTTTTTTTCTTTCTGTACGTTTTTTCTTCTTTCTTCACATGTCCTATCTCTGTAGGCATAGTTAGAAATTAGCATTTAAAAAAACCTTTGAAATTCACTGAAAAAACCATAGGTTTCAGGCACGTTATAATTAAGAATTAGCATTTAAAAAACCTTAGAAATTCACTGAAAAAACCATAGGTTTCAGGGGCGTTATAGTTAGCTGGACTTTTCACTCGTACAAAACCATTGAAATTCCCCTGTTATAGTTAGTTCAGCTAACTATAACTTGCGCGCCCGGAATGCACTGCTGATGACGTCACATATTACATCACTCATGGCATGGTCAGTGACATCACTCATGACATCACTGAAGACATCTCAAATGACATCACTGATGGCATCATTCTTGTGATAGAGTGGCAGACCTCGTCTCACCCTAATATAACCTTTGATACACACATTCAAAAATAGAAACTACAATTTTCAAAACAATGGACATACCAATACCAGTTACAACAACCTATTCAGTAATTCTAAGATCCACATACACATCCACTCATTTACCAACAGTCCTATACAGTCACTCATACATGTACTCACTCATCATATGTACTCATACACCTATACATCCTGTTATACAACGCCACTCATCCATAGAGTTACTCACACACATAGTCACTCATGCTAATAAAGAATCAAACATCCATTTACTTGCATATACAGTTATACACACAACCACACTTACTTCTACAGAAACTTACACATACTTAGTCTTTTAAACAATCACTTATAGAAACACATACTTATTCATACAGGAACTCTTCCAATCTCTCGCTCTCACATATACTCACTTATATACACCAATAGTCACATATACTAGTTTAAAACATATGTAGTTACTCATAAAGACACTATTGAGACAGTGATTCACTCACTAACACACCCATACACGCTCATCCACCCATACAGTCCTGCACACATGCTGTCTTCAACACATACAGTGAGTCACTCATTCATGCATCTATGCACTACATAATACCCCCCACCGAACCATACAGACACTCAGACACTCATACTGATACTCAAAAAAACAACTAATAACCTATATAGACACTCATGTAGCTACTCACCAACCCATGCAGCCACTTATACACAAAGTGAGAGACTGATACAGATATTTACATATTTAAACATTACTCACTAAGCCATGTATTTACTAAGATACACTTAATCAGTCAGTTATACAATCAATTTTTCAAAAACAAATCATCCATTTAGACACATATACCCATTTATTCTTCCATCGACCTTGAGATATACATATATAAAACATATTTAATTTTCAGAAAAACACATTTACTGGATGATGTGATTGGTGATGTCATCAGTGATGTCATCGGAGATGTCATCAGTGATGTCATGAGTGATGTCACTGACCATGTTATGAGTGATGTAATATGTGACATCATCAGCAGTGCATTGCGGGCGCGCGAGTTATAGTTAGCTGAACTAACTATAACGGGGGGATTTTCAATGGTATTGAACACAACAGCTACATTGCTCTACAACATAACTTAACAAACATTGAAAATGTAATAGGTCCTTGCCATTGATTAAGTTAAAGCCATTTGCTTTGCGAATGGTATTGTATAGCAAAGCAAATGGCTTTAACTTAATAAAGGCGAAACCTATTGCATTTTCAATGCTTGTTGATGTTTGGAGCCATCTAGTTTAACAATTCTGGGCTCACTGTTGCCTTCTGAAGAGAGGTTTTGGAGTGGTGCTTTACAGACACTTCATCTCCCCTGCGGCTATTTCGCAGAAGCTGTGGAATCTTTCAACGCACAGATGTCAGGTAGTCGTCAACCATGACCAAAGGGTGTATTTGATGGAAGAAGCTTATGGTTGGGTTAATCTCTATGCCCAGGTCCTTTACTTTCTGTGTCTGAGCTGTGTTTACGGCACCACCATGCATCGTTAGCTCCGCTATGAAAGTTGTGAGCAATAGGAAGGTTTCCTTCTCACAATAGAACACTTTATGTCATTTAGTTTGCCTGGTTCAGGATTCATCTCTCATGTGGGAGTTTTCCATCTTCCTGTAGTGCACGTGCTACGAGAAGCTTGGAATTTTAGCCTGCGTCCGGTTTTGTTTTGTAGGCAGACGTTTTCTTTTCTAACTAGCGCACCATATGTAGGCAGTTTGTAGAAAAGTTCTCATTTTACCAGTAGAAAAAGTTTCCTGGTAAATGCGTGATGGTGGCTTGGTTTCCAGTTTAATTTCCTTCTTCCAGTGATGCATCTATTTCAGGCAGCTGTGGACAGGAGTTATCCTTTTCCCTAGTACTATATGAAGGATGAGCAGTTTACAGGCAGAAGTTTTCGTTTTACTTTCCCTAGTACTATATGAGGGATGAGCATTTTCTGGCCAGGAGTTTTCCTTTTCCCCAGTAATATATGAGGGATGAGCAGTTAGTAGGCAGGAGTTTTCCTTTTCCCCAGTACTATATGAGGGATGAGCAGTTTGTAGACAGGAGTTTTCATTTTCCCCAGTACTATATGAGGGATTAGCAGTTTGTAGCCAGGAGTTTTACTTTTCCCCAGCACTATATGAGAGATGAGCAGTTTGTAGCCAGGAGCTTTCCTTTTCCCCAGTGCTATATGAGGGATGAGCAGTTTGAAGCCAGGACTTGTCCTTTTCCCCAGTGCTAAATGAGGGGTGAGCAGTTTGTAGTCAGGAGTTTTCCTTTTCTCCAGTACTATATGAGGGATGAGCAGTTTGTAGCCAGGAGTTTTCCTTTTCCCCAGTGCTAAATGAGGGATGAGCAGTGTGTAGGCAGGAGTTTTCCTTTTCCCCGGTACTATATGAGGGATGAGCAGTTTGTAGCCCGGAGTTTTCATTTTCCTTTCCCTAGTACTATATGAGGGATGAGCAGTTTGTAGCCAGGAGTTTTACTTTTCTCCAGTACTATATGAGGGATGAGCAGTTTGTACGGAGGAGTTTTCCTTTTCCCCAGTACTATATGAGGGATGAGCAGTTCTTAGGGAGGAGTTTTCCATTTCCAAGACATACATCTGCTCAGGGCAGTTTGTAAATGGGAGATTTCCTTTTTCCATTAATAAATATGATCCGGGCAGTTTCAAAATATGCTTTCTTTTTCACAGTAGAGTACAAGTGGTCCAGGACCTTGGTGATTTGCTTAGTTTTGAAGGCCTGAATTATCCTTTTCACAGTGACACACCTGGTCCAGGCTCTTTGTTATGGGGAGTTCTCCATTTTCCAGTGAAACACATGGTCCGGGCGGTTTCCCAATAGAATGCATGAAGCAAACATTTTGTAAACAAAAGATTTATTTTCTCTGTAGTACAATTGCACCAGCAGTTTATATGAAACTTCCTTTTCTCAGTAGTACACACGGTCTAAGCAGCTTGTAGAGAGAGGTTTTCCTTTCCTCAGGAGTAAATGTGGCACATTGTAAGTAGGGGTTTTCCATTCCCAAGTAGAGCATCTTGCCCAGACAGATTGTAGATGGCGTTTTTCTTCTCCTAGTGGTACAGGTGGTCAGGATATTTTACTAATGAGTTTTCCTTTTCCCAGTAGGATAAGTGGTCCAGGAAGTTCACGATGCTGGCATGGCTCCTGCTTTATTTTCAAGGCAGGAATTATCCGATTTCATTGGCAGTTTGTAGACAGAAGTTTTCCTCTTCCCAGTAATACACGTGGTCCAATCAGTTTGTAGAGTGGGGTTTTCTTTTTCTGACTACTAAATCTGGGTCTGGGTCTAGCCCTGCCCCTGTTTCATTTTCCAAGCAGAGGTGGATATGAGCGTCATCAACACAGATGTTGAGTTCCAGATGAGACTGTTGAAGTAATCCCAGCAGTGGTTACACACTCACACATGTATCCCACTTCCTTCAGGGCAAAACTCATTTGCATTTTGACGAGGCTCCTACTGCCATAGGGATTCAACCTGCTTTCTGTCCATTTTCCTTCCGGTTAATTTGCTAAGAACTTTGAGTGTGATCAATGTATTCAGTATCTGACATGAGTTGCGAATACTTTTTGTGTCAGTCAGTTTCTCCTGCCCATGCTCCTTAGCCAGGCCACAGAATGATAATGTTTGGGCCTATCGGAGGCAGAATCTCAGATCAAGAGCGTATTTTACCTTCGCCATGCTCTAGACACGGTTCCCAGCCTTGGCACGGCTCTGGCTTCTGACTTTTCACTCCGGCTGTGGTCGGTCACCACCAGTAGGGTTTGTAGCATTTCTGAAATTTCTTGATTGGGGCAGCCATGTCATACCAGCCCTAAGGCTATGGTTGGTGAGGAGCATATTTCGATAGTAGAGGTGTGTCAACAAAGTCACTACCAGGTGAGATATGGCAAAACCCTTGCTGCGCAGATTCTCTCTTCAGACCTAGCGGGAGTATCTGCTACAGCCGTGGGATCCAAATGGTCAGAACAGGCTTCCCCACAGCCTCCTTTGAATCATTTTCCAAACATAAGCTCTAGACTCTAGAGCACCAAAGCAACAGGGAACACCACACAGACTGCAGCGGCAGTCACAACTATTTGCTTCCTCTGGGCAATTCTGCAGTGGTCAACTGAGCTCTTTTCAAAGCAGAAGTTTCAAGGCAGGAGGGACGGGCGAGGCAGGCCCAGTGATTAAATTCTAGAGGCCCTAGACAAACTGGCAGCTTGCACCCCCCCCCTTCCCCCCCCCAAAAAAAGCTGTCTGTCCACCCCTCCTAGGTGAAGGACATGCAACATCATCAGTTCATTCAATAAATCTGGCGTGATTGCTGGTGTCATTGCCTCCCCTCTCGCTTACACACAAACATTTCCAGCAGTGTATATTACACCTTATCTCCGCAGCTCAGGCTCAACAGTATTATCTATTAATAATAGCCCCGCTCAAAAACTACCAGCCGACAGTAATATTTACATGGCATTCCGCATTCCCCTCCCCCCTCCCGATTGCCGCCTCTCGGTTGGCTGGCGACCAACAGCTCTCCTCAAGCTGTCTGCCACCGCCGTTCCCTTCCAATCCAGTGCATTTGTTTCTAATGATCTCCCTACTGTACAGAAAGGGGGAAAGATAACGCGCGCGCGAGAGAGAGAGACAGAGAGAAAGAGATGTCGGATAAGAGACATAGAGAACAAAGCCAAGCATTGGTACACAAAACACGTCGCACCCGGGCACTGGTGCGGCAGGCTTCTCCCCGTGACAACAGAGGGCTGCCCCAGCTGAACCGTAGTGAGGGCAGACGGCTCAGTAGGCTCGGAATTCCCATATTCATCAGTGTGTGACCAAAGGGTCACCGGCTCAGATCGCAGTAGGGCCAACTCAGCCCTCCATACTCCCAAACCAATAAAAGTTATACCATTGTTTGGCTACTAGTAACACCTGTCACTGAACGAAAGAGAGAATTCAGGTTGTGATGTGTGAATACAAATGGCAATATTAAGGCCTGGGCGAAATTTGCATTACTCTTATGTACTCTTTTCTAATTTTGCATTACTTTCGCCACGTAAAATTACCGACGTTACACTGTTCACCAGATCACATAATTACATAGCGTTAGGAAAAAATTTGCGCACGTGGCCGGGAGCACCAGGCCACGAGGAGCAGTCGATCACGGTGCTTGTGTTTTTTCTACCTAACTTTTTTATGACCAAATGCGTCCAAACTGGACGCCAGGATACATTTGATGCTAAAAGGTAGCACCAGTTTCAGGGTTTGTATTTAACATAAACTCGCAACATCGCTTCATTTTTCTGAAATTTTACGTAGATACGCAAAAGCAAATTATGCAAATTTCGCACACCCCAGGGTCGGATTGGTAAGGCGGGCACTCGGGCAATGGCCGAGGGGCTGGTATCCAAGTTCTAGCTGTGGACTGCTTTTTTTGGGTAGCCAGTGGAGCCGATTTGGGCGGTGGTGTTCGGATGCCGCCAGTGGCCCAGTGGGTGCCTGAGTGGCCTTTCTGGAGGCAGAAGGGCGTCCATTACCTCCCTTTTATCAATGGGCAGAGGTGTCACTCCCTTTCTCTCCCTGGTTCTTCCCAATCATGTATGCATGTTGAGCGGGGGCAGGGGGCCTGAGCAGAAGTGGCCTCTCTTGTTTTCAGGTGTGTTTCACCAGTGTGAACTAATCCATGCATTTTTTTTTATGTAAGTAAAGTTAAGAAAACATGCCTCTGTTATAAAAATTCGCTGAAGCAGTGTTTTGCAAAAAGGCAATATGCAAAGGTGGGCAGCTTTGTTTTAGGGTGCCCGGGCCGATTTCTATTCCCAATCTAACTTTGCGCACACCCTTAGTAATATTCTCATTATTTTTGTTTCAGTGGCACCACATAGCTCTCTCCAGTCTTGTCACCAAAGTAAAGCACCACCAGGGCTACACAGTGATGTACTTCCTGAAATAAATGCAGGGCCCTACCCTTGCCATGTGCAGCTGGAGGCAGATCAAGGTGGATAGAGGATGTGGGGTCCATGGCTTCCCCCACCCTCAGTCACTGACTCTGTGGTCCCAATCACGATAGAACTGGTATTTAGGGCTGGGTGAAATATTTGGGTGATCTTCGAAACGTGATATTCACCTTATAGTTTTTCTGTTGGTGGAGCACAATCAGGTTTGCTCCTCAGGTGGGGGTAAAGAAAGCCCAACTCAGATGCATTTGGAGTGCTGCGGGAGACAGTAATGTATTTAAGCTAATGATAATTGCAGTAAAGTAAATGCATAACACAGACAACACTGAGAAACTGCATTCCCAGCAGGGAAGTCTGAGTGCAGCGCCTGCCTGCAGGGTCCTCCAGGCACTCCACCGCCCCACACAGCAGGTGGGATGCACAGACACCACTGCTAGGAAATTTGCTTTGATGTACTGTCAGGGCCGGGCAATTTAATTATCTTAATGCAATTGCCATTATGGGAAATTACATTTTCCAGCTTGTGATAGCGCTGGACTTGCCAAGCACTCCTTCTGTGCGTTCCTCACTGCATGGAGCAAGGATTAAGTTTAACGGAAGGTATTGCTTTAGTCAGCAGATCGGGTACGAGTTAGGGCTGTTTTATTAATTGTTTGAGGAACATTTAAAGAAAGGATATCTGGAGAAGAGAGTGTAGGTGAATCTGGGAGTGTTTTGACTGATGAGATAAGAAAGTTAATTAAGGAGGCAGTAGGTGCTGCTTTGTCAGGAGTTTAGAGATCTCATTTGAATGAGGACAAGGAATATTTTTCAGTGGATGAGAATGAGGAAGGAAATGGGAAAGAAGTTGGTGGAAAGTGGAAAGCAAAGAAAAGGCATCTAGAAGACGGTGCAGGAGGAAGTGGAGTCCAAAGCGACTCAAAAAGAAAGAATGTTCTTAGCAAGATAAGAGATGGGCAGGATTTAACTGCTAATATGACTGACATTGATGAATATGTCTTAGATTTAGATTACAAGGATGATTTAGAAGATGATTTTAGTAGTGAAACTTCTTGTAAAAGAAGGGGAAAAAATGGTTATTGATCCTTTTGGAAAAAAGTTATTTGACCCTAAGGATGTTAGGCATACAAGAGGGTCTGAATGGTGGACTATGAACCATGTTTCGGAATACATTAAATATTGGATAAGAAGACCATTAGAAAGGAGTGATAGGAACATAATGAGGGCTGAATGTTCTCGTCCAGTGATTGGTGAAAAAGACTCCTTAACACCTAATTTGGACCCGTAAATAATTACATATATGTTCAAAATGGGGAGAGACCCAAGAAAGGGCCTTGAGAAGGCTTTGAAACAATGCGAAGATAAACTTTTAGATACTTTGGGTCCTCTTGCCAGGATGTTTGATCTAGTGGAGGATGCATATCTCAAAGGTTCGGATTTAGATATAGTTTTATTAATAGGATGGTGCCAAAGGGCGATTTGCTTTCTTGGGAACGCTAATGCGGGTCTTATTGCAGAGAGGAAGAAAGCTGTTCTGTTCAAGATCAACCCGAAATAGGGTGATTTTGCAAAAAAGGATACTTGCGAAAAACCTAATGGCTTACTCTTTGGAGATGGTGCTGTTAAAGCATTGGGAAAGGATGTGAATACTTTCACATCTCTGGATAAGGTCCAGACAAATATGAGGAAAGTTTTTAGTGGAGGTGCTATGAATAGTTTTGATGGCAGGGCTGGAAGGAGAGGTCAACCTTCCGGCCAGAGTTATTGTAGGCCCCAATACAGTTATTCAAGAGGTTTATCAAGGGGATCGCAAAACCAATACAGTTTTTACCCTCAAAGAGGAAGAGGAATTAATTCAAGAGGAACAAGAGGAAGAGGTCAATCCTCAAATCAAGGAACAGGTAAGTTTGACTACGAGGATTTGTACTGGTTTTATGCTAGGAAAGGTGGGAGGAAGATTAACATTTTTATACGGAAATGGAAGGAGATAACAAAGGATCCTTGGGTGTTGGGAGCAGTGACAGGATACGAAAAAGAATTGACGACTGTTCCGTTTCAGTCAAAAAAGCCAAGACAGTTGAATTTTAGCGAGAAACAGGAACAAATAGTTTTGGAAGAAATAGAGAGCATGTTAAGGAAAGGGGCAATTGTGGAAATTGGAGAAGACCAAGTAAATTTCATGAGTTTGTTATTTCTGGTAGAAAAAAAGGAGAAGGGTTGGAGGCCAGTAATCAATTTGAGAGATTTGAATTACTACATGGTTTACAGGCATTTCAAGATGGAAGGAATTCATCTTTTAAGGGAGTTGTTACAGGATCTAGATTGGTTGGTGAAATTAGACCTCAAAGATGCCTATTTCACAATTCCAATGAACATCAAGAGTAAGAGGTTCCTCCAGTTCAGGTTGAAAGGTCAGATTTATCAGTTTGTTTGTTTGCCTTTCGGACTCTCATCAGCTACATGGTGTTTTACAAAGGTGATGAGAGCAGTGGTTGTTTCTTTACGAGAAAGGGGAGTTCGGATGATTGTCTATTTGGACGATCTATTGATTATGAATCAGGATGTGGCAGAGCTGAGGATACAGTTGAAGATGGTCATAGAGCTTTTGCAATCCTTGAGTTTCATAATAAATGTAGAGAAATCGGTGATGGAACCTTCTCAGATGTTAGAATTTCTGGGTTTTATTGTGGATACTGTCAGAGGTTTGTTATTATTACCAGAGAAGAAGTTGAAAAAGATTCAAAAGGAGGTGGAATCTTTAATGAGGAGAAATATGGTGAGTTTGTGAGAGATTGCAAGGATCGTATGATTTTTCTCATCATCAATTCAGGCTGTGTTTCCAGGCCCTTTACATTACAGGGCACTGCAATGCTTGAAGACTTCAGGTTTGGCTGTTGGTTTATGGTGCGGGGATTGTGTGCAATTGACAGAGGAAGCGAGGAAAGAGTTAAGTTGGTGGTTGGAAAATTTGGCAGCATGGAATGGTCGAGCTATTTTTGGAAAGAGACCAGATTATGTTTTGGAAACAGATGCGAGCAATCTTGGTTGGGGAGCATCTTGCATGGAACAGGAAGCAGTTGGTGTTTGGAATTCAATGGAACAGATGGAGCATATAAATTATTTAGAAATGAGGACAGGTCAATTTGCTTTGCAAAGTTTCAGGTCTTCGTTCCAAGGAAACTCTGTTCTTTTGAAGATGGACAATATTACCGCTGTAACGTATACTAACAAGCTAGGTGGGAGCAGATCAAGAAGATTGACAGAGATTGCACAGAAAATTTGGGAGTTTTGTTTGGAGCACAGGATATCCCTTCAGGCACAGTATCTTCCAGATCAGGAAAATTTAGTGGTGGATTAGTATTCGAGGAATATGATAGACTTCAGCGACTGGATGTTGGACAGGGACATTTTTCAGGAGATACAAGTTCAGTTTGGCCCTCTGGAGATAGATCTTTTTGCCTTCAGACTAACTTTTCAGCTGGAGGATTATTTCAGTTGGAGGCCGGACCCGAATGCGTTATCTGTGGATGCCTTCAAACAGTGTTGGAAGGGGAAAAAGGGTTATGCTTTTCCTCCCATTTCAATGGTTCAAAGGGTGTTGTTGGAGGTAAGGAAACAAGTTGTTCAGATAGTATTGGTGTGGCAGTGGAAGAACCTTTTTTGATTTGAGCTTACAGTGGAATGTTAATAGGTCGAGAAGGAGTAGAACATCCTTTGGTTCAGGAGGGTTCGCTCAACCTTCTAGTCTGGAAGATATCACGGGATCTGATGTATTTTCGGATCTTTCGGGAACAGCTTCAGATTTACTCAAAGAATCTTGGACACCAGGCACGAGAAAGAGATATAAGGGAGCGTGGTCAGTTTGGTTACGTTGGTGCATGGAAAGGGGTTTGGATCCCTTGGAGGCTGATGAGATGAAGGTCTCAAATTTTTAGCTGAATTATTTGAGAAGGGTTCATCCTACAGGACTATTAATTGTTATCGTTCAGCAGTTTCAGCAGGTCATGAATTGATTCAGGATATATCAAATGGTAGGAGCCCTGTTGTCTGCAGGATTATGAAGGGTATTAGGTTGAGGAGGCCTCCAAAATCTATATATGGTTCGGTTTGGGATGTGAATTTAATTTTAAAATTATTTGAAGGTTGGCCAGGGAATAGGTATCTAGGGTTGAGAGAATTTTCATGGTAATTGGCGTGTTTTCTTTGCCTGGTTTCTATTAAAAGAGTTTCAGATGTTAAGGCTTTGGATGTGAGTTTTAGGTTTTATCAACCTCAGGGAGTTTTGTTTGAGATTTGGAGGAGAACTAAGACTATGTCTAGTTCAGTTTTTTACCCTATGTTGGATGAGGTTTCCAAGATTTGTATTGTAAGGTGTCTCAAAGAATATGAGAGTAGAATTGCGAAGTTTAGATCTGATGGTGTAGATTAGTTGTTTATTTCGCATGTCAAGCCTTTTAGGGCGGTTTCTACTGCTACTATTGCTAGGTGGGTTAAGGCAGTCATGAAGGAGGCAGGTGTGAAGTTGTGTTGTTTTTCTACGCATTCGGTAAGGGGTGCTATGGCAAGTAAGGTTTATGTGAGTGGAGGAAGTTTAAGTGACATTTTGAAAGCTGCAGACTGGTCAAATGCAGAGGTTTTTAGGAGATTTTATTTTAAGCCTATAGAGCATGTTGCACATAAAGTTTTGGTTGGCTTTGAACATGCATAATGCTAGCCTCCTGTCTTGCCATAAAATGTTGATTCTCATAGATTAACTACATAGAGAATCGTGATTTTATTAAATACAAGGAGGCTAGCATTATCTCTCCCTCCCTTTGTTTTAGGGTTTGGAGGTTAAGTATTTTTTTTTAATCAAACATGTTATGTTGTGAATAATTATTGTGCTATCTTTACAGGTCTAAATGAATGGTTTATGAATTGAATGTATCTTTCAATTGCTTATTCTCTTGTTTCTTTTCAGAGATTTGAATTTCTTTGTGGTATTTATATTTGGTTTGGAGATTTTTGCTTTTGTCGAAATCGAAGAATATTTATTTTGGAGAAAAAGAGGAAGAAGATGGCGGACAACAGGATCTTATGGGACTTTAGTGTTCTATTTTAGTGTTTGTTGAAAAGTTCTATTCTAAATTGTTTAAAGTGCTGCAGAGGTGGCGAATAAACGTATTTATACATAATGCTAGCCTCCTTGTCTTTAATAAAATCACGATTCTCTATGCAATTATGTGAATCGACATTCTTGACTGCTTTCTGGCTTCTAATTTAGGTCTCGCCTAGGCAGTGCTTGCGCTGTCATTTTAAGACATGCTGTATTCAGGATATGGCAAACATAAGGAGATGATGGACAGAGCGCTGAAACTTTTCAGACACTCACCCCCAGTCACAGATCTGGGTTGAATCCATCATCATTCTTTAGCTCACTTCGCCACCTCAGTTCAGACTCAGCTATATGCAAATCAGTCTTGACCCCATGCCTCATGGGAACAGTTCAGCCCGAATTGCCAAGCAAGGTCTTCCCTGAACCGGGATCAAGCATCCTGGGATCGGTTTCTGAGTAACACCCTTCATCAACCAGGCTAGCTTAAATCCAGTAGCAAAGTGAGCAAGGGACCCACGTCTGGGCATACCCTGCCAACTTAGGGAGAACAAAGCAAACACAAGGAGATGATGGATGGAGCTCTGAAACTTTTCAGACATTCACCCCCAGTCACAGATCTGGGGTGAATACATCATCATTCTTTAGCTCAATTCGCAACCTTAGTTCAGACCCAGCTATATGCAAATCACTCTTGACCCTGTGCCTCATGAGAACAGTCCAGCCGAATTGCCAAGCCGGGTCTTCCCTGAACAGGGAAACAAGAATCCTGGGACTGGTTTCTGGATAACACCCTTCATCAGGCAGGCTAGCTTGAATCCAGTGGCAAAGTGAGCAAGGGACCCACGTCTGTGCATACCCTGCTAAGTTAGTGCGAATAAAGCAAACACAAGGAGAAGATGGACGGAGCGCTGAAACTTTCCAGACACTCACTCCTAGTCACAGATCCGGGTTGAATCCATCATCATTCTTTAGCTCACTTCACCACCTCAGTTCAGACCCAGCTATATGCAAATCAGTCTTGACCCTGTGCCTCATAGGAACAGTCCAGCCCAAATTGCTGGGTGGCATGCTGAGCAAAAGAATGATGGATTTAACTCAGATCTCTTGACTGGGGGTGAATGTTTTGATTTGTTCTGCATTCTGTCTATCAATTGTGTGTCTTTTGCTTTCATGCCCTAAGTGTGCTGGGTATGCCTAGATGTGGGTCTAGCACCCCTCATCAGCAAGCTATCCTTGCTGATGAGGGGTGAAACCCTGAAACCAGTCCTAGGATGCTTGTTTTAGGTCCAGGGAGGACCTGGCTTGGTAGTTTGGGATGGACTGTTCCCATGAGGCACAGGGTCAAGACTGATTTGCATATGGCCCGGTCTAAAGTGGGGTGGAATGGTGAGCAAAAGAATGATGGATTTAACCCAGATTTCTTGACTGGGGGTGAATGTTTTGATTTGTTTTGCATTCTGTCCATAAATTGTGTGTCTTTTGCTTTCATGCCCTAAGTGTGCCGGGTATGCCCAGACGTGGGCCCCAGGCTCACTGTGCCACTGGATTTAAGCTATCCTGGCTGATGATGGGTGAAACCCCGAAACCAGTCCTAGGATGCTTGTTTTAGGTCCAGGGAGGACCTGGCTTGGTAGTTTGGGATGGACTGTTCCCATGAGGCACAGGGTCAAAACTGATTTGCATATGGCCCGGTCTAAAGTGGGGTGGCATGGTGAGCAAAAGAATGATGGATTTAACCCAGATTTCTTGACTGGGGGTGAATGTTTTGATTTGTTCTCCATTCTGTCCATCGATTGTGTGTCTTTTGTATTCAGGATAAGGGCATAAAGCTCCGCCCATTTTCCACCCATCTTTTTAATTGGCTCCTGTCCCTGTCCTTTGTAAATGGTGGCTTTTCATTGGTCAATAGGCTTAGCAGTCCATCCTTATTACCACCTTGTCTCTTCTCGTAATCTTCCATGAGGACACCACCTGTTATTTGTGTTGATACTCCCTAGGGTTTAATTACAACCTCAAGGCACTATTTTCTTAAAAGGCTTCAGGCAGGGCACACTTGATCCTATGCTAGGCTGGCAGTGGTTACTTCACTCACTAGAACATCTCACATTTATATGGGACCGTCTATAAATGTACCTTCATCAGCTCCACACAGAGTATAAACTAATCCAAAAATGAATGTAATAATTATTTTGTCACATTTCAAAGCTACCAATAGTATATATGGAATACTGTCTTGCATGCAATGCATTATGGGTAGGGTGGATTTACCATATCTTCTGCGGGGTGCAGCACCATATATGGCCAAAAGAGGTCCCCTTTTAGCCACATATGGTACTGTTCCCTGCAACATGGCTAGACAAAAAACATTGCCATTTAGAATGCCAATAACTCCAAGTTTGTAGACGTGCAGTGCCGGTGCCTTGCTCACTAGGGACCTCTAGAAGCAGCTTGCGGTATTGCACTGAGACATGCAGCGCTGGTGCCTTGCTCACTAGGGACCTCTAGGAGCACCTAGATATGCAGGGCTGGTGCTTTGCTCACTAGGGACCTCTAGGAGCGGCTTGCGGTACTGCACTGAAACATACAATGCTTGTTTCTGGCTCACCACACAAGCATTTGCAACGCACTAAGTCTCGCAGTACTGAAAGTATGAGCTGTTGGTGTTGCATTATTATTTGCAACGCTAATACCTCAAACTATCAGTAATGCGAGACCCATTGCATTGCAAATGCTTGTTTTAAATTGGGACAGGCCGACATGAAACCAGCAGTAACAAGCATAATTGCCCAAAGTGTTTGTAGGAAGCTGGCTCTCTATATAGTGCACTAATAAGAAATACAATAAGCAGAGAGTCCAGTGAGTCCCAGACGAGAGGCAATCAATCAATCTCGGGTTTGTTAAGCACAACTACTCACCCGCAAGCATCACAAGGTGCTGGGGGGGGCGGGTTGCCCAGCTCCTGGATGATCACGGAGATTAATCGAAGAGCCAGGTCTTGAGGTCCTTCAAGAATTTGGAGAGTGTTGGTGTCTGTCCGAGGTGGAGAGGGAGGGTGTTCCATACCCTGCCCACAAGGAGGGAAAAGGAACGGCCTCCTGTTCTGGTCTTCTTGATGCACTGCACCATCACGAGGAAGAGCTGGGCTGAGCGGAGAGATCTTTGGGGTGCATGGAACATTAGGCGGTGGTTCATGTCGGCGGGTCCGGTGTTGTGGAGGGCTTTGTGGGCATGGGTGAGAAGCTTGAAGGTTATTCTCTTCTCGACGGGGAACCAGTGTAGTGTCTGCAGGTGTTGGGTGATGTGGCAGTGGTGCGGTAGGTTGAGGACTAGTCTGGCGTAGGCGTTCTGGATGTTCTGGAGTTTATGGGTGAGGTTCTTGTTGATCCCTGCGCAGAGTGTGTTGCCGTAGTCCAGTCTGCTGCTGAAGAGGGACTGGTTGACGGTTTTCCTGTATTTGAGGGGAATCATGTTGAAGGTCTTTTGTAGGAGACAGAGGGTGTGGAAACAGGAGGTGGTGACAGCGTTCATTTGGCTGTCCATTTTGAGTTCGGAGTCCAAGATTATTCTGAGGTTGCATGCGTGGTCGGTGGGGGAGGGTGAGTTCCCGAGGGCTGGGGGCCACCAGGTGTTGTTCCAGGCATCGGGGTGTGGGTCCATGATGAGAACTTCAGTTTTGCCCGTATTTAGTTGTAGGCAGCTGTTCTTTATCCACTTGGCGACTGCTCCCATTCCTTATTGGAAGTATATACTACTAATGCTCTCTTTTGTGGTAGTGTGGGTGAGGTGGGTTAGCAGTTAGGCTTATCAGAGGGTAATACTAAGCATTTGTTATACTCACAGAGGCAATAAATGAGACATACACTCAAAGAATAAATTGAGACCAATTGGCATAAATAAAACACCTAGGGGCATATTTACAAACCCCTATCGCCACCACAAAGTCACTTTCAGTGACGTTGTGGTGGCGATAGGGGCCTTGCCTTATTTACAAGGCAGCGTTAAGCCACTTAACATGGCTTAACACTGCCTTGTAAATAAGGCACCCTTTCACGCTGTATTTACCGTGAAAGGGCAGGTCAATGGGTGTTGTGGTGAGCATTTCACTGCAACACTCATTGATTGTGACGCTGTCCCCTATTTACAAGGGCAGCATAAATGGAGGCAGCACCAACATTAAGACGAGGGAATACCTAGTCTTAAACAGGCGAAATGAAGATAAATGCTTTGTTTCTCCTAATTTTTGCTGTTTCGATGTATGCTGCCTTGTGCAGCACACATAGAAACAGCATATTGCCAATGATTGTTTATGTGCAGGAAGGTCCC
Organism: Triturus cristatus; assembly: GCF_964204655.1. Lineage (NCBI taxonomy): Eukaryota > Metazoa > Chordata > Amphibia > Caudata > Salamandridae > Triturus > Triturus cristatus. Next base: position 122,267,027 of record NC_140586.1, on the reverse strand, counting down.
CCTTCCTGCACATAAACAATCATTTTTTTTAAAAACGACATTTTGCAACTTCTATGTGTGCTGCATTAAGCAGCACACATAGAAGTTACAAAACGGCATTTAAAGATTGTTTATGTGCAGGAAGGAGGACCTTCCTGCACATAAACAATCTCCCCTCTAAAGCAGACACCTAGTGCAAGGGTACCTATGTTTGCGCTAGGCAGCTGAACTCAGCGCCAGCGCTAGAGAACACGCAGGGGTGCACCGCATTCTTGTGAATATGGCACATCTCTGCATTTTCAGAATGGAGAAGTGTGGCGTTAGCAATTTTTGCTTAACGCCACGCTTCTCCATTCTGCTATAAATATGCCCTATAATTTTCAGATCATGAACTTCGTTGATAGGCAAGTACTTATTTTGTTTTGAATTTTCAAAGCTCGGATGATAACTCACAGTTGTGTCCAATTGCGCACAATGCATCCCTATGGGAGAAAACACATAAATGTATAGAAAATCATGTAGGTGGTTCTCAAGGTTCACCTTTGGATTTTAGGGTAGTAGCAAACCCAGGTCCAATGTTACACCAGCAGAGCGTCCCAGATTCGTCTGGGAGTAGGGTACTGGGCTCATACCAATAAGGCGCTACAAAGAAGGGGGGGCACCTCGAAACAGACTGCACAAGGGGGCTTACAGGTAGTCTGAGGCATCACAAACAAGGGATCAGGTTGCAAGAAACTCAGGAGCATAGCTGGTTCATTGATACCTAGGCCGGGCGGACTGGCTGCAGAGCACTTTGGTCAGCCGTGCTCTGTGCGTCAAGATGGTCTTTGCAGTGTGGGGCAAGCAGGTTGCAGGGATGATTTCAAGACAGCTGGGCAACTCACGCAGTAGGTCTCAGGAGTCTTGATGTCCCATGATGGGTGCTTGCTTCTTGGGCAGTTGGAGTGCAGATTGGACTCTTCATCTTGGTGTAAGTTGCAGGGAGTCCAATACCCCAGGTGTTTCCATGGCACATCTCCAGTTGGTCCTGGTGTCTTTACACTCAGAAAGGGAACAGATCTGACCCTCCAGAGCTAGTTTACTTCTGGTTTGGTTGCTGCATCAGCGCCGCCAGGGAGGGGTAAGTCTGTAAGCCGGGCCCTGTGGGTTCGGTACCTGTGGTCTGCAGGGGAGTAGTTCCTCTACTTCTAGGGAGTTCTTCAGTGATTGATGAAGGTCTGGAGAGCCTCTAGGGTTTTTAGAGGCCTCAAAGTAGCAGGACGAAACAGCACACCACAATGGTTGAGTCTTGAAGCAGCAGGCAGGGTTTCACGCCAAAATTCTGCAGCAGCTACTCCGTTCTCTGGTACAGCAGCTCTTCTTTGTGCGGTTCTTCTTTGGGTTCATCAAATCTTAAGATCTGGGTCGAGGGATGCCACCAAGAAACTAAATTTAGGGGTGCTAAAGGGAGTGAAAGGTAGTAGCTAATCGGCAACCTGTCTTTAGGGTGTCTATACCCTCTATGTGAACACTTCCATATACTAGGCCAATTCTCTTCCACCCTAGATAGAGGAATTGGGAAAGTGGGGTCCACATCACCTGCATCACCTGAGTGGTGTTGCTGGCTCATTGTGGCCACACCTCCTAATCTTACTAATTTTCCCACTTGTACCCCCACCAAAAGTGGGGTCAGGACAGGGGGGGTTTGGCATGCTCCACTAACTGGAGAAGCCTAGGTTGCATTTCAAAGGCGGCATGTCCTTTGAAGCTTTCCGTCCTGAATGGCAGATCCAGCTTGGAGGAGGCGTGAAACACCCCCGCCAAGAGCAGGCTTTATTCCTGGCCTCTGAGAGCGAAGAAGGCCAGAAACATGTCTAGTGGTGGCAGGCTGGCTGAGACCAGTCGGTAACCCCACTAATAGTTGGTAGGTTTTCAGATGACACTTTTAAGGTGTCCTCTGTAAGCATTAATTAACAAATCCAACACTGACATCAGTGAGGATTTATTAAGACAAGATGGTTGGTACCAAAACTCTGTGGGTACAGTGAAGCCATCATGGAGCTGGGGAATTCGTACTGAAAAGTATGAAGCCCATGGTCGCTCCCTGACTTCCCTGTGCACTTACAATTTCCAAAATTGAACTTGAAGATTGTAGGGTCATATCCAGTGAGGCAGTTATGTCCTCACATGGGATATAGTGCACCCTGCCATAGGGCTGTCAGTCCTGCTGTAGGGGTGGCTTACCTATGTCTCATGCATTGTCTGTGGGCATGGCATACAGGGATGTGTGCCATGTCGACTCTTCAGTTTACACTGCATCAAAACACGCCACCCGCACTAGCAGATGGCATGATCTTAATGAGAGGTCCCTAGGGTGGCACAATACATGCTGCAGCCCTAGTAGACCCTCTTCAGTGCCATTGACCTTGGTACCAGAGGTACCATTTACTAGGGACTTAAAAGGTAGCTGAAGTTGTACCAATTGTGGAATAATGGTTTAGGGAAAGAGATCTGGCACTGATGACCTGGATAGCAGGGACACAGTGCACCTTCACTGGGTCCTTGCAAATGCATTAACCTCCAGGGGTTATATTACCATTATTATTATTCCCTGAGATTTACTAGGCACACAAAGATCCATGCAGCAGGTGCCTTAACCCCATCAGATATTTTAAAATGCAGACATTGCAACCAATTAAGAAGAACAGATCTACTGCCATGTTTCTCCTTGTTGCCAATTTCTCTTTGACAGAGTTTAAAAATAAAGGGCATATTTACAGGAATGGTGGCAGAGCAGCAAGTTACCTTGCTGCACTGTCCTGCTCAAGGGCAGGAATGCATCGCATTTATCCAATTCAGAGCATTTCTGTCCTTTCTCTCTGTACTGGCACCATTTTAGCAGCCTAGCTCCAACATGTACAGGAAAGGGCACCTTCCTGCACAAAAACAATCCATAGAGGAGTTTTCCTCTTTCTATTTGCGCTCATAATGCAGCACACATAGAAAGAGGAAAAACTAGGAGAAATGCAGAAAAAACATGGGATTTGCATGGGCACACCCACCGCAACGCCCATGAAATGCCTCCCTTACGCAGAGTAAGGCAACATAGAGATTTGTGCTGCATCACATTACTCCATATTTGTGAAGCTATTCAAAGCCATGCAAAGTGGCTTTGCATGGCTTCATAAATGTGACTAGGAGCTTTGCGTCGTGCATGTACCATGTTGCACGGTGCAAGGCTTATGCAAGGCCCTCGTAAATATGCCCCTAAATGTATTAGTTGAGACCCAGATTTTGGGTTGGGTTGCGCCACTTTTTCGGCACAACCCCAACACAAAATCTAATTTGTTAAATCTCGTAATGCACTTTAATGTTCTCATGATAGATCTGCTAAACATAAGTGTGAGGTCTCAATATCTGATGTCACTTCTTGTGAGGTCACTTCCTCTGATGCCACGTGCGATGTCCCGTGCCATGATGTCATGTGCTGTGACGTCACATACCATGATGTCAGTTGCATATTACTTAATTTCATTGCTCCCCCCACTCCTTTTTTTAGGCTTGGGCCCTGAGAAACAAGTTACATTCGTAGCATTACAATTAAGAAAAAGAATACGTATAAAAAAAGTTGAAGTAATGCAAGGGTTCATGTGTCAAGGTCGATGTGGTGACTAAACAAAGGTAGTATATGGTGATGTAGCTAACACAATGTAGTGGCTGGTGGTAGATGCAATGCAATGATTTGTGTGAGTGTCAGTAATGTGTGCTGATAGTAGTGAAGTGGGCAGTGACCTAAATAAATAATTGGAGGGCGTGGTATTGTGCTATCTACCAGGATCTGGCAGAAATATTCTTACCCTATGTACCAGGAATGGTAGAATATACAAGGGGCTAATTATGAAAGCTGGCTGGGCCTGCTCCATCCCGATGAAGACTCTGAGAATGAGTGACAGTGTGCCGAAACGCAATGCGTAAGTATGTAGTACTATGAATATGTTTCTCTTTCACTCATTTTGCTGCCAACTTAACAGATATGTAGGGGCAAAGTAAATAAAGCTAGAACTGTACTTAGTACTGGGAAATACCATTCACTAAGTTGAACTTTGCCAAAATTATATTGATGTCCTTCTAATCACATGGCTCTGCTACATTAATATTCATTTTAAATGGTATTATTCTGCAGAGACTTAGAAAACACCTATATATGTAAATAAATTATTGAAAAAATTATGTTGGTTTTCAGCAAATATATCCATTGTCCTGAGAGTTTCTGATCCAAACCTAGATGCAGAGCAGTCATCATTGTTCATGTGGCCAGTCAGAAACCTTTTGGGTTTTCAAAAACAGGCTCTATAAGTGTGTTTGTCCTTGAAATCCAAATAATACTGACTCCTATGGTGAAGAGCCCATGTTTCTTTTTTCCTGTTTGGGACTGCAGAGACGTTTCAGGTACTCCACCAATTTTAGCATTTTGTACAGTATGAAATCAATTAATATTCAGATGATATTCAAATACAATCCGCTTTGCTATAGGATGGCGCAGTGCTTTCTTTTACGATTGCCTATGTTGAGTAATCATCTTTGATCAAGGAGATACTATGTCATTTCAATCTTTAGGTCAAGTATTTGAGAAAAAAATGCAAGACTGTGCTCTCCATACTATCCCACTCCATTCTTATTCCAGTTTATACAGTGAACTTATGAGTCCACACCGTTTCGGTTATGCTATCGTGTTATAGGACTTCAACGTGTCAATGCCTGATAAACCTATGCTCTTCATGATTTTGCTTTGCAGAGTTTACATCATTGCCTCTTTAACCTTCACTCAAATCCTTCTCAAGAAAAGAAACTAAATAAATGCTGGCTGGGACATGGCTTATAATAGGCCAGGTTAAGTTAGTGGCTCAGGAGAACTTTGAGTAAGTGTTGAGTTAGCAGCATCTCTACCAGAAAACTTTTGCCTTGCAGATAATAAATAGCAGACTTTAAGGGAAGAAGCTGTTCGAATCAGAAAGTAGGTGATGAGCGTCCTTTCCTCCACCACACATGTCCGTGAGAGTGTTGGGAACTCATCACTTGCCAGCACCCTAGAAGTTCACACCACCGCACCCAGGTTCAGCGCAGCCAAGAATCCGAGCATCCTTGTAACGTAAATTAAAGCATGACACCTGAAATCAATACATTTACCTCTGCCAAATGTTATTGCACTGAAAGGGCAGGTAATAAATGTGATTAAGAAATGGAATTACAACATCCACAGAATGCCAACCTAATTACCGAGCCAGCCACAGCAATTAGGCTGGAGAGCAGAACTCTTGGCGAAGACACGAGGACCTGGCTGTTGCGAGGAAGGCATGCCGGCAACGCGGAGGCTAGGTGAGAGCAACATTTATCTTTATTCAACTTAATGAAACAAAATGGAAAATTGATGACTGGATTCCCGCCAGATGCAGTCGATCAAAGTGACGTAACGGAAGAGGCATTACAACTGGTAGCCCGCCTCCCCTCTGTCACCTGACTGGGCTGTCTTCAGGTTTGCCTTCATGAAATGCTTGTGCAATTTTGCCTGCTTCCAATACACTAAGGGACCTATTACTGGTCTGGTGGTCCATGGACCGCCATACATGTGGGAGCGTGGCGGTGGCCGTCTTTCGACCACCCAGTTATGAGACGGGCGGTCAGACTGCCACAACCTCACCACAGCAGCAAGGGAACCGCCATTCCCTGGCAGTGTTGCAGCGGTGTTGAGGCATCTATATGCTTGACAGGACCACCCTGGTCCCGCCAAGCATAGTAGGAGTTTCCTCTCTGCCAGGGTTTTCATGATGGTTTCAGAGAGGAAACAAAGGGGGACCTACAGGGCTCCCTTGTACATCTGCGCCCTGTGGATGCACATAGGAGGGCCCAACATGTGTCCCCTATGTGCATGCACCCCAGTTCCTGCACGGCATGGACTGTTCAGTCCACAGCTGTGCAGGAACTATTTTTGGGGTTCCCATTGCGGTGCCTGTTTTTAGAGGCACTACCGTGAGAATGCCAAAAAAGCCTGCCAGACAGGAGGAAACTTCTAATCTGGCGGGTGGTGAAATAGTGGGCGTACTCGGCGCAGCACCTCCAAAGTGGTAAATGGGCCCAAAGTGATTTGACTGACTGTTCCTGGTGCCACATTTAGAAAGATTCATGAATAGTCATCACATTCTACAAAATGTGACCTTTTTTAAATAAAACATTTTATTGGGGTTTGTACAACCAATAGGCAATATTACCAAATAAATATTTATGGACTAAGGTTCGACTAGGCTGTAATTTCGACCAATGTTATGAGCTTACTGTGCTTACAAAAGGCCAAACAGGCGAATACATTTCTTTAAAAAAAGGACTGAGGCACTCCGCTGCCAATTAATCATTAAGTCCTACAAAGCTTAGACTGATGTTACTAGCGTTTGTACTGAAAAATTGAGACATAAACTGTCCCCCAAAAATTACCAACATAGTTTTTAAATCCTGCAAAATTTTGAGGGCTATTACTAGCCAAATTTGTTTACTAAATGCACTATTTGTCCCAACATTTGTGAAATAATCATGCATTAACTCCAATGTTAAGTTCCACAAAGTATTTGGGACAAGATGTGCCCTTGTGTTCCTAGGATTCAGGAACGTATACCAGTCCAGGATAGCTCACATTTCATGCTTTGCAATGGAGGTACAGATGCTGTAATGGTGCCACTTGAGAGAGGCTCGTCTCTACTACAGTTTTATCACTAAGCGACCACAGCAAGCATTGGCATAATATTGTTATTTACCACTAGTTGAAGGGCAGGTTCCAACAATCTGGTTTGCGCCCTAAAATGGCTGCCCTTAGTGAGTCATGTCGCCCGGGATTCCAAAGATATCTAACTTTTCTTTGAATTTACGCTATTGCTAGGAGATTGTAGTATCCCCCAGGTGAGAGAAGACGAGAAAGTCACTCTGTGTGTAGTTTATTGTAATTTGACTTTTAAAAGCAAACAAATCACTTGGGTCTCTGTTGAGTCAAAGACATCAGTCAGTCAGATGCAGGATATTAAAAATCTTAGGATTAAAGCGATTTTTCCACAGCCACGCTTGACGTGAGGCAGCCCTGGCTTCCTCTTCTGCTGAGACCTGTGTGGTACCCACATACCCACATACCCACACTTGTATTTAAAGATGGGTTTAGCCAACCATCGTGGATTCGGAGGGGAGGATTGCAAGGGAGGGGAACGATTGAAAGTTGCCAGACAAAGTTGTATTTTTCTGTAGAATCCAGGGTTCTTGCAAAGTGGTGGGCGGGAGCTGAGGGGCGAGCGGGGAGAATGGGTAACCAAAAAAAAAGAACTTACCTGCCCCTCCGACACTCCTCTTTGGCTCCATGCAATGCAGGCACAGGCTCCCAAATTCCCCTACAGCCAATCCTGACCCTGCTCTCATGCTGACAGCAGCGTCAGGATTGCCCGGAGCTCTCTGAATTTGCACTCTCAGATAGACTGGAGCCTGTGCCTTCTGTCTCCAACCCCGCAATGCAGCTCGGGTTGGACACAGCTTCAGTTGCACATGACAGTTTGGCCGTTCTGAGATGGCTGGCCAAACCATGATGCACACTGGCAACAGTGTACCTACCGTTCCATCTCTGCCTGTCATCCCCATGGCCCTGCCCCTACTCACGACACTACTAGGACAAATAAAACGATAATAAACACAGGTTTATTACTGTTTCAATTTTCATTTTTTTGGCTAATGGCAGGGGGAGGCGACACTCTTCCGCCACAGAGGAGGATCTGCCATTGGTATTTCTAGAGATCAGCAAAAGTTTGGGGCTGGTACGTGCCTTCATTTTGTCAACAGCAGGAAAGAACAATGCAGATGCATTTATTTGTGCAGGTCCAAAATGACGATCCTGCCTCTCTGTTGTTCTCCTTGTGGGCTGCAGGTGGAAGATGATGTGATACTATCAGAGCAGGATCGAATGCCATAACCAACCTTAATTCAACCATAACCAACCATACCCAACCATAATCAAATGGACCAGTTAGAGTCATGGCCTCCGGCAAGGTGGGACTGATTTTGGTTTCTAATCCAGCCCTGTCTGCATGGAGCAAATAAATGCAGGCTATCATATCCTTGCTAGGAGTCACAGTGGAACAATGTGGAAAGAGTTTGGGAATGCCATATATGGTTTTCTCCCAAGAAAGATCCACTGTGTCTCTGCAAGACCTCTCAGCATTATAAAGCACAAAAAGGCCTGTGCGCCGCTTACGCTAAGCGTTCCTGCCCAATACAAGACTCTCACAGCCCATCACAATGGGAGAAAACAGTGGGCATTTGCGTTGAATGCCCGGCACCTGAACAATGGGAATTTCCATCTCTCATAGAAGTCACTTACAGCAACAGTGTCTCTCAGTCCTGAAGCCAACCCAATGACGTCACTATAGCACTTTTTTGTAGCTCTCCTGTATAAGACAACAACATTGGGCTTCACCTTGGCTAAGGATGACACCTTTCACTGAGAAAAATGCCAGATATTTGTTTTTTTTATGAGTATGCAAAAGCCCGAAATTATACTTAAATATGACTTTATGTAAATATTCATTTTTTCAGTCGTGTTTAACATGGCTTTGCTGCCTTTGTTTACTTTTACATGGATCTTTAACCCCTTCAGCGCGGCGCGGATTACCGCGCCGTGCTGAAGGTTCGTTGCGCGGGCGAGGCCATGACGGAGCGGTTCAGTCATGCGCATAGCGCGACCGACGCGCATGACGGAACCGCTCCGTCACACGCATCGAAGGGGTTAAGACAGCTCTAGAACAAATTCAAAAGTCTTTCTTTATATTAGCTATTGTCAATATGTAAAAATAAGAGGCAAAATACCAGCTTTAGGTGATTTTCCTACTTTTTGTACCAGCATTAAAATACTGGTCATGCGATAAAGAAAACAGCTACGTGCTAACCCTACCTTTGGCCTTAGCTCCCTGGGGAGCAGCCTAAAGCCAGTGGGCTCTGTGATTGTGTCATACCAAAATATCAAGTTTTCAAAATCGACCTACACATAAACCGGTTCCACATCATCAACTTACAGGACATCGGCAATGCAAAAACAACAATTGATGAACAAAATGCTGAACAATGTCAAGCATTCACCCCAGTACAGAAATCTGGGCCTAAATCCATGAGTTTTTTTGCTTCCCATGCCATTCCAGTTTAGACCCAGCCAATCGAAAATCAGTCTTGACCCTGCTCCCAATGGGAATAGTCCAGCCCGAACTACCAGACCTGGTCCACCCTGGACTGGAAGCAAGCATCCTAGGACCGGTTTTGGTGAATCACCCCTTATCAAGCAGGATAGCTTGAATCCAGTGTCAAGGCAAGCATGGGACCCACGTGTGGGCATACCCGTCCCACTCGGGGAGACAAATGCAATAAGTTAGTGAGCACAAGCACTTTAGCACTGGCTAGCAGAGTCCTAAATCTAACAAAAATGGATTAGGCAAAATAGGAGGGATGTAGTCAAGCAGTTTGAGGTACTACCACCCAAGAGTGTCAGGTCTAACAACTGTCATTTACAGTTTGTATTTGCCCAAAAACACATAAAGGATGGGGCAAAGGGTCAGCCCGCTTCAGCCACTGACTCTGTGAGCTATGGTATTTTGCTTGATCATATGTGTACAGCCCCCAAAAAAGATGTGTACTTCAGTGCAACTACTTGGTGTGGTGATATTTCTAACCAGCTGCTTATTTTCTTTTGAAGATCTGCCCCATCTTGGTCGGAAAAACAGGTCGACTGAAATTGCGGCTCAGAGCTCCAATCTTCCTCACCTCAGCAGGCTTCCTTCCTCCTTCCTCCTTCCGCGCTCCACCATGGGACCAAAGACGGTCCGCGCCACCTCTGCTCGCTCCCCTTGGCGCCTTCACGATTCGAACGGCACTGGATTGGACTGTCAAGTGGCAACCCCTCTCAGCCAATCCTGGCACTGCCAGCAGCGCCAGGATTGGCTTAGGGCACGGTTACTACTCGCCCGCCTGCCCATTAGGAGACCGAGGTTTGAGTCTTTGCTCAACCCTCGCTCTCCTAATGGGCATGCGCCAGCCAGAGCAGACACTAGTGCGCATGACAGGGCACGGCGCAAAAATTCACCCTCCGTCCCCACTCATGCGCACTTGTGCTGCTGCCTGTTGCCCCTGGTCTGACAATCATGTCAGTCAACATGACGCCGGACCGCCCACCCCCTTCAGACTCTGAAGGGGGTGGGCGATCCGACGTCATGCTGACTGACATGATTGTAAGTTAGTTCTCCCTCGGGCCGGCATCTTTGAACTTAAGTAAACTGATTCAGTTTACTTAAGTTCAGAGACGCCGACGCTGCGGGTGGGGGGCTACGCCCCAACGCCCCAATGGACGCACCGCACCTGCAAGGTTGCCAAATACTAAACTGTGACAAGTCATACCTGCTTTGCCAATTGAGAATTACTTCTTTTGTCCTACTGTTTTTCCCAAAAACATTTTTTTCAATTATTTATGCTTTGCAAGATGTTATCCACCAACACACTTTTGTAACTGGAGGATAAATGGTAAACTGGTTAAGACTCAAATGTTTGGAGTCAAGTATTGAGTTGAAGGCGACTTGGCTTCTTATTCAAGCTCGTGTGATATTTCATACGCATATGTGTGATATTTCGAATCCAAATCTATTCATATGTCCCTGATGCTGGTCTTGGAGTTGGAACATCATTAATGGACAAACCAGGACAGTTTAGGCCTCCGTCAACTCTTTAATAGCTAGATATACATTGCAGGATCTTGACGTTGGAGCTAATTTCAACTGACAGCAGCACTCACTCTTCACAAAATGTAGGTCCCAATCCGGGGTGTCATGTATGTTCAATTAATACCACACACCTGTACAGTAACCCTTGAGAATAACAAGCAGAAGCAACCTCGAGCTTCCTCACAGACACCGCCCACATAGCAGCAGTACAGGTTTTCATAACCCTAAACATAGGATAGTGTACAGTCAACTGACTACCATAACGTCTGCGCAACATGCCAGAGGTTTTTTTTCCAGAAAAGGATGTGGAAAGCGTTTTCATCATTATCGGATAATCCACCTTTTACTTCTGATTTCCATAATTTCTATGAACAAAAACATGAGCAAAAAATTGTTTTTCCAAAAACTGCTCAATGAATCCCAGAATCCCTGAATGCAAATAAGTCATCTTTTCACAGCGTAATATCTTTTATCGCTCACTACAATTACTACATTTATTATAGTCGCAGTACCAGAACTAAATAATTTAATTTGCTTTTACAGGCAGTTTTCCAAGTTATTCAGGTTCCTTTCATGTTCAGATGCTCACACATAGTTATCCACTCCATTGCATTTCAATGGGCAGTTCACAGTGTTTCCAGGGAAACCAGGAAGAAAATAGCAGCCGCCTAATCACCAGAAGGCAAGGCAGCATAGGTATTGGTTACCGCAGGCTTCCACTAGTACTAGAATTATAAAAAAAAAAAAAAAAATAAACAACAAAAAAAAATGAGTGCCAATGTCCAACGTTTTTCTTGATGGATAGTCCTTCTGTTTTCAAATCCAGTTGCCTTGGTTCTCCTCGATATGTTTGGTGCATTCGACACAGTGTTTGATTCCAAGAGGCCAGGATTGGAGGCATGGCACATCAGTGCTGTGAATCCAATTGAAAGGATAGATTTCAAGCAGTCTACCTCCCTCTTGATGTGTCGGCTTACAAGGCATTGGATCAGCGGGGGCCACGGAGGTCTGCTTTAAGTCCAATCCTGTTTAACACCTATATCCGTCCTTTGGCTACATTAGTCAGGTCTTTTGGAGTCATTTGCATGAACTGTCCAGAAATTGATCATTGCTTTGTTCAGATCAGGGCCATCCCCCCCTGAGACATGTTTCCTCGTTGGATTACCGCTGTGCGTCCTGGTCAATGCCCTAAAGTTTAACTCCGACAAGTCTGAGGTTTTCTGGGTTTCTTACACCTCTCGGCTAGACCTTTCCCGTCAACCTTTTAGCCTCCATCCAGGTCGGATCCTCTAAATCTTGTGAACACTGTAAAAACTTAGGTTTGTACTTGGAAGACAATTTGTCCCTGACAAAACAGGTTAATCATCTGACCTTCTCCTGTGTTCTCCTGTTGAAGGTGGTGGGGAAAACTGTCCTGCTTGTTCCCATAAAGGCTCTTCACATTTTAGTCCAGACTACTATTTTTAGTGGCCTTGACTACTCTAACTCTATTATGTGAGTGCCCCTTTCTGCTTTGTAGCATAAGCTTCTACATATACAATATGCTAGATTAGCCTTTGGAATGTAGATACTCCTCAGCATTTAAGGCCCTTGACACGAACATTAGATTCTAGCGACAAAAAGGATTGTGTTCGAATCCCTCTGTCTCGTGCATGGAGCTATTTACCACTTAGGACCGCTCTACCTAAGGAAACATATTTGCATCTATGTCCCTGGCGGTGTCTATATTCTCAGGATACCTTGCCTATTTCTATCCCCAGATTCAAACGGTGGAATTCTCTGCCTATAACCCTGCACAAATTGTTAGTACTTCTGCACTTCAGAAAGGCCTGAAAGACCTGCTCGTATAGATGCTAATGAAGTGACCTCCTTATAGACATTTTGGGATAGAGATGCCCCTGGCTGGTTCCTGCTCAGTCTCTCAGCGCCAGGACACCGGTATACTTAATTGTCTGCTCAATAAATCGATAAGATCACATAACATCATATTGGTGGACACAAAAGAGGGACTGGTCTGCTGTAAATGAAGGCAGTTGAGGACCAAGATCAAACAATGAAGGAGGTAGCAAACAAATGCCCGCCTTTTTCGATAAGATTATTGAACTTTACAGGGATTTATGGCTATCAGTTGGTGATGACCAAATAGGCTGGCAACACAGCTGGTTGGTAGGATCTGTAAAATATATGCATCTACAATGTCACAAAGCATCTTAGCTAACCCTGTGAATAGCTGACTATTGTGGAAGGAGTCCAATGGAGTAGATGTTTTTAGATTAGATTAGCGGAAGGAGGAACTAAAGACTATTGGCTAATTACTCCTTTTCGGACAAGACTACTACCTTCGGGTGGATTAAAATGCTGGACGAGCTTGGACAACCACCTCAATTTTTGCAAAAGTAGGAGGAAGTACAGGGAACTGACTTATTATATGTTTCTGTATTGGGTGCACACGTACCTAAGATGTGGAGCAGATTCAGCCACGGCCTGTGCAGTTAAGAGCTCTGGGGCTGGGTCAGGGGGGATTTCGACAGACGACAAAGAGGGACATTTTATTATTTCTTTAATTTTCCCTCATCGTCGTCAGTCGAAATCACCCCACCCAGCCCCACCGCCCCACCCAGCCCCACCACCCACCACTCTTACCTGCACGAGCCGCGGCTGAACGGATTGATCGTATATCTTTCTATATATATTTTTTTGCGCTCAGTTGGTAGGCATTAATAAGTAACATATAAATATCTTTTTCAGTGTTTTTCAATTTTTTTCTTGATCAGTGCCCTTCAGGTATGATTTTGTTTTCGTATGATTACAGAAGCATGGGCACTGTATAATATATGAGTGATTATCGTGATTAACAATTCCATTCTCAGTGAGAACTAATTGTTTCATTGAGCTCCGTATAATAATGTGTTGATTCTTTTCACCACAGTTGTCCGCTTCATGTTTTGTTTATTATTATTACTACTTTAAATTAAGGTAGTTGCGGACCAGGATCAAACAGTGAAGGAGGTAGGAAAGCTTCCATTTCCCTTGAAATGAGTTCCCACCAGCATCCACCGGCACAAATTAAGTATAGGATTCCACTTAAAAAAGGACCATGAAAAAACACTGCATCTTACATGAAATATTGTAAACTGCACCTAAACAGTAAGGATCAAAAATGTACGTGGTATTGCCCACGTAGATATTAACTGTGGTTGAGAAAGGAGACAGCTCGAGGATAAGGACCTGGGGTGGAACATGGGCTCAGACGACTGCACTTCTTGGTCAATAATGCCAAAAGGATGCCCGCTCTGTTCGATAATATTATTGAAATTTACAGGGATGTATGGCTATCAGTCGGTGATACCTAAACAGGCTGACAAACAGCTGGGTGGTAGGATCTGTAAAATGTATGCGTCTGCAATGTCACAAAACATTTTGCCTAACCGTGAGAACATCTGTCTGCTGCTGCTAAGTGTCTCTATGGGGTAAGATAGGGTAATTGAGGACACATGAACGAAGAATTAGCAAGCAACAATGGTCCAATAACAGATACTTACTGCTAATGGCTTCCACCCCGATCTGACTCTCTCACAAGAAGTAACGATTCATCATACTGAGTTCCCACCGATTTGATCCATTTTCTGGAACAGCAGTAATGTGAACACGGCATGGAGCCCATCCTGCGGGAGGGCAACAACCTTCTATTGCCCCCTCTCACCTGTGAGTAGGGGAGCAATGCAGGTTTATGTTTAACATCTTACGTCATCGCCTTACCAGGTGTAAATAAAACAAACATTTACAATGTGATAGATCTCGCAATTGCGAGATTTTGAGTTATTGGCATTGTAAATGACAATACCTTTTATTTCTGTGTTGAAAAAACCTGCAATAATGAAAGACATTTTGATTTACAATACCAATAGGTCAAAGTTTCTAAAATGCGAGATCTATTGCATTACAAATGCTTGTTGTTCACAAGCGCCCCATGCTGTGCTTTCATGTTAATAGAGACCACGCCCCTGTCCTTAGACGGGCTGTGTCCTAAGAAAGGTCTGCGGCGGCTATTAAAGTGAAAGTGCGGTCTGGGGAGGATTTACCAAAAACAAGCAAGCGCCCTGTGAAAGCGTGTATGGCACCCAGAATGTCGTGCCTACCTTTGGAGAAACTCACAACAACAGAAGTAAAAGGGCCAGTCCTCATGGGAGGTTACAAATGAAGACAAGGAGGCACTAAGGAGGGACTAACAAGTCCATTAACAAATCAGAAATCAGCATTTAAGAAGGACGATGACACAAGCCAATGACAAATATGGGTGGAGAGTGGGCGGGGCTTCAAGTACGTACTCCAATACAGCATGCTTCGCAGAGCAACGCATGCGATGCCCAGGCTTGACCTAAAAACACAACAAATCACGTCTAAAAAAAGTGCATGCACCTGCATTTGTGACATACTGTGAACTAGCTCAGTTGTTTATGGGCACCCTCGGAGCAGGTGTTTGAGCCACCTGAAAAGCTATAGACTGGCTTCTGAGCAGGATCGACTCAGTCTTTCATCCTCCCAAAGTAGAGCACATGCATACCATGGGAATACCAAGACTGGCAGCATATAAGATTGCGAAACTTCAAGCAAATGGAAGCAAATATAAAACATGTTATTAATATAATACATATTACCTGTGGGAAAATGAATGCAGATTTCTTCTTTTCTACAAAAGTACTGATACACTCTTTATTGCCTTTTGTCTGTTCATGGGTCCTTTTTGACAAATGTTATTACATTTTGTAAATGTGCGCTTTAGGCTGGGAAATACTTCTGATCGCCCTTTGTTCTAATCAACTCCAGTTTTTAAAAGTCGTTTTCTCCAAACCAATAAAAAATGGCGATTCGTGAGTCAGATGTGTTTATGATGTTTTCGACAATTACTTTGATCACCACATGCATTAACCACCGAACTCTTTAGTTTAAAACCCCAAGCGTTTGCAATGTGGTCGTACACTGCCCCCTATTGTACGGTCAGGGAAACCCTACTATTGGTAAAGAAAAGAGATGGCAAAGGCGCATGCACAGTCTTCCTCTGCCTTAACGCTACGCCTTGCTGCTTGGCCATTCACAATTGAAGACCATCAGATGGTATCTCCACCAAGCAAGGGGGTGGGGCTGAACGGCTTGGCAACCATAAATGAGCTGAGCAGTGCTTAATTTGTCAAAAAAAATAAGTGCCAGGACCCTACTGCAGCCTGCCCCACCCATACCCCGCCAGCGCTGCCAATAGCAACACAAACAAAACACCTAACCATCGCACTCCTACAAGTGTGAAAACTCAGACTATTTCAGGCCACACAAAGCTATAATAATGACATGGAATGCTGGTAATATTAATTTTCAATGTATATTGACTTGATGAACACAGTTGTGCTCAACTCAAAAGACAGCGCCACCATGTGGTGGACGGTCACGAGAGCCAGTGCCGAGCACCAGAAACCACCGGTTCAAATTAGGCCCTCAGCTGAGAAGACACGTGATAATAGAAATGGTGAATAGTGGGTTTTAATTCTAATGTTCAATACTTGGCTCACGCCAAGCAGGAGAGTGGAGTAAGGACAGTAGTGTCCTCAAATGTATCTGGAAGTACAGCCATCCAACCATGGCAATCACCCTGCAGATGGTGCCCATTGCACAGGATCATAGGGCTGAAGGCGCCATTTAAAAAACAAGGTTGAGCACTGGCCTGAAAAAAGCTGCCTTGGCAAAAAAATGCACTGTTCTTTGCGCAACTGCACTTATCCAAACTATTAATCACCAGGTTCCTTGCTGTCACTACAGAGATGACTGGTAGGAAAATGTCTGTGTTTTTTCTACACTTTGTCACCAATAATAAATCAGGATGATAAAATTGCCCACTCTAAATGCGAAGAATAAAAACGCATTCCAGAATTAGGAATGTTGGCAGTAAAATGCCGGACTTTCGAAACAAGCATGAGTTAAAAAGTTTTAAAAGTTACACATATTTTCAAAAACGAAAATTGTTAGTACTGGTGTATGACATATTTTAAGAACTTTGGAAAAAATCCAGAAACAATATTTTCAAAAGCATAAATCGCAGATTTGGCATTTTTAAAGTTAGGATTGCTGAATGTATTTTCTTACATAAAGTTAGGAGTTTATAAAACCTTTGAGGTTGTTAATTAAAGAGCGTTAAGAATAATAATATACATTTTTTTTAAACTGTTCAATGTTATACAGTGGCACACATTTTTATGAGGAGCTTTACAGGGAATTTTCAAGTTTGTACAGTCTCTACTGGAACTCAATTGCAAGTAAATTTAAGGTGACAAAACTATTTTGTTTATATTCGTACTCTACAACTACCATTGTCTCACTGGAAAGAGAGATTACAAAACCCTGTAATTGAGTCCTTCTCAAACACACTGAAACCACAAATCAGCACATCCGAAGAAAACAGCTGGCTCATTGAAAATTGCAAGGACATGAAACAGTACAGAAGTTATGAAAGAAATTGGAGGGCTTTAAAGAAACCTTTGATTGTGCAGTTAACCGCATATATATATCATCAGGTATACAAGGGAGCCAGTATCAAAACAAAAGAGTAGGCCTGGGTAGAAAATGTCATTCTGCTCATGGAATTGGCAGAATTTGACAACTCTGCATTACTCTTGTAATGCGGCGTTCCAGCCAATTCTGTCAATCACCTTGTGGCAGAATTTGTTCTCCCACGAGGGTCCAGAAATGCAAGCTGGCGAGCAAGTGCGATCAACATTTGGCATCCGCTAGCATGACTTTCAGTCGGTAGGAGGGCCTACAGCGAGATTTTCTAACATGGGTGGCCGCGAGCAGTCACAGGTGCAGTCGCAGTCAGAGGGCTGCTCCTCGAGTAGATTTTCTACTCGAATGGCAGCAAGATCATCTCGAAAGGCCATGCACTCTTGCGCACCATGTGGTGTTGTTCGCACTGAATTTTCAGCAAAGAACATACTACCTGCACTATAACGCAGTGCGATGAGTATTGTTTCTTAATGAATATTTTTATTGTTTTTAGAGGATATCACAATAAATCAATACTAAAAAAAACACAAGCAGTGCCACCAGGTGTAGCACCGAAATAGGACCTCAGTGATCAGGTAAAACAATGAATGTACAGTTAGAGGCAGTAACAAAAATCATCATGTTCTATCAAGGCAATGCATTCCCTTAAAGGGTACAGAAGACACAATCCCTCACTGAGGTTTGTGAGAATACATAGAGAGATGAAATAAAGAGAGCTGAGGGCCATTCAGGGACACCACTCGAGGTCGGTCTCATCGCGCCTGTGTCTGAGGCTGACATGGAGCCATCAGAAGGAGGATCATCCACCAGCACCCGGGCTCCTCGGTACACACAAGGACAAGCCAACAAATAATGTCCCTTGGAGGCAGTGTTGGACTCTTCCAGACTCCTGAGCCTCTTTGAAGTAAATTGAGTCCTATTCACAGTTCGCCCATCCCTTCAGTTCCGACCAGCAATTATATATATCGGGCCTCCTGGCGGACTTCCAACTCATAGTCAGTTGTCTGCAGGCGAGAATCAAGGTCACACCTATAAATCTATTGGTAACCTTCCCAGCTGGCGATCATTCATGAAGGACCAGTAGGCATAAGGAAGGGCTCAAGGTGAATTCCCTATCCGTGGCCCCCAGAACCACGTGGAGGACCATGTGAGAGGGCAAGACCAGACCATGTGAAAAAAGTAAGGCTGGGCGGATAACTCTGCTCCGCCAGAGAATTTTGCAGAGTTTTGAAACTCCGCACTCTGTCTGAAGTACGAAGTTTTCCAAAGTCCGCAAAGAGGAACCACCCGGTGATCCTGCCAGTAATAAAACCTCCCACAACCAGGCAGGCCCTATTGTATCAAACATAAAACTACAGCTGCATTTGCACCACTGCCGTCAAGCTGACAAAAACACCACAAAGCACAAAACAGGTTCTCCAAAGAACCTCCCCCATCCCCAAGGACTGATACATGCAAAAATCCTGTCCAAACAGCACCACACACAGGTCCCAAAGAGGAACCAACTAAAGGCCAAAAGGCCATCTAACTACAACAGTAGGAAGGGATACAGTACATGATCTGGCCCGCCAAGACCTCACAGCCCCCCACTGAACTCCTCAAGTAAAATTAAGGAAAGCAGACATTAAGAAACAGGTGCAAACCAGCCCATCCTGCGCATGTTGCAAAACAAAGCAAAACAATCAACGCATGCCCAGAGGACCACATCAAACCAGTTTGTCCACAAATCCCGGAGTGACCCCGGGCAGGGTGCCTTCAAAACCAGGAGTTGTGGTGTCTTCAGAGTCCAAGACAGAAGATGGGGGTCGCAAAGAGTCCCTGCCAGGACCCAGATAAGCAGCAATCTCAACTGCCCTTGACTGGTTCAATGCCATATGCGACTTAGAAGGATGTGTCACACCTCACCAGAGAGAACGTTGATTGGCCCAGATGTCTCAGACTGCACCGAACCCTTGCCACAGAGTTCAATCCAGTCCCATGCCACAGACAGATCCGTGATGAAATGCACTTTTTCCCCTGATTGGACCGGCAGGTGAGCGGGGAAGAGCAAGGAATGAAGCAGTTCCATGTCGCATAGCTTCTTTTTCACAACCATAAAAGACACCCGCTGCATTTGAACTTGGAGAGTAAAGTCAGGGTACAGAGACACCTTGGCATTGTCCACCACAAATTGGCCGTGGGTGCGGGTCTAATGTAGGAGATGAACCTGGTCCCCTAAATAAAGAAGACCAGCCACCACAGGACATAGGATGAAGTTCCTTAGCCGGCACCCTGCGCTCCCACTACAATGTATAGAACTTGGAGAGACCCTCGGGAGCCACCACCTCTTGGAGCCAGGTCTCAAGGAAAGTGAACAGGGAGTCCTCCTCTGCATGCTCAGGCAGCCCCACTATGCGGATGTTTTAACATTTGACCCATCCCTCCTGGTCATCTAAGCGAGTGGCCAGGCACCTATTCTGCACCTCAAGAGCCCAGATGTGAAGATCCACCGATTGAGCCACTGGTGCCAGGGTCTGTACCATGGTCTCCAACGCCCTGACCCTCTCTGAGATCTTTTGCAAATCTTCTTGGCTAAGACCCAACTCAACAGAATGGGAGTTTAGTTTCTGCTTCAACCGTTCCCAGAAGCATCAATGGCGACTAGAAGTTTATCAAATTTCTCTTCCATATAGGCAGTGTTTCTGCCGCCAGCACCCTGCTTGATCCCCTGTGGGGACACTCGCAACCATGTTGTCCTTAGAACATTGGGTGCGCCCCATATTGTCACTCAGGGAGGGTGGAGAAGCCCACAAGGCACCAACAGCTAGGCCCAGGAAAGCCCACTGACTCCTCCAATGGCACAAAGGAAGTCACATCGACTGTCGACCAAGACTCCCAGATGGGTTGTAGGAGACCTAAATCCAAGTGTCTCAGGGACAGCCAGTATACAGGATCATCAAGAGCAATATCACAACAATGCCCCACATGGGGCTGCCACTACTGCAGGAAATGTGGGGGACAGCGGACCCCCTCCAAGCAGAGGTAAAGTAGGCATAGAGAATGTCTCTGTGGCCACCTCATACAGAAATAGTCCAATGATGGCCAAAAGTGGGCTCTACGTGCCAGGCTCAGCACATTAACATAGACAGGGTCCCGGGGCCCACATGCATGTGGGATACCACTCTTCTGACAGTCCCACAAAAAGGCACCATCCCTGCAAAACTCATAGCTGTTTTTCCCGGTAAAACATCAAATGGCCGCTGTAGCAGGGTGGGGCTACCCACAATGGGCGAATCCAAATCTGGGCATGGGCGATCATCTCATGCCGGCCTCAATGAAGCAGCACGGGTGGGGTTGATGCAGTTCCCGGCTGCAAGAGGGCCTCAGGAAGAGGCACCAGACTTGAGAAATTCACTGACATGTGTAAACTTCAATGCAGCCACTACAGACAAAGCAGGCCGCAATTTTGGAAAAGTGGAGCGCCGGGGTCAAGCAATCATGGCGGCGTTCTAGCACCCGTCCCGGACTCCAAGGTGGAGTTGGGCACATTCCCAGGGTCCTGGACCCTTCACAAAGTCTCCCTGGCTGGAGCGAGGAGAAGAGGGCTGCTGGACTGGGTTGAGGGGGTCTGTGTCCTCAAAGCATTGCAGCTGGGTCCACCCCCAGTGCGACGTGAGTGTCTACACCCATTGGCCAAACTTCACGGAATCTCAAAGAGTTTTTATGTAACTCTGCTGAGTTCCACGGAGCAAATATTCCACGAGTTCCACCCACAAATAAGTCCACTATGAGTCAAAGATATCTGAGACACACCGGTCTACAAAAGAGTTCTTAAGTCAGTCAGTCAAAGTACTTTATTTCGATAAATAAATATCATAAAAAGGCATAGAAACAGTACAATCAATATTACAGAAGCTCTACAATTCGTATTATCTAAAATGTTTAAGAGAGGGGTCAGTAAGGTAAAAACATCATAAAAGTGTCATTTAGCATAAAACATTAATATTCTCCCAAATTTGCCGATGTTACATTTCATATAAAGAGTTAAATAACGGACCAGTACATTACATTTAAAAAATCTGATTAATAGCAAGCTTCGTTTTCTTAGCCCTAACAGCGCCCACTAGAAAACTAGCAACATGGAACCTAATCCTGGGGGTCTGCAGTAACTGTAAATACAAAAGGGCAGGTTTGACCTGTATAAACCCCGCCTCCTTTAAAATTAGGAACAAATATTTCTTTCTTAATGCCACGTAATGATCACAGAACATCACAAAGTGCATTGTGTTCTGGATCGAGAATCGAGTTCTTAAGAATACTTCATGAGTTGATGTATTTGACCACCAACCAACTCGTGTGCGACAACCTATTCACAACGAGAAACATAATATCAACAGCACCCTTATCTCAATCAGTTCATGCAGGTAAGACTGTGTACCACTCAGTAAACATTGCCCGAAACGGTAATCAAAATATTAAGTTAAAAAAGGTTTGCTACAAAAACATAATAGCCAGAATATCAACTACAAACATATTGTGAAAGTAAGTATATATAGGAAAATATATATTTACTATATTTAACTCCACATCCACACAATTAAGGCTAATTTACTAATTGTGTTGCAATAATTTAAACATTCACCAATTACTTTCTGTGCCCCTTATGGTATGAGAGGTGAGGTCTCAGTTACTTTACAAGCAGCGCACCATAAGAGGTTTTTCTTTAGGCCTATCTTGAAGTTCACAGCAATCAAGGAGCAGTTGTTTTTCAGTGGTGTGATGTCAGAGCAGAGAAGAACATCTTTTGACAATAACCATATATGGAACCCATAGATTAAGGATAATAATAGGTCAGTGAACTGTGGCCAGTCTTAATGGCCATGGCACGGGTTCCAAGGATTTATTTTACGGAAAAGGTTTTTTTTAAAAACTGGTTGACACTGTTCCCTTGGTGCCAGAGACTGAATTAGAAAACCAGGACTTGTGAAAACTGACAGCAGCATTAGGTCAATATTTCATTATATGTTAGTATAATAAATAACAGATACAATTTGAGGTCGACAAGGAGTCTTTTTTTTAATTTGCCACTGTCGTCCCGTGGCGCTAAACGACGCCACAGCTGCTCAGCGATATTGTTTATAAATTTATAAACCCGTTCTCCGCGTCTTTATGGCTTGCTTTCCTCGTGTGTGTCAACTTCGGCTTGTTAAACGACTACTGTGCGATCTCGTTCACAGGTGCAACCTCTTGGCGGAGATATTTGCTGGCAGCCGCCATTAGATTATAGAGCGCGAGACGGCAACACACACAGATGGCGGGAAACAATGCACGCGACTAAATATAACGCGCCCTGTGCTCCCTCTCTGTGCTTGCCCCCTTCCCTTCCGTGCATTTGACTGTTTTCTAATTTATGCCTGTCTCTTTCCTTGTAAAATCTTCCCAGGGACACCTTTTCAGTTTAAAGTAGTTAACCGCGGCACTAGTGGCCGAAATATAAACCCTGTCAGAGGTGGCCTAGAGCAGAGGGAAAAATGTTGTTACTAAAATGATAATATTCATCAAAATAAAATAAAAAATCAATGAGAAAAAAATGAAAACAATACCACAATTATTTTTATTTTGAATTTATTTAGACATAAATCTGTCTTTTTGTGTTTTTTCATGCTACTGGAAATGTTGCCATTTCACGGCAATAAAAATAACAATTCAACTTGTCTTATTTTGGGCAGTTGAAGGATGAGAGCTGCTAGCAAGGAGGACCTTAGAGATTGCTCGTGTCCTCTTGACCTTGACGTTCGGGGGCGAACTGAAGTGCCCGTTCACGGCAGACCCAGGGCTGAAATGAGACAAGATCATAATACATGGAATGGAATGCATCAGACGCAGTGGTTCAGACTGATTCGGTAATATTCATAGACTTTCCACACACTTTTAAAATAAGTTCCCATTCAAATTTCACTCTATATTATGTTCTCTTTTTGTGTTTAAATCTGTGTATTAGAAGAAAAACATTACGGGGCGAGTAATACAACAGAGTTGGAAAGTAACCCAAGATGCGGACATCACGATTGATAGTCATGTCCATCCGATCAATTGCTTTATCTGCTACAATAGAGAGCTCAAGCATGCGGCGCAGTGAGGAGCGTGGTGGAGATAAAGATAAGGGAGAGATGCCTATGGAGGAAAAGCATAGTAGCAGTCAAACACAGTTAAAAAATATGTCCCCAGTTCTGGAATTGATTCCCTCCGTGTTCTACACGCCAGCTAGACAACAAAAGCATAACACCCCTTTGCCAACATCCAGTGCTTAATTTGAGCCAGTGGTATCCGGTGCTCAGCACCAACACTTAATCATTAACACCAGGGCTTTTCATGAGCACCAGTAATGGACACATTAATTTATGGTAGGCACAGGGAGATTAAGTGAATTGCACAGAATCACAGGATGTTGAGCCAACACCGAAATTCAAACCTGGGTGGTGATTACAGTGGCGGAGGGTCCGCCAGCTGTGCAGTGGCAGGCCCCCCACCATCGGACGACGATTCTCTGCCCGCCAAATTAGGATGGCGTTCCGATTGCCTGGCGGACCGTCCAGATAGCGTAAAATGGTGGCGGTGCCTAGCAGACCCCGTCCACCAGATTATGATGCTGGCAGCAGCCAGGCTTTCCGTGGTGGGTAAACCGCTAATGAAAGGCTGGCAGAGAATGCATTCGGGGGCCCGTTGCGGGCCCCCCTTGTGTGGGGGAAGGGGTGGTGCACTGTGGAGGTACCCATGGTACCCCCCTAAATTTCACTGCACTAAGTGGCAGGCACCGCGTGGTGCCTGCCACGTAGTGTAGTGAAAAGCACAACATGCGTGTTTAGCATTACGGCAGGTGCTGCAGCCAGCAGCACCCGCCACAATGTTAACCATGCACGATGTGATCGCCACGGTGGCGGTCGCATCGTAATCTGACGTGTGGGACCGCCGCGTTCCAGGCGGGTGGTCCTAGGCACCGCTGTGGTGGCGGGCGGACTCAAGTCCGCCCAAGATCGTAATGAACCCCCTGGTTCCCCAGCTCGAAGTTTGCAGCTCTGGCCATTACACCACCCCTCTTGCATGGTTAGTAGTTGGTTCTGTTTTAGGTGGCACTAACAGGAGACATAGGCTGGTGCAACTTATGTTTTTTTTTACAAATTAACCTCTGCCAACATCTCTTGTTTGATGCTAACCAGCAGCACATTTTTCCTGGCTAAGGTGACGGGTTCAGGTCCAGAAGGAGCAACAGTCATTTCTCCCCGCCAACACAAACTCTTTTTGCACAGAAGATCTTAATGTGTTCCATGGAAGAATACAAGTCAGCCATTCAAAAGAATCGCAAAGTGGCTAAGCGTCGGGCAGGGACAAACACAAGACGAAGACGGCAAGCCATCAAAATAGAAGCAAGCAAATGAGTCTGGCACTAAATTCAAACAATGGTAAGCAATGTGTGGGCTGTAAGGTCACAATAGGTGTTTCACAGCCAGACAGCCTACACTGTCTGCCTACACTGTCTGGTAACCGAGACCTAAAAACTGAGAAAGCGAGCTGGTCTAGCTATGCACCCTTTATGCTACTAATGATTAGGTTATATGCATCAGTTACTTGTCACTGGTGGACATGCATGAAATGATACTCCAGCATTTCACTCTGTGCTTTCTTCGACACTCAAGCGGTGTCTATAGCTTTGATGTCCCAGAGGATATCGTTGCTCAGGATGGGTTGGACGGTACATACAGTCCGCTATAGAATATTTGAGAAATCCTATCCAAGTACTTTCTTCTTCTTAATCATATTGGGTGGTAACATCATTTGAAGTTTGCATAGTGGCATAGTCTGCCCTCACAGAGAGTCCTGGTGTACAGCAACAGCAGCGGTGAGAGTATGCCAGCCTCTAGATGCCCTGGTTGCCCACAATCACTGCCAGGTGCGGCTGGAGCTCTGTGGGAGATTGTCCTATGAGGCGTGAATGGGCTGAGTAGCAGGATTGAGGTCCAGCACGACCCAAGGCCACCATAAAGCAAGGATGGGTATTATATAACCTCAGAAACTGTGGAGCATGGCGTCTTCATAGGTCTGAGGGGCAGTTGAACAAGGAGCTTTATTATTATTATTAGCAGCATTTATTAAGCGCATGGCTACCCGTAATGGGCTTCTCAGCGCTAGCCATGCTTACCGGATCTTGGAGCCAGCTGTGGTCTAACAGTTCTTGAGAAACCTGAGTGGATGTGATGCCCGGGTGCCTCAAGAGCCTGGAGCACCTTGGGGTAATGGTTTGCCTGAGGCCTGAGACTCTGTAAAGCATGGGGAAGTCTTTTGAGACCACACAGGTTTGTAGAGGGAGGAAGTGGCTGTACAGCTGGGGAAGAAGATGTTGAGGCGGGGGACTGTGGAGGGGGGCAGTCATGCATCTGCCTCAGGAACATGACTGCCTCTGTTGTACGCTGGAAGCGCCTCCATTTAAAAATGGAAGTCTTTCGTGAGAAATCCATCATGGGGGAGGGGTGGCGCAATCCACTCTCTCTCTATTGTTTCTCAATGTACTGCTTATCAAGCAAACAAAATGCTGAATTCTGCAAAATTGCCCGTGACAATAGCTAGGAAGTGATTACAAATCCAGCTGCATAAGTACATCCCACAACAATTATTGACACAGATTGATTTATGCTCTGAGCCGTGGATTGGAGCCAAAATGCAAATGTAATCTGATTTTTTTTCATGGAAGCATACTAAAAAGGGTTGAAATTCAACAAGGTGGAACTCCCTACCCGAAGCTCCTAAATTGTTTGAGTCTGTATAGCTAATCTATAAATGGCAAGGCAAATGGTTGAAATTAGAAATGGCTGGAATTGAGGCGATGTTGTTTACGAACTACGAATGAAATACAGAAAATAATGAAACAATGTTAATTCACACTATCAACAGCTGCTAGCATTGGAGGCAAAGGTGGTAGTAAAGTGCAGGTAAATTATCCTGGATGGAGCTGAAGACAGCCCTCAAGAGCCTGAAAATGGCCGCCTCACCCCAAAGTATGTATGCATTTCAATAGGAACCAACCTATACCCCCAAACTTAGTATAAAACCTATGAGGTACCACAGATAAATACTCCACTAATCGTGCTGTTTTACTATCTTACTTCCTCTCCAGCATTTGTAAAGTCAGCACTTTAAATGGGGTGAAAAAGTGTGAGGCAGTGCTTTAAATGGGCTGGTACTGTTCGGTACGGAGTACCGGCACTTTTTTATTTTGAGAGGAAGCGTACCGGCACTTCTCAGAAACAAGCAGATACTCTGGTACAGAGTACCTGCAGTTCTATTTTTCCATTTCAAGCACTGGGTGTGAGGAACTCCAAAAGAGGTGTGGCCAAAGAGGCGTAACTGACAGCCCTTTACAAGAGGCGTGGCTTATTTAAGAAAGGCTGTGGCACACACATACACGTGACACCGAACCCGGAGATTCACAAATTCATAAAGTCTTACTCAGCAAAGAATAACCAAAATCAGGAGGCAACAAGTTATTTAACATATGATACAGCAAAATTATTGTTGGCCTGTAGCAAAAAACGACCTGACACCGTCAATTTATAAGCAAGCAGTGCCTTCAATGCTTGTTTTCACTACCGTTGAAGAATCAAGTGTTTTTAAGGGCGACGTGAGTCTTCCCCGGATGGGTCCCTGGCGTGATTTTCACCTATATTTGATTTTAGCACTATTTCATTGTTAATGGATATAATTGTTGAAGGGATGATCACTTTCTGCACCATTGTTCAAGAGTTCTTCAAAAACCATAATGAAAAAAAAGGTGCAAGTGCGAAACTTTAAAGCTGCCAACATATACCTGGGTGTTGTAAAATCGATTCCAAATATTTCTAAAGTCACAAAGGTGTACTTGTTCAGAGTATGCTGGGCAGATCAAGTCAAACTGCACACTCACAGAGCTTATACCCTGTTGTCCACCACCACCACGTTGCTTTGTCCCCCTGTCACAGCCGGGCTTCCAGTTACATTAGCTTGCAGCACTGTCTTGTGATAGGTTTCATGTTTAAAATAGATGGATTCATTGGATGGTGCTTCCTGGCAGCCCCTGGCATGATCAGAGCACTGGGCCAATGTCATGCAAGATTTTCATTACTCATTGGCTACCTAAATAATTCCCATTCAGATGCACTGTATATAAATATATTTTAAGTTGATATCCTGAAAATGTGTCATGGCTCTAGGAAGCGTGGACAAATTGTGATCACCCCTTGATAAAACCAGTTCATGGGTGATGGAATAATTAGACAAAGCATTTGACAAAATCGACCGCTTCCTGATTTTTGGTTGCCAACTGTTAGAGATCTTGCAAACACTTCAACAGATGTTTGTGGCAATACTGCATACTTTTTTCTTCGGGACAAAAATATAGAAAATTCTCTTGCCCCATTTTCTGCATTTTGTATACTATGAAATGAAGCAAAAATATTTTGCTGCTGGGCCCTATTACGCACATATGTTGTACCAGGTCAAACCTGAAACAAAATGTATATGCCCATCATGTAAGAGAGGGCAGATCAAAGTTACATTGTCCCAAACTTTGTCAGATCCTTCATATTTGAAATGGAGTAAAATTCCCTTTCCACCCTAACAACAATCAATCAATCAATCAATCAGGATTTCTAAAGCGCAGCTAATCACCCGATAGGGTATCTAGATGCTTGCAGGCCCCAGGGTCTTATTCGAACAGCCAGGTCTTGAGGGCAGTTTGGAATTGTAGCTGTGTACCGGTTCTTACCGTGCCGCTGACACCGCCAGGAGTCTGTTCACGAGAGGCCCACAAGAGGAGCCCCTGCCCCTGATTTCGCTACCCGCGCTGCCGCCACTGGACCACATCTCCCAAGGCCCCTTGCGGCGGCGGCGCTCACAGCTGACGACACCACAGCGCCCGGAGGCGCACTTAAGAGCCGCCGAGTTTGGCGGAGCGGGGGGACAATTTGTGCATCAATTGCAGGTTCTTACCGTGCCGCTGACACCACCAGGAGTCTGTTCACGAGAGGCCCACGAGAGGAGCCCCTGCCCCTGATTTCGCTACCCGCGCTGCCGCCACTGGACCACATCTCCCAAGGTCCCTTGCGGCGGCGGCGCTCACAGCTGACGACACCACAGCGCCCGGAGGCGCACTTAAGAGCCGCCGAGTTCCGCTACGCGGGACGCGTGCGGGACGCGTGCGGGACGCGCCGGGCGAAGCCTGGGCAAAGGGCGGGCCGTCTGTGGCCGTCTGGGGCTGTACGAGGCTGGACTGGGCCACCCCCCTAACTAGTGCTAGACGTACTCTGAGACTGTGTGTTCCGACATCCTGCTGGATTTCAAGGTTTGCTTTTTCAAGGATTTCCACGGTTTTGGCTGTTGTTGTTATAAACGCATTGAGGTCTCTGATCAGTATACGCTATGGCGAAAATCCATATTAAGGGCTCTATAGCGGGGGGGTCAGGGACACTAGATGCTTACTTAAAAAAAGCTGAAAATGCTGTGTCAAGAGAAATAGAAATGGTGGAAAGAAGGTTGTCATTGGAGCCTTTAACCTCTTCTGTGCCCATGACGAGATAGTCTCGTCATGGAGCACGGTCGCGCTGTGCCCATGACAAGACTATCTCGTCATGAACCCCACCCACTAATGTAACGCCCGGCACAGGAGGGGGAAAGGGCGTGGCACTGAAGGGGTTAACCCAGTTTAATTCAGTGTTACAACATGGTGATTCTATTGCAGATTTTCGTTCTACACAGGTTACCCATCCTCTTCCTTCTGGGCCTGTATTACAGCCCAGTCTTGTTACAGCCCCCCTTTTTATGAACGTCTCTAGCCCCTCTCTTTCCCCTCCAGCCACACGAACTAGGCAGTTAAAGATCCCTTTTGTTGCCCCTGCTAAAGCATCTAAGGGAAAGAGAAAAGCTAATTATGCCCCCAAAGAAGGTCGTCAACAAGCTAAACAACCCAGGATTAAAGATCCTGTTCAAGGGTTGGTTCGACCAGAGTGTAGTTTGGTGGCTCAGGCAACTTCCTGATAAGGGTAATGGGCTTATTGAGCATATGGTTCAAGGGGATGTAGTTACCATGGGGGACATGTCGGTCAATTTGATTAAGCTTATGGACGAGCAATTGAGAGCGATCATATCGCCGGTCATGGATAGACTTAGTGAGATTGATGATAGACTTGTTCTCATTGAACGTCATATAGCGGGTCAGAACGTACCGGTGTTAAGGTATAATCCATCTGATTTCCACCCCCTAAGTGTAGTTACATCTAGAGTGTCTGAACTGGTAGAGTCTATGACGACACCTGTTGTTGGTCCAATAAACCCCTTACTACCTGCTCTGGGTACAAACTGTGATGTTAGTCCCGGGTTGAGGGGTCACACTGAAAGATTAAGTTCACGGGGGGAGCTTACTCGTAAGGAACGTCCATTACATTTGCCACAGGAGGCCTGCCCATATACTGTTATTTTGGCCAATGTTCCGAAAATTTGTGACGGCAAGGAAGAGCATTGGTCCTCCTTAAAAAATAAAGCCCTTCACTATTTGGCTGGTAAGACAGTTTTG
The DNA here is from genome assembly GCF_964204655.1 of Triturus cristatus. Lineage (NCBI taxonomy): Eukaryota > Metazoa > Chordata > Amphibia > Caudata > Salamandridae > Triturus > Triturus cristatus. The sequence continues at coordinate 122,237,162 of NC_140586.1, read as the reverse complement.
GGGAGTCACCTCTATGATTGTTTTAAAATGGTGAGAAGGGTTCCATGGGTGGGGAAGTCCAATAAGACACTGAAGGGTGATTGTGTTGTTGTGAATTTTAGTTCCCCTGATATAGTAGATCACATCTTGAGGCAAGCTGGGTCTATCAGAATACAACAGGACTATGTTAATGTCCTCCCATTGGGCTTTTTTTATCCACCTCATTTTTTGGGGCCTGCCGGAATGAGAGAGCATACTTTTCAGCACGCCCCTGTAAGTAAATTATTGGCATTAAGTAATAGATATGAGGTTCTTAGTACTTTAGATATTAATGACTGACTCAGGGTTGATAGAGTTTATACCCACAATGATGTATCTAGAGTAGTCTTTTCTAATTTCTCTGGGTCTTTATCGCCCAGGGCACCTGCTGTGGAAAATACGGTTAACTTTAGTGATTCAACAGATAAAATGTTACCTCTACAGGCAGAGCACGGCAATAGAGCCATTCAGAGGTGCATTGAGGAAGCTCCTGTAGTTGGGAGCGGTATAGCTCCCACTATTGATCCTGTAAATCTGAGTGTTGAGTTGCCTATTCACGGAGTGGAAGTTGATTCACAATCTCTCTCACTTAATTTGGAAAATAGCATAATACAAGAGCTAGGGTGTGTAAGGGGTACACCCGCAATGGATATAATTACTACTTTATCATGGAACATTGCGGGTTTGCGTTCTAAAAAAGGCGATCAAAATTGGAGGGCTTTTCTTTCTACTTATCATATAATCGCCCTTCAAGAAACATGGGAGCTACAGACCCCTACTATTTGTATGGGTATCAGTCTTATATTAAATATGCTGTGCCTTCTATTTTGGGGAGACCTCGAGGGGGTCTTTTGTTATTATTCAGCCTAAAGTTACCATATAGTATGGAGCTGTTAGTGACTAATTCCTCACATATTTTAGCGGTGAAAATGGAAGGTGCTAACCTGCCATCACTATTGGTGGTTAATTTTTATAATTCATTTACTAGGCATGATGAATTAGAGCATCTTAAAGCACTGTTCACATTCTTGGACGAGTACGATGCAATGAATGTTAGACCTTATTTTCTTTTACTTTTTGGCGATTTTAATATTCATGTATGTCATCTTAATTGTTTTGGCAATAACAATCATGATCTTTGCCCGCAAGAGGCTACCCACTTTGAACACTCTAAGGGCGGGATATATTTAGAGAGTATGGTATCTGCTTATCATTTATATACGCCTGTTCAAGACCTGTTGGTTCCTGTCCCTACGCTCACAGGTCAAGGCCGTTGTAGTACGATTGATTATATCTTCGTATCTCGCCTTTTGAAGGATTTATTGGGTTCTTTTCGTGTTATTCAAAATGCCTTAAGTGACCATAATCCTCTCACTGTGGAAATCAAAGTCAAGGCCTTGATGAAAGATGTTTCACTGCCTTTGATTTCCAATACAAACTTAGTGTCTATTTGTCAGGGAAGACGACTGAGATGGGATGTTATCACCCCGGCTGATTTCCTTGAAAACTTATATGAAAGTAATAAAGAGGATTTTAGTCTATGTCTTTCGGTAGTGGCGCTACCGAGGGAAATCCTTGGTGCCTTCGATAGGATAACTAAACAAGTTGTGGGCAATCTTACCAGTCATGGGAGACCAAGGCCCAAGAAACATAAAAACTGGTTTGACCATGCTTGTGTTAGTGCTCACTCCGTTCTCTTGTCGGCACTGAAAGAACCCGGTAAAAACCCAAGTAAGATTGCAGAGGCAAGAAGATGTTATAAAAAAGCAATAAAGGACAGGAAAACTCAGTTAAGAAACAAGGCATGGGACGATTTGTCAGACGCAAGTGTTCAGAAAAATACTATCCAGTTCTGGAAGGTGATTAATAGTCCACTTTTCGATGAACTGGAGAATACTAACAAAGAGTGCCTTATCCCGCCAGATAGATGGGTGGCTCATTTCAGTGGTCTTTACTCGGAGATTCAAGAATTTAATCCAGTAAACTTTGCGGATAGTACATTAGCCTCAAGAATCCTTTTTAAGGAAGAAGAAGTCCTGGAGGCCATTGAGTCAATGGCAAAAGGTAAAGCTCCAGGACCGGATGGAGTCCCCGCGGACCTTTATAGGGCAGATCCAAGGTTTTGGGCAAAACTTTTAACTTGTGTTTTTAATGCTGCATCTGAGGCCGGTGCTCCTAATTCCTGGGGCAAAGCTGTTATTGTCCCACTATTTAAAAAAGGTTCAAGAGAAGATCCGGCATGTTATCGGCCTATTTCTCTCTTGGATTCTGCCATGAAAGTAATGGGTAAAGTTGTCCTTGCCCGTTTAACAAGTTGGTTGGAGGATAAATCTATAATCTCTGACCTACAATACGGGTTTAGACAAGGAAAGGGTACTGTAGGTCAATGCCTTAATTTACATCTCATTATTGGGAAATACACGGTCGCTAAGCAGGGGGACCTTCATTTAGCTTTTATGGATTTGTCCACTGCTTTCGATCTTGTAAATCGGCAAAAATTATGGGCTTTACTAGCTGTTTTGGGGCTTGACCCAGTATTGAATTCATTTTTGGCTGTTATCCATGAGGACACTACCGCAGTCGTCCGTTATAGTGAAGACGGGAGTCTGTCAGATGCTTGGCATGTAAGGCGCGGGGTAAGACAGGGGTGCATGCTTGCCCCCCTGCTTTTCTCGCTTTACATTAATAATTTGGGTGCGGTTTTAGCCTTGGTTAGTAAAGATATCCCCAAAGCCGGCTCAAAAATGATCCCTGCGTTACTATATGCCGATGACACTGTCTTGTTGGCAAGAACCGCGAGAGGTTTACAAGTTCTTTTAAATGGTTTTTATGATTTTATGGTCTCCTTAGACTTATTAATAAATTTCAAAAAATCACATTCCATGTCAATAGGTACTGGGAGGGCGAAAAGGGTTACATTTTTCTGTAATGGGCAGGAGCTAATAAAAGTGCAGACCTTCCCATATTTGGGGATCGTATTTGACGATAGAAGATCTTGGGTCATGCAACGTGCTCAGAAAAAGAATACCCTTGCTAGAGCAACAGGAGCGATGTTGGGCTTTGCAAAACGTTTGGGGTGTAAACCACTTCCCGCTCTTATGAAGATTTATAGAGCTAAGTGTATTCCCATGGCCCTATATGGTAGCGAGGTTTGGGGTTATAAGGCCTCGCCCGACATCCAAATAGTAGAAAATACTTTCTTTCGGAAATTGATGTCTCTTCCGCCTTCTGCTTCAATTTTTAACATACATGAGGATTTGGGGGTGGGATATCTTATTGATCAAATTTCCGTGGCTCCACTATTAGGTTGGTTTAGAGTTTGGGCACAGCAGCCTCCGAATCTAAACCAACAAATTATTCAAGACTGTTTGTCCCTTGATGAAGCTATGTCTATCCCATGGATTCGTTACATTAAAAACAACCTGGAGTCACTTGGCTGTCTCGAATTGTTTGACAGTCCATGTGCGCTGAGTAAGGTGAAAATAAAGGCCTTTAAGACCCAATTTTTGAACAGAGCGATGCTGCTGAGGGAAGGAGATGAATTGGGGAAGCCGGCAGTTAGGAAGTTTGTCATGCTAAGTTTAGGTTGTGAGATCCAGCCATACTTAACCTATATAAACAAATCATTCCATCTGTTTTTGTTAATAAGGTTTAAACATGGAATGCTTCCCTGGCTATTGGCCTACCCCAAAGGTTTTTTCAAAGAGGGTACTTTGGGGCCTTGCCCTTGTGACAACATTTATGAACAAAATACGTTGCACATGGTGTTTTTTTGCAATTTTTACTCTTCACAGCGTAAAAAACATATTCTCCCGATTTTTAAGATTCGTCATTTTGAGCAAGTGAGGCCTGCTTTGGCCTATTTACAAATGCTGGAGTCTCCTCTGGTTTGTTTTGGGGTTGCGAGCTTCATCGTCGGGGCCATTAGGTGTAGAAATAGGGTTTAGCCCACTCAGTAATCCCCCCCCTATTGTTTTTTATAACTGTTGAAGACGGAATGCTGAAGTAGAAATGATTTTATAGATATGTAATATGGTTGAATTAATTGAAAGACATACTTTTACTGTATTTAGTGCCAAAATGTATAGTATTTATTTTTGTGTGAATTTTTTGTAATTGCATTTACCCGTACCATGAAATTTTGTCTTGTGCTTTGATGGTTTTAAAATTTTAACCGAATAAAGCAAACTTTTAACTTTGACTTCGAGTTGATGGTACGAGGTGCATGTCCATGCTTGCTAGAGCCATGCCAGATTATCAGGATATCATCTTAAAATATATTTATATACAGAGCATCCAAACATTACGCCTCTATTTTGCCTCCTGTCTCAACTTGTTTGTAGTGTGCCCTTGCCTAAAACTGGACCAAACACTATTTGGTCCACTCCTTTCTGTGCAGGGAGTAAAAATTCAGATATTGTGTGCTACTTTGGGTTCCCGTGAAACAAAACTCTATGTAATTTAGCCATGCAGTACCAAGAGTTAATTCAGTTATGAAGTTAGAAGATCCTCGGGAGGTGGAGTAGAAATGGCTGAGGGATAAATACAGATGCTATTGCCTGGGATTCTAAATTGACAACCACTGCACATTCCAATTTCATGGCCATTTTTCTAACCACCCTCCATTGAATGAGCCCTAGATGCTGTGTAGTAGCCAACAATTACTTTAACAAGAGCTGAGAAACATAGTCAGCGAACTAACATTGCTCGTTTACTTTAGAAGATGTGTGAAGCGGCCATATTGGGTTCTTGCATCAATCCCCTTCCTAACCAATAGACCACCATTTCAACAAAAGCATCCTCTCCAATGACACTGGAGCACCATTGCGGGCAGGCTGCCAAGTTGCTCTCCAGGAATGAACTTCCACCACGCGTTGGGTCATGCATAGAAGACAACACTTGCTCTGCCTCTGCTGTTTGATCTGGTGAGGCCGATCAATGGTACAATGCATGTGCATAAGAGATCTATATTTATAGTGGAGATTACAGGATTGAATTCAAACACCGATGACACCAAATTTATCACTAAGTTGGAGGATATTAAATCCTGATATTTTCAAAACTAGGAATTGGCAAACGCTAAAGTAAACAAGCATTGGCAATGCCAATAGGTATCGCACTTGCGAGAGTTTGAGCTGTTGGCATTGTAAATGACAATGTCTTTTGCCCATGTATTTTTGTTTGGAGTGGAGTGGATGTATGTGGTGTGGAGTGGAATTATGTGCTTTGGATTGTAATTGTTAGTTGTGGAAGTGTATGGAGTGGAATTGTGTGGTGTGGAGTGAACTTATGTAGTGGAATTATGTGGCATGGTGGATAGATAGGGTAAGTGCTGCACAGAAAAGATAGACAGGAAGCCAGAGAGGGATAGGTAGTTTGTGAACTCCAGACTGAGGAGCAGAAAGTGTGTGTGAGAAAGACAGAAAGAAGGGGAGAGCAGGCAACAGACGCTTAAAGAGGAAGCGCCTGTGTACACAGAAGATACCCCAAGAAGAGGAGGAGATCATGGGATTGAGGGATGGAAACTTGAAAAGGCATGGAAAGAAACTGTACTCCAAGACCTGATGTCAACCATATGAGAGAGGCGGGAAGAGTGCGTGTATGAGTTGGAGCTAATGACATTGTAAATGAAAATGTCTTTTACCCATGTGTTATGGCTTGGAGTGTATGTATATGGTGTTGAGTAGAATCACGTGGTTTGGATAGGAATTGTTATTTGTGGCATTGTGTGGAATAGTGTGATGTGGAGTGGATTTATGCAGTGGAATTATGTGGCATGGTGTGCAGTGGAATTATTTGGATTGTAATTATGTGGATTTTTATTTTGTGTAGTGGTGTGTAGTGGAGCTTAATTATGTGGTGTGCTGTTGAATTTTGTGGCATGATGTGAAATTCGGTGGCATGATGTGGAATTCTGTGGTGTGGATTGGATGTATGTGGTGTGTTGTGTAATTGTGTTGTTGAGTTTAATTATGTGTTTTTTGTCGAAGTATGTGGTGTGAAATGGAAATGTGTGGAGTTGAATTGTGTGGCGTTGAGTGAAATTATGCGGACTGGAATTATGTGGCATGGTGTGGAGTGTATTTATGTGGATTGTTACTATGTGGCATAGAGTGGTTTTATGTGGGGTGTATTTATCTGGTATTGAGTAGAGTGTAATTATGTAGAGTTGGATCATGTTGCTTTGAGTGGTATTATGTGGAGTGTAATTATGTTGGGTGGTGTTGAATTGTGTGGAGGTGAATTGTGTGATGAAGAATTGTGTGGTGTTGTATGTCACACTAAACATCCGGTTATGGCACACAGTACCTAGGCAAGTGAAATGATTCTGTTTATTTTGTATCTTCTTCTGTCTATTCAGCTAGGATCCCATTAATGAAGATTACCGGATTTGCCCAAGATTACACAATGTAGTCAGTGAGAGAGACAGGATTAAAACCTAAGTCTACTGGTTCCAGTCAACAATTTAAGCTCCTGATGTTTTCTAAGAAATCAAATGTATATATGGCTGATGATTTGTGCCTTTATGTGCACCTATATTATTATGCAGTGGCTGCCATTTTGACACATTATTTTAAAACTTGTATTTATATTTCCAAGATGGCTGATTGGTACTTAAGTAGGAAAAATATACAAATACAAATGTTGCACGTTGCCGCATAAATATGTTTGTATAACAAGTCTCAGAAAAGCTTGCGAGGTTGTGGCAGAGTGCTTAGTAGAGCAGAATCAACAGATGCCAGATTCCGAGGGCAGATTGCATTTATGGCAATGGGGCAAATTAGAAACTGTGTGGCCAGATTCTGAAATCAGTTGGTATAATAAATATTGAAGTATTGAGGCCAGACATAGAGAATGAAACACTGAGGTCAGAGGGTGTGTGTGTAGGGGGAAGAAATAAACGTGAGAAAGGCAGACTGAGTTGGTATGAGAGGAGAGCAACAGAATAGAAAGAATGATACTCACAGGAAGGACAAAGGGTGACAGAGAAAGAGAAAAAAGAGAAAGAGCAAGAAATTGTGTGTGTGCGCTTGAGAGATATAGAGGAAGCAAGAGAGAGAATCAGTGAAATTGAGAGAGGAGGAAAAGATAGACTGTGTCAGAATGAGAGTGATCACAGGACAGATTAAAGCAAATAGAGGATGAGTGCCTTGGTGATGCTTAGACAGAGAAAGAGACAAGGCAGAAGACTAGAGACAGAGGGTAAAAAGAGCAACAAAGAGGAAATTAAAAAGAGGGGAGGGGACATGATGAGAGGAAGAGTGGGAAGAGATAAACAGAGGAGAGGGAGAGGAATAAGAGAAAGGGCGACAGAAGTATTGCAAAATGAAGAGAAATTAATATACAGGAAAGGGGGAATGAGAGGAAAATACATGGAATTCAGTGAGAAAAAGCAAATGAGTGAAGGGGAGAAAGTGAAACTGACTGAGGAACAAAATGTGAACTGATGTTTGTCAAAGAAAAAAGGAACGCTTGAGAACATAAATGTTAGGTAATGTTAGAATTAAAAAGTAGAAAGAAAAGAGAAGAACGTTGAAAGAGATGAAAGACAGAAAGTTAAGAGGGGGGACACATAGATATTATCAACATGAGCGCAATCTATAGAAAGGGTGAGAAGATCAAGTGCAAGGAAGAGAGAGTGGAAAATAAACAAGAGGGTTAGAGAGAGACAGAAAGAGAGAGATATGAAGAAATAAGAGGGCAGAGGAAGAGGACAGGAACAAGATACAAAAGAAGAGAGTGTGTGCGCAGGAGGATAGGATGGAAAGAAACATATAAGGAGAGAGGGATTGAGGAAGACGAGAGAGAGGGAAGATGAAGGAGAGAGATTGGTAGGAAGACAGAAAGAGGGAAGTGTTTAGCCATGTAGCACATTATCCTGGGTGCTGTGTCGCCAGGGTTTGAAGAGCTGTACAAATACAACACACTGGGGCATGCTGTCTTACTCAGGAATACATGCGTGCTTCAGGAAACATTAAACAACTGAAAAGTACTCATTGCCTCCAGTGAGAATACATGTTTCTAGGTCAGATAAGTCTGTACTTCTGATCTAATGATTATACTGCTGATGTTGTTAGGAAATCAAGTAAAATCTTAACAGCTGTGAGATACCTAACATACAGAGGGACCCAAGTTAATTCCCCATGGTAATTTTCCTTTATTCTCGGTAAATAGAAAAAACGCATAGAAAGAGTAAGGTTTGTAAAAAATATATAATCTCAGCGGTTCTGTATGAACACCACACCAGAGTATACGTGCTCAGAAATGGTAAGACACCGATTTTGGGGGATGTTCAGCTGTACGGCAACCCCAACAAAAAACATGCTCAGAACTTGATTTTCTGCACTTGTTAGTCAGTTAAGTGCGACGTATTGTCTATGACAGCACTTCTAAGAAAACAAGAGCCCAGACTGTCAGTTGCCTTTGCGGATAAATGACTTTCACTACAATAGGGCAAGAACCCTTGAAAGTGTAATAACAGCTACAGAAAAGAGCATGAAAAAGGCACATATTCAAGCAGTGCGTAGGAATTTGCCCTGCATCTCCTATGCTTAACCTGTGTTGTGCATAAATAGAGGGCAGACGTTTGTGGAGTTGCTTTCTTTGAGAGCTGCTGCTAACCGAACAATGAAACTGTACATTAAAATGTATATCAAATATTTGAATTAAACATATGCATAATTTATGTCTCATCACCTCAGGCAGATAAAATGAAGGCATACGTTCCCGGCAAGATGTGGTGACAATGGATTTGGAAAAACAATACTTGGATAACGCGGAAAGGAGCCTACTCTTTTAACAAGCGGAGACAGTGGGGAGGGGTGTGGGGCAGGGCATCAAGACAGAGAAGTGCTGGGTGAGAGCAGAAAGGAAGCGTTTGGAGCAAAACATTTAAAAATAATGAAAAGAAATCCTAAATCAAAGTGCGAGCAGCAGAGAAGCAACAGCGGGCAGCAACATGGAAAAGTGGAAGGTGGAATAAAGGCATACGTTACCGGCATGATGTGGTGACAAAGGTTTGTGAAATACAATACTTAGGTATCAAACATACAAGTAAAACATTTTAAATAAATAAAATGCTGAAAGGAGCTTTAAACAAGCGGAGATGGTAGGGAGGGGTGTGGGTTGGGGCAGCAAGGCAAAGAAGTGCTGGGTGGGAGCAGGAAGGAAGCGACTCGAGCAAAAAATGTAAAATAAATTAAAAATCCTAAGTCACAGTGCAAGCAGCAGAGACGCGACGGCGGGCTGCAACACGGAGAAGTGGTAGGTGGAAGCTGAAAGAAGAAATGCGGGTATGTTTCTTTAGTAGAGACTGGAAACATGAGCGCCACGAGCAAAACAGTTAAAGTAAGGAAAACAAGACCCGCGGCCGCGAGACGCGCTTTGTGGTGGGGTGGGAGCAGAAAGGAAGTGACTCGAGCAATACATGTAAAATAAATTAAAGAAATCCTAAATCACAGAGCAAGCAGCAGAGATGCGACGGTGGGTAGCAACACGGAGAAGTGATAGGTGGAAGCTGAAAGAAGAAATGCGGGTATGTTTCTTTAGTAGAGACTGGAAACACAAGTGCCACAAGCAAAACAGTTAAAGTAAAGAAAACAAGACCCGCTGCCGCCAGACGCGCTCTCTGGTGGGTGAGGGGCATTGAACAGCGATCAAGACAGAGAGGCGGAGCAAGGCGCGCGCGCTTGGGAGAGCGAGAGGAAAGCCAGATGGCGCCTCTGCTCATAACTGTGCACCTAAACGCACGCTCTATGCCACACAAAAAGCTGTGGTCGGCTTTTTAAAGCCCACTCACTAAATGTCTCGCCAGAGCAGCGCATGCGCTGGCTCAGGCGAGACCTAAAAATGAGACACAAATCATTAATGCTAATATTGGCCTTGACCTTCAAATAAATAAAAGACTTCTCTTTCTAGTTCTCTCAATCCTACACTTTTCATACGTAACCAGTTTCACTAGATTAATTTCTCTCAGCGTTCACTGCTCAGTCCTCAATTAAATCATTGGAATCCTACATAAGGGGTTCCCAAGTTAGGGACACTTTAAAGAGACTTCAGGAGATGCTGATCAGTATCACCCAGGTTGAGAAGAAATTGAACATCTGTTGCTAAACCCAAGGCCGCTACATGTATTATACATTGTGTTTGCTCACAGGATGAGTGTAGGTAAATGGTAGATTTATGCAGCAGCCATGATCTGGACATGTATTAGAAAAGAAAGGCAGTGATAATGACTGGAGGAGTTACACCCGGAGCCATAACTTGGACATGGTAATTCCAGGCCAAGGGATACCTTGTCCTGCTACCAGCTGCAGAATCGTCCAGACCCACTTCTCAATACCAACATCAGTACCCGGGGAGCAGACAATACTCTCCCAGGACAGACTCAAGCCGATCACCCCCAAATCTCCACCCGCCCTCCCACTGACATATTGGGCCTGCTCAGAACTGGTGAAAAATGTCAGCAGTTTTCTTACTGAAAAGGCAAAACTACAATAAATATTACCCTGTATCTCCAGGTTCATGTGGTTATTCCCTTTCTTGAAAAAAACAACATCTAATTTCTGCTTTTTGGTGTGCGGATACCTGCCAGAATTGGGGATATCAGCTCTCCGGTATCCCTGACTCAAAAACCCGCACACTCATAATCAGGTCATAGGTGGTAAGATTGGGAGACATGTGTTTATTACATCAAACCAGTCAATCAAAGCCTCAACAGTTTTCAACAGTAATGAAAAAATAAAATGACTTTCACTGCTGAGATGTCAAAACAGACCCAAGCAAAAACCTTCTAAATCTCTGCTTCCATGTCAGCAACAAAAGGCACGACACAACAGCTTACAAAATAAAAGCATTGGCAAAGCAAATAGGTCTTGTCTATGCAAGAGCTATTGGCTTTAGTAATGTGTTTTAGCCATGTTGTAAACCAGTGTGGCTGTTGTTCAGCATGGCCAAAAGTTAGTGGTGAGGAGTGCCCTAGACTGAGTAGGGGGAGTAGAGTGTCATAGAGTATATTGGTTGGAGTAGGGGGAGTAGAGTGTCGTAGAGGGCAGTAGAGTTCAGTGGATCAGTGGCAGAGCATGTCCTAGAGTGCAGCGCCATAGAGGGGAGTAGTGTAGAGTGGGGTTGAATAGGGTAGAGTGAGTAGCAGTGGATTAAGGTAGTTGATTGGATTGGAGTAGAGTGGGGTACATTGGACTGGGGTAGGGTGGGGTAGATTGAGTGGAATGAGGTGGATTGAAGTAGAGTCGGGTGGATTTGTGTGGACTGAAGTGGGGTGGATTGGATTGTAATGGGTTTGTTTGGATGGGGTGGATTGGTTTGGAGTGGGGTGGATTGAACTGGGGTGGGGTGGATTGGATTGGGGTGGATTGGAGTGGGGTGGATTAGATTGAATTGGGTGGGTGATTGGATTGGAGTGATTGGACTGGGGTGGGGTGGATTGGATTGGTTTGGTGTGGACTAGATTGGGGTGAATTGGATTGGAGTGGGGTCAATTGGGGTGGGGTGGACTGGATTAAATTGGAGTGGATTTGACTGGATTGTGGTGGATTGGACTGAGTGGATTGGGGTGGATTGTTCTGGAGTGGAGTGGGATGAGGTAGATTGGACTGGCCTGGAGTGTGGTGGATTGGATTGAGTGGGGTGGATTGGATTCGATTGATTGGGATGAATTGACTTGGAGTAGGGTGGATTGGAGTGGGGTGGATTTGATTGGAGTGGTGTGGATTGCATTCGGATGGAATGTGTGTGTGGTGGGTGAAGTGAAGTGTGGTGGGTTGGATTGGGTTACAGTGGACTGGAGTGGGGTGGATTAGATTGGAGTGGAACGGGAAATAATGGATTGGAGTGGGTGGATTGGAGATGGGTGGATTGGATTGGGGTGTATTCGATTCAATGGGATCAGAGTGTGGTGGGTTGGGATGGGGTAGGTTGGATTGGAATAGGATGGTTGGGATTGGAATGGGTCAATTTAAGTAGATTAGATTGGAATGAGGTGGGGTGGATTGGAGTATGGTGGATTGAACTGGAGTGTGGTGGATTGAGTAGGTGGATTGGATTGGTTTGCTGTGGATTAGATTGGAGCTGGTGAATTGTGGTGTATTGGATTAGCGTGGATTGGATTGGATTAGAGTGGGGTGGATTAGAGTGGGGTGGATTGGAGTGGGGTGCATTGTTTTGGATTGGTGTGGGGTGGATTGGATTGGATTGCTGTGGGGTGGAGTGGATTGGATTGGTGTGGAGAGGATTGGATTGGGATGGATTGGATTGAGTGGGACGATTGGATTGGAGTAGGGTGGGTTGGATTGGAGTGGAGTGGATTTGATTATGTGGATTGGTGTGGGGTGAGGTGGGGTGGATTGGATTGGGGTAGATTGTACTAGGGCAGAATGGATTGTGGCGGGTTGGAGAGGGGTAGATAGGATTGGGGTGGATTAGTGTGAGGCGGATTGGATTGGGATGGATTGGGAGGATTGGAGTGGGGTGGGTTGGGATGGGGTAGATTGGATTGAGGTGGATTGGATTGAGTGGGAAGCATCGCATTAGACGGGTGGATTGGAGTGTTGTGAATTGAAATGGGTGGATTGAATTTGGGTGGCTTGGTGTGGGTTGGATTGGATTGTGGAGGATTGGGGTATACTGCATGATTATGTGTTAAAGCATAATTTTAGAAATGGCACATAAGAAATAAACAATGTCGCTTTGCAATATTGGAATAGGGTGGTTGGGATCGGAATGGTTCGATTGAAGTGGATTAGATTGGAGTGGGGTGGGGTGGATTGGAGTATGGTGGATTGAACTGGAGTGCGGTGGATTGAGTGTGTGGATTGGATTGGTGTGCGGTGGATTGGAGTGGGTGAATTGTGGTGTATTGGATTAGCGTGGGTTGGATTGGATTGCATTAGAGTGTGGTGGAGTGGAGTGGATTGTTTTGGATTGGTGTGGGGTGGAGTGGTTTGAATTGGTGTGGGGAGTATTGGTTTGAATTGGTGTGGGGTGTATTGGATTGGTGTGGAGAGGATTGAATTGGGGTGGATTGGATTGAAGTGGGGTGGGTTGGATTGGAGTGGGGTAGATTTGATTATGTGGATTGGTATGGGGTCGGTGGGGTGGGTTGGATTGGGGTAGATTGTATTAGGGCAGATTGGATTGTGGCAGATTGGAGAGGGGCAGATAGGATTGGGGTGGATTAGTGTGAGGCAAATTGGATTGGAGTGGGAGGATTGGAGTGGGGTGGATTGGGATGGGGTGGATTAGATTGAGTGGGAAGGATTGCATTGGACGGGTGGATTGGAGTGTTGTGAATTGAAATGGGTGGATTGAATTGGGGTGGGTTGGTGTGGGGTGGATTGGATTGCGGAGGATTGGGGTATACTGCATGGTTATGTGTTAAACCATAATTTCAGAAATGGCACATAAGAAATGAACAATGTCGCTTTGCAATATTTAGAACAAGATAATTGTCATGTTTTGAGAACAGTGCCCACGAGCAAAAACAAAATGAAACATGAGTGCAAAGTGATAAAAGAAGACTTTGCAAAATGAAAGAAAGTTTATGTAGAACATAAAACTTTGCCATTTTTGTTTGTCCTTCTGGGCATGTTTTTGCCAGTCACAGGAATTTGCCTCTGTTGGCAGGGTACTAGAAGTTAAAAAGAACAAAATAGTACCTCAATCACGTGGGGAGCAGCGGACAGGCCCTGATTAAGTTGAATCAATCAGTGCTTGGTCCCTGTTTCACAGAAAGGAAAGCAAAGGATGCTAGGCCTGCAGTGACCAATTATGAGGCAAGAAGAACACCACTCGAGGCAACAAAAGACAAGCAATTTGATGGTTCCAAGCCTTTTTTTGTTAATATAAGTATTTTGCAGGCTCCACCCTAAAGACAGACATTTTGTCCACATCAGACCTGAAATCAACAGCGCGAAAACATCTCTGAAAAATAAACACCAAATCATATCGGTGTCAAACAGCAATCATTCAAAACGACATCACAAAATAGTAAACAATCAATAACAAAATTCCATATTTCCATTACACTGGTGTCTTCAGTGAGCTCAGAACTGGCGCGCACTAGAACATTAGGTAGTACATTTCCTCCAAGGGCCACCCGAGTATTAATCTGTGTCTCAGCTTCTAACAGAAACGAAGTGTGCTAGATCCAATCTAAGAAATCACATTATGTCTAGCATAACAGATAGCCTGGGCTCCCGTTGTCTGTCAGAGCGTAAGTGCATCCAAAAGGCATAAAATTAAATTGAAAAATATAGCAACAAAGCCCTGAGCAATGCCAAGGCATTCTTGACAGAGACACAGAGATGAGCTCATCCCATCTCCCTGGAAAACATATGGCTGAGAAGATGGAGCCCAGACGTGCCATGCGGGTTACTGAACTTAATGCTGCCAAACGTGGGGGCTGGCAAGGCTGGGAAGGAAACAACGCGGTGCAGGCTAAACTAAAGCATGGGCCAGGATGTGCTTCATAAATCGTGCCAGGACAAAGGAGAATATCACGCTGCCCAATGCCAATGTGACAGCCGCGACCCGTGCAGGTAAGAACGCTGGGGCCGGGTTGGAGGGAGATCCAACCAGAGCCGGGCTGGGAACCAAAACCGGCCCTGGCAAAGTGCTCGGCCGGCCCCCGGGGGCTTGGGAGTGCCGCCGAGCTCTTTGCGAGGGCCGGTTTTCGGCCGATTTTTTTACAGGGCTGATTTTGCAGCTATGCTGCAAAAACGGCCTGTAACAAAAACGGCCCCCAGGGATTGCCCGGTGCCCGCTACGGTTAGTCCGGCCCTGGATCCAACAGACAACAATGAGGGAAAATTAAATAAATAACACATTTTTCCTCGTCATCGTTGGTCGAAATTCCCCACCACCTGACCCCACTGCCCCACTGCTCTAACCTGCACGGGCCGCGGAGGCAATCTGAACACGATATCTGAGGCGTGTTCTCTCCGACCTATGAGTGGAGGCCATGTTTTCAGTGGCGTAACGATAATTGAGGGGGCCCCCCTGTAAGTTACGGGAGGGGCCCCCTCCGGACTCTTATTAGGAGCTCCCCGGCCAAAGTGCAGTGCTGAGGGGGCCCCCTGTAGCTTGGGCCCCCCCGCGCTGCGGGGGGGGATGCGGGGGCCTGTGTTACGCCCATGCATGTTTTAGAATCCCAGATGGTGGTGGAAATGCTGCTGAGCACAAAGGTTGATGCAGAATTAGTTCATGAAACAGAAGGCCATTTTCTAATTATGACTGGATGAATAGAACTGCATTGGCCAAAGCCAACCTTAAGGCAGATATGCTCTTTCCTTCTGAGCAAACATGGGGTGGCCAGGTCTTGTAATGAAAAATCTTGGAGGTAGTTGTTGTTGATTAAAGCGTGTAGCACAGACCCAACAATGTTTGTTTCAGAAGGTGATTTTAAGATCGCACCTCAACAAACATGGAATGCGCATTCACCAAGGCCAACATAAATGTACAAAAACGTGTGACTCGCTCCCTCGGTTGTTGCACTTATAAATAGTCCATCGCAATTGTAGAGTCTGTTGTTGTAAAGGTCCCCAGGGGTTTGACGGTCCTTGTCTGTGTCTTCACTACAGGAAGGGCCACTTGAGTTATGCGATTGTGCTGCAATTTTAGCATAATTACTTATATCCAGCATTTGACACATAATCCATCCGCGCATAATCTGCAGATTTTAACATAAAAGAATTGTTTCTAGCTTAAACAGGTTAAAAGTTACTAAAAATGCAGAAACACATGTTGCCGCGCAGTGGAAGGCCCTTTGCAAAGCTGGATTGGTCACTTTTCTGTTGCTTATTTCTATATGTGAGTGTTAAACTGGTACTAATGAGATGCAACCAATGCCTATACAGTGCTACCAAGTTTAAAAATGACAAAATAATGATTTAACCCTATTATGAAATGTGCTGCATTATGCCGCATAAAATGCATTTCTTGCCACATAATTCACTCAACCCTGCAGCATAACTTGGCCCTCTCTTGCCACATAGTTCCAGTGGCCTTGACTATAGGAATTCGAAAACCTGGAGGGCACAGAAACCGGCCTGCCTCAGCTACGAACTATACGAGAAAGTAAGAATTTCTATTACCAGACTGTAAATATAAGGGAACGGAGAGAGTGCAAGATAACAAACAGGGGAGTGTGAGAAATCAGAAAATAGAGATGCGGAATTGCATGAGAAGACCAGTGACTTCTCAACAGAGGCAGATGCAAAACGAAGGATGGAAGGTGATATTGCCGATAACGAGGACCTGTTCCACCAACCAGCGAGTCATGCCAACTGCCCAGTTCACATCACCTGTTGGAGGCAGGTGAAGACTCCTGCTGGCACGTAATGCCTACAGGTGGAAACCTCAGCCTTTCCCTGTTAGTGAGAAGCACTGGATTTATAAGGTGGCATTACATAGCCAGCACTCACAGGAGAAACACTGCCCAACATCAGACCAGTTGTTTGTTAGTCTCAATGGGTGGCTGGTGTTTATGGGGATTAGACACAGTTTTGCTCAATACCTGCTGCTTGTTTTGGGGCTTCATGGGAAAGACAGGGGCACTGCATAGCCCCCTCTGAACTCAGCAGAGATAGTCACACCCAGCAGCAAATTTGACCCATCCGCCATTTTATGTGTTGAGTCGAAGAATTTAATATATCCCTTGAGGCCCATGTCCTATAACTCAGAGAACACATGTATTTCACATAGAGGTGGAAATTGTTATTTAAAAAAAAATATTTCAATAAGCTTTTCTTCAAAATTAAACACGAAACATATATGAAGTGGGTTGTCCATCACAATGATTCTATTGCTCGCATCGTTTCTATAACCCCATTCAATGCAAAGAACTCCAAAGAAATACTATAACAAGTCCAAAAATAACCCTTCGGCCAATATATACACTCCACACTGATGTAGAAGCGTAAAAAGGCCATTTATCAGGACAGGCTGTAACTTAAACTTTAATCAAAACATCAATTCAAAATTAACAGTCCCCAAAATCAACCTTTCATTCACCTCGTCCAATTACCCCTCACTGTTGCTGTTCACTTCCCAATCCACTTTGTGCCTCTTCCAACTCTCCATACCTCCTCACTTATCTTTCAAACATCCTCTCTTGAACAGTGGCGGCTGGTGACATTTGAAAGTGGGGGGGCGTAAAAGTTATGGATGAGTGGTTGATCGGCAGTTTGAGCAGGAAGAGCTCAGCATTAAAGCGCTAATTACACTTTTGAAGTATAACACTTTCAACGTGAGATGAAGAGAGATGCAGAGGTTGGCAGGGGACTCAAGCTAGTTCAATTAGGTATGCTAATGTTAAAAAAAAACAAATTACAAAGGCTGGGCAGTGTATATGCAGATCCAGGCTGCGGTGCAACCAAGTATGCTTTGAATGATGCTGTTCGGTGCGACATGTTTCTTCAATTACCTTGCCATTTGGCTGGCACATGGCATCAGGTATTTGAATAAAAAAACTATTATCTGTGCAATTTAAAAAATATGCAAATTTACCCCTATGTTACGCATGTTTAGGAAACTGAAATACGTATACACAATTACTAAAGGAGGCTTTTATATAGGACCTTTCGCCAAGTACTTCATTTTCCATAGAGATTTCCCGTGTACGGTATGTACTTACAAAGGAGACATGGTCCGTAGGTGCAGTTTGGATCAAGATGTTTGTATTTGCAACAATAACTTGCTGGATGTTTAGTGAACAATTTCATACTATTAGTAAGACATCGGCACACAGCGATTTATTACTGGATATTTGTAATTCCAAAAAAGCGCCCCCACTTTCACAACTGGCATCTGGCTGTACAATGCAAATCAAAGCACTACACCGACGATTTTCACCATTCCGTCAGGTGAAACCCGAGCGTTTTCTTCTTAATTCTCTTCATTACGTTGTCTCCCCTTTCCACTATCTCTGAACATTTCTAAAGCTAGACTGTGACCTCCGAACCTGCTGAGCGACTCGCACACAGCAGAGGCAGGGTCGGACTCGGACTGGGAACCTATCCTGCCTAACGCACTTTGCCAACACCAGGATGAAACCAAGCTTTGGGCCTCCATAGGCCTTGCAGGTGCGGTACATAATAACGAATACTGTCCCTGCATGTGGAACGCGATGGGCCACCTACGAGTCCAAAAACAGCTTCCTGTAATTTTTTTGAAAGTATATTATCAAGGCAACTTCCATCCTGTCCCTTGTGAAATGCAAAATACCCAGAGAGAACCGCATTCCACACAGCCTGGGGGTTTAGTGGTCGGCATCCACCAGGATCCCACGCTCCGCAATAGTTATTTTTAGTCACCGAATAGGGGCGGGAAATATCATCTACTCACAGTGAAAAGAGAAATGTTAGGCGTTGACATAAATAGCACGAAACAAAGGTATTGAAGAAAAAGAAATACATTTTATGTGAATGTAATAAAATAAAACATTTATTGATCGGAGCTTATGTTTCTATATACCTTTAGGTCAGGAGTAGAACACGCAGATGTTTTGGGATAGATTATTGTTAGGTGGAAATGGGGTCGTCAGGTGGGGTATGGGGGGAGGCGGGAGGGGTTTAATAACTTACTTCAAAATATTAAATAAAACTTACTGAGCTTCTGGATGGGTCCGACGACTTCCGACTCCCGCCGTCCGGTCCTGCGCCAATTCCTGCAGCTCCTCCTCGTCAACTGGGAAGGCCGCCTCGCTCCTCGTCGACGTCGACAACTGGAAAGGCCGCCTCCCTCCCTCCACCAATCACAATGCTGATGAGGCGCTGGGGAGAGCGCCCCAGCCGCGCCATTTTCTCCCGCATATAGAAAAAGGGAGAGTGGGCGGTCGTGCTCGAGGGCAGGGGGGGAGTGGCTTACCCACTGTTGTGGGTATTGACTGTTTGGTTGGCTCAGGGCCGACGGCCAAACAGTCAGTATCTACAACAGTGGGTAAGCCACTCCCCCCCTGCCCTCGAGCACGACCGCCCACCCACCCTCCCGCCCCCAACCAAGCACAGAGGCACTTCTGCTTTCTCGCAATGCGAGAAGGCAGAAACATAAATGGTCGTTTTTACCATTTATGTTTCTGCCTTCTCGCACCGCGAGAAAGCAGTGGGGCAACGCCCCAACGCCCTAATGGGGGAGCCGCCACTGCTCTTGAAACTCCCGCCGGCGCACTCTTGCATTCCGCACCCCCATCATTCACCTGTTTCTCCCCCACCCCCTCGAAGTGGTGGGTGTGCCTGTCCGAGACTCCCCATCCCTCCAAAATACTGCCAACCCCGACCTAACACAACCCGTCATAAACTGGCACGCTATACCTACCCAGCACTTTGCCCTCAAAACTTGTAGGGTGGGTGGGTGGTCCAAAATCTTTTCCCTCCCCACTGGTGTTGGGCACAGGAAGAGGAAGATTAACCTCTTTCTGGCCCTTATATCCACTCCACTACGACCACACCCCTAATCCCACCCTCTAACCCCTAACTCCTGTGTCCTTCCTGACCTGCGCGAATACCCCGGGGAAAGACTGGTCTGCGGCCTGACTAACCCCCGGGGGCAGCATCGCGCAATAAATACACTCCACACTGATGTAAAAGCGTAAAAGTCCATTTATTAGGACAGGCTGTAACTTAAACTTTAATCAAAACATCAATTCAAAATCAACAGTCCCCAAAATCAACCTTTCATTCACCCCGCCCAATCACCCCTCACTGTTGCCGTTCACTTCCCATCTACTCTGTGCCTCTTTTAACTCTCCATATCTCCTCACTTATCTTTCAAACATCCTCTCTTAAATCTCCCGCCAACGCATTCTTGCATCCCGCACCCCCATCATTCACCTGATTCTCCCCCACCCCCCGAAGAGGTGGGTGTGCCTGTCCGAGATTCCCCACCCCTCCAAAATACTGCCAACCTGATAACCCCCGGAGGGCGGTTACCTGCCCCACCTATTCAGCTGTGCACCTTTCGCCCTCCCTCAGACACTTCCCTGCGACACCAGATAGACTAATTCCATAGCTTACTTATCACATCCGGCATCTCCATCATATAATATGCATTCCCTAGTTGCGAAAGGTGCACCCCATCATCTCTAAAAAGCAATGGTTCTTCCAGACGGATCCCAACATGCCCAATTACTTTAATGTCTTTAGATGCACAAAAACCCTCATGGCTCTGTTGAGCTTCCTGCGTGCTTTCTCCACAGCCATCGGCTTCGAGGCCCCTTTACAGATTTTACGAGGTACAAACTCAGTCCAGACAATGCATGTGCCTGCCATATTTTGCTTCAAAACCTCCAGATCCCTCTGCATTAGTTGAAGGATAGCCAGTCCTGACAGCCTGATCAAGTCCTTTTCCCCCAAGTGCAAAACTAACATGTCCGGGCAGCCTCTCTGTGCAATCATCTTTGTCAGCCAGGGCAATAACGCCCCCCAACGCAGACCTCCTTTTCCCCACCAATGCACTTCGTGGTGGCTGCTCTTCAGACCCAGGTTAGGGACGTAGACCTGGAGGTCTGCATACTTGGCTGCCCAAAGCACAAAAGAGTGTCCGACAATCCAGGTCACCGTCTTAGCCCCTGGACCCCTCACACAACCTACGGCAAGGAAAAAATGGTTAGACCACGCATGGCAACTGACGCCGTACAATGCTGCTCGCACCCCCCCGGCAACCAAACCCCCCCTTTCTTCTACTTGCGCACATATTTCTCACAACACCGGGACCTCCATCTCCCAATCTGTCGTATCTTGTCCCACAACCAGCCCAACCGCGTCGCCGCTGTAGCCACCCAAATGCGAAACAAGTGCGTGCCATACCCCACATGGGTCCCTACCCACATGCCGCAACGCCATGTGCAGCACCGCCAACAACTGGTAAGCCGACACCTTCTTTCCTGACGCATGACAAAATATTTCACCTGACCTCTCACTGGACCCACTCAAGAAACCACGCCATTCTTGTACTGGGCACGCACCCGCAGAACCTGTCCCACTCAACCACACCCATTTGCCCCTACCCGCCTGATCGGTTTTTGACTGCCCCAACCAAATCCCCAACCGTCCCCCATCCAAACCCACTTCCTCGAACGTCCTGCCCATCTGCATTTTGGTGCCCAGCAACTCAGAAACCTGAAATGCCCGAAAAAAACATCCACAACATGCATAACAGAAAAACTGCCACCTCACTACCATCATAACAACAACTGGGCAACACCCCCCAACAACTACTGCAATAAATCAAAAGTAATGGCCTCCCGAGGCCCCCTCCCTTGATCCTTCCCGTTCCCTTCCCCAACCTTTTAACATCCTACCCAACAGCTCGTCTTTCGCCGGGTCAAAACCAGCATTACAGCTTAAAATAAAACGAAATCCCCGCCAGCTTCCCAGCTATGGTTGTCTGCGACAAACTTTTCTCAATGCAGTTAAGAACAAATCTCATCACTCCCTGTTCTGTGTCTTGTCTTGACATATTACTGGTATCCTTGGTCCAGCCCAAACATGATCCGAATTCAGCCCACGCCAGCCTGTAGCTACGTCTCGTGGAGTCCGCTATCGACTTTTCCACAAGGCCTACCACTCTCACTCCCCCCAGGCCCAGATGCCGGCCGGCAACTCGGTCTTGCAAGCATCTGCTCCAGAAGCCAGGTGACGAAATCTCTGCCACTGCGAACGAGACAAAGCATCCTCGTATCATTACTTGCCCCAGGGACATGTTTCGCCCAAAAAAAAACATTCAAACGTAGACACTTTAGCATGAAACTACGCAGTAGCCGCAAAACCCTCAAGTCCCTCGCTTTCTGTCTGTTCACCAGCTCTACCACCGTCATATTGTCCCATGGAACAGCACCGACCTATTCTGGAATTCTGCGCCCCAGCCCTCCAATGCCCCCAGTAAGGAAAAAACTCTAGAAAAGCTATGCTCCTCCCTTGCTTCAACCAATGACTTGGCCACTCCTCCGCACACCAACGACCATCCCAGAAAATGCCAAAATTCCAGAAGCCCCTGCAGCATCAGAAAAGATTTGCACCTGTCAGATTGTCCTGTCCTCTACAAAGTCCAGCGACACTCCATTGAAGTCTGACTGAAACGTATACCAGATTTGCAAGTCAGCCCTGACCGCCAACAAAATCTTGACTCTGTGATGTGGTAGCACCGCTCCAGACATGTCCATTCCCAAACATCGACAGAAAGCCCTTCCAGCTCTCACCACCCTACACGCAAAGTTCAAGAAACCCAAGAGTCGTTGCACTGTCTTCAGGTCGATCTTCCTTTCTCTGATCACCTGCAACAGGAAAGTCTGAATTTCCAGCACCTTCCTTGCCGGCAAACAGGCCAACCAGAGGATAGAGTCCAGTTCAATGCCTAGAAAAGTTAACCTACAGCTGGGCCCAGCTGTCTTCTCCGGCGCCAACGGCACCCCAAACAGCTTAGCCATGGCCTGAAACTGGTGCAGCACCCTTCCTCACTCACCTGGCTGTCCCTTCACAATAATTAAGAAATCATCCAGGTACTGTGACACTTCCCGATGACCACTTATCCTCACAAAAGCCCACTGCAGAAATGTGCTAAACATATCAAACAGCGCACAAGAGATCGCACACCCCATTGGCAAGACCTTGTCGACGAAAATGGCCCCATCAAAGTGCATCCCCAGCAACGAGAAATCCGTAGGGTTTATTGGCAGCAACCGGAAAGCCGACTTCACATCATATTTAGCCATTTCCGCTCGCTGCCTGCACCCCTGTACTAGGCAGATTGCATAGTCCACCAAGGCGTACAGCACCCTCGAATCATCCTCTGCTATAAAGTCATTAACAGACCTCCCTTCCGGCCATGACAAATGGTGGATCATCCTGTACTCTCCTTGTTCTTTCTTAGGGACCACCCCCAGAGGAGAGATAATCAAATCAGCCACCGCCCAATTGTCAAAGGGGCCAGCTATCCTACCTTCCTCCACCTCTTTCTTCAACTTAGCTGCCACCACTGCCGGTAATTCTTTGTCCAACTTCAGATTCTCTGCCCACCTTCTCTCTCTAGGACCTTGGTACCCCACCCGGAAACCTTCTGTAAATCCCCAATGAAGTTTTAACACAGCTTCTCTGTCTGGATACAATGAGAGCCACAGGTCCGTGGCCTCAATCCTAACTGGGCCCAAACTGTCCTCTGCCCTTCATTGCCCGCCACTCCTCAGACGGTGTGGCCAAAGTGAAACACTGCGTGAGTGCATGTCGCCCCCACATTTGGAGCATTCATGCTTGAACTTGCAGGAATATCTGGAGCAATATCCTTTATTGTAGTTCCAGCATGCGCCTGTGTTCCCTCCCCCTTGCTTAGGTGGGTGTCCCGCGCTTCCTGCCGGAGTGTTGCTACCTCCCGCCCCTGACTGGGCAGGACGCGCCTGAAAAGACCAATGCGTCACCGGCAAGCCACTCACTGTATGTGTAGATGCCGACAACTGTGTGGAAAACATCCACTGCATCCACAGTTCCTGATCCATTTCTCCCCAGGCTTTATCTGGATTGATACTGATCCGCGCCCTGAACTCCTCGTCATAAGTTAGCCATGCAAATCCCCCGAAATGCATCTGTGCCTTCCAAATGATGTCCACGTATTTTAGCAAAGCTATGGTCCTATCAAGATGTCTCTCACAATAGATACTGGCATAAATCAGAAAAGCTGATGTCCAGCTCTCCATATTGACGGGCACCCTGGGCCTCCTAGTTAGCTCCCACTCTTCCTCCTTTGACCCCTCTTTGGCCTGTATCTCCATATGCAAAAGCTTGAAAAACGTCCACATACTCATGGCGCCATATCCTGTTTTTTGTCTTGTCAGATAAATGGGACCCCAATGACATAGCCAGACCCATATACAGAAGTTTCTTCTGTCACTTTTCTTCTAGAGTCTCGACTCTCCCGTCATCCCCATTCACCTTATCAGTTTGCACACACGCTCCCACCAGGCGCTTTGCCCCCGTCTCTGCACCCTTTGACGCAGGTGCCGCAGATGCGCTTTCCCCCGCTCCCGACTCCCTCACGGACCCCTCTCCCACACCCACTGAACGGCAGGTCTTCTTACGCCCTTCTGGAGGGCCCCCATCCCACGCTGACCACCATTCACCCTCACCTGTGGGGAACATCCGTGTCTCCCGGTCTGTCCCTGTGGCTCCCGTCTTCTTCTGAGACACCACCTTTGTCTTGCCTTTGGCCGCACGTGCCTCCTGCAAAACACCAATTGTCCTTGTTGTCGCTCCCTGGCCGCCCTTCACAATCGGCAACTCTTCATCCACATCATCTCTCACTTCACCTTCCTCCAACTCTTCACTCTCATCCCGATAATCCAATTGCACCTCATCCTGAAAATCCTCAGGCGCCCACAACACCTCTCTCACTGCTCTCTTTTGACCTTTGCTTTTCATCGCACTCACACCACATTCAACAGCTGCAGTCGACGCCTGCTCCCGCAATGGAGGGTGGGCCGCCGTGGACCCCCTGCTCCTTCTGCCCGGCTTCTCTGGACCGTTTTGTGCCCCACTAACCCCCCCACCCGTCTATCAGTCTCAACCACTGGCTTGTATCCCCCCTCCCCAGGCTGCTCCAACCTGAGGAGGCCCCAACACCACTGGGTTTCGCCGCCGTCAAGGCCGTCCCTAACCCCGTCTGGGGTTGGTCCCTGCTCTCCACCCACACCCACTTGCCTTTTGCGCTCCGCAAGCTTTCCTCAAGCACTACTGCAGTCTCGTCATCGTGGGAGTGGGGGTCCATCCTCCTAAAAATCGTCTTCCCTATCCCTGTTCATAAAACAGAGCTCAGGCCATTTTTGCTCGGTCTCCTGGATCAACTTGCGTTGATCCCTGACCCTCTCCTTTAATGTCATGCCCTCCAACCTGGGGAGCAGAGGAGGAGGACTACTGCCCCTCCGAGTCTGCCCACGGGGTTCTTCTGGCCCCAAAACCTTGCCAGCCCGCCCAACAGTGCCCTCCCCCCCTCTAAGAGACTGGCCACAATCTTTTAATGGCCCAGGCTGAATGCCCTCGGCCCGAGCCCTTCTGGAAAGGTCTATCGGCACATCCTCATCTACAAAGTCCTGCTCTTGCCCTGGCATAATCAAGGAGCCTGCAGCCTGCACAGCGTCTGCTCCCCCCTCCCCCTGCCACCAGCGGTTGGCCAAGCAATGACACCCCCAGCCCTGCCTTCCCAGCCCCTCCTCTCCCCGTTCTGACATCGAAACAGGCCCCGGTCCGCCCTCCGCCTTGACGTGCTGTAGCGCGATCCGCCGTCATCCCTTGCCCCGCCTCCCAGACTGGAGCCGCATTATCTCTTCTGGCATCCAGTTGCGTGGGCAGGCTCTGACGCCTGCCCCCGCGCTTCCCCACAGCACTCTGGGTGCCCCCTACCTGAACTGGTTTTACGGCCCAGTGATGGCTCATCTTGGCACGCCACCACCGCGGCCGCCACGCCCGCCGACGCCATCGTCGGCGTGCGCGTCAGGCCTGTCCAAGCCTGGCCCAGGATACCCGGCCGCAGGAGATCCTCCCTGCTGGCCTCCACAAGCACGCGCAGAGCAGCGCGTACCGCCTCCGCATCAGGGACTGTCATCAGAGCAGGTCCCAACGCTAATCACACTGTCTACAGCAAATACCTAAGCCACCCCGTCAATCGGCCGATTGTCACACAGGCCCTATCCCCTCGCTACACTCTCCAAAATCTTTTCCCTCCTCAGTGGTGTCGAGCACAGGAAGAGGAAGATTAAGCTCTTCCTGGCCCTTCGACCCCATCCCTAATCCCACCGTCTAACCCCTAACTCCTGTGTCCTTCCTGTCCTGCACGAATACCCCGGGGAAAGACTGGTCTGCGACCTGACTTCCCCCAGGGGGCGCAGTCCAGCCAGCGCCCACGCTGCACATTTCCAACGGGGAAATGATTAACCGAGGTAACAGCAGAAGGTGAAGGCGAGAGCGCCGAAGGACTCTGAGGGGAGTTATGAGGAAAGAATGTGATGAAGGCGAAATAGATACAACGAAAAGATGAAGCAAGACTTAAGAATAATGTGGCCGAACACGTCCCTGAAGCCGGCTGCCTCGCGCCTTCATTACAGAGTCTGCCTCAGAGCTAAAATTGACTGGTTTATTTCAGTCCATTCAAGAAACATAATTCCTACCATTCACAGTCCAACATATTAAATTCCCTTTTATGAGAAATACATATTGCGCTTTCGGAGAAATATTTGACAATGTTATCCGCCTTCCGCAGGGGACGGCGCTTATTTCCCTCTCAGAGCTGAGCGGAAGTGACAGCCACGAGCTGTTGAGTGATCCCCTTGCACCAATGAGTCACAGGCAGCTCCTTACTAATGGGAGATGGATAACTAAATGTCTGCCCAGACTTCATAATGCACACAGAAATTACTTTTCGGATAAATAATCAAAAGAGGGAGGGCAGAAGACATATGCTGTGAGGGAAAGTTGGATGGGCAGGAATGACGTGAAACACTGGCAAAGCCAATAGGCTGTGCGAACCCGCCTGATGTAGTGGTTTTATTTCCCATTTTTTTCAGCATGAGTGGTAAACTGATGGGGCAAAAGTAGTTAATAAACTCAATCACTCTTACACTTGTGTGAGCAGAGGAGGCTGTCATCGAGCCCAATGGCGGTGTTACTCCGCCATAGTTAGGGGAATAGCACGCACGTGTTGCTGCCATGCAAGCGTCCCACTTCCACACCGCCAAACCCATGTGAGCACCACCCGCCAAATTATGACTTTTTTAGTCACTGGCAGGCAGTTCTTTGACGTTCCCGCGGTGGTGCCTATGAAATAGGCACTACAATGGGAACGTCAAATGCAATACCGGCACCGCATGGACTGGTGTAGTCCATGCCGTGCAGGTACTGGGGTGCCCCTCTGCATTCACCCCATGGCTCAGAGGTATTTCATCTCTGCCACAGTTTTGATGGATTAGGAACCACCTGAAAACCGTGGTGGAGAGGAAACTCGTAATATGCTTGGCAGGTTCACGGTGGTCCTACCAAGCATATTGCAGCCTCAAGAGCGCCATGTCACGGCCAGGGATCCCTGGCAGTTGTGGCAGGGCAATGGTGGTTCGACTGCCCAACTCGTAATGTGGCAGTCGGACACCCAAAGCCTGGTGGTCCTCGGACCACCAGACTCGTAATCTGGCCCTAAGTCAGAAGGTAAAATCTTTGACCACGACAAACCCACTAGGTGTTTCTGACCTATACAGCATCTCTGTGGCCTGAAATTGCACTAAGTTCTCAGTCTACCACTTCCATTGACTATCATTGACGCCTAGTGTTTTTTGGCCCTATTTTTCCTTAAAGCTTTCAAAATTCATATCGCCAGTTCTTACTGACTTTGTGTCATTTTGTTAAATAAAATTAATTGTTAATTACAATTACATTTTTCAAATTAATTTTGGTATTTTTATTGTTAGGTGTTTAGACTTTATTAATGTTTTGGTACTACATAAATACCTTACACATTGCTGTATGCTACACCTGTTTGCTCTATGCCATAGCTACCATGGGGTTGAGCTCCTGTTAATTTAGTGACTTTCATCTTCACCCCAGCAAGTTAGTATTATTATTTATTGAGGTGGACCACCATCCACCCCAAATAGATATCCACTTTCTTAAACAAACAAACAGCAACTCCATGTCCTTAAGTCAAATAAAAAGAGATATTTAAATGACTATGCACAGCAAATAATTTTCATAATATTTCCTGAAAAGCCAAATTTTACGATCTATTCTAAAAGTTTTTATGTAATTTAAACTTCTAAGCTAAGTTGGTAGTCATTTCATAGTATCACTTCTTGATGATTCAGCAAATGATCAATATACATCCTCTGGGTAGACAGGATCTTTACATTGATAGATTGACTGATCTCAAGAATCTCAGTAGATTGCAGTGTTGAACTGTGACCTGAAGATAACTTAGGCCAGGTAACCAGTAGACTCTTCGTAACTTGTAGAGAACTTCAAAAGCTATTTGTATTCCAATATCTAACAAAACGAGAACCCACAGGACAGGGAGGATTTATTATCGAACTGGTGATTGGTAGAGGATTATTGTGGCACCATTCTGCTCTAGATTTAATATGTGGAGGTTTTGTGTGGGCAATAGTACGAATTATGTAGTGCAGCATAGGCATTGTGTTTGTCCAGATAATGTCCTTTGTTGTTCAAAGGCAGAATTTGCACTGCATGCTAGGGTCCCACCAATTGGTAGGGTAAATGCTTCAGCTTGAAAAATGAACACAAAACTATTTACAAACAATAAAACTATGGTTTTTCAATGTAATGCATGGATTTGGAGCCTTTCCTTGTAATAGAGGCCAAGTTACTAGAGGCTGGGAGATGCTGCCCTCTATGAAAGAAGGGGACATATGTATGTTGCTTAAGCCAGGTGGAAACAAGATGGATCCCTCAGCATATAGGCCGCTTACCATGATAAACTCCGACATGAAGGTCCTGTGTAAGTTGTTGACTGCCTGCTTGAGCCCTTTCATGACCAACCTGTTTCACAAGGACCAGTCAGGATTTATCCCGGGTCATAAAACTGGAATGAACCTCCAACATTTGTCCCATGTCATGCACAAGGTCGAGCGTGTTGCCAGGAAAATGGCTCTGATCTCAATTGACCTAGAGAAAGCCTTTGACAACGTCAACTGGGGTTATCTGCTCATGGTGTTGAGGGTCATGGGGTTTGGGCTTCAATTTCGGGGTTGGATCTGGCTTCTATACACTGAGCCCAGAGCGTGAGTGTGGGTGGACAATGCCACTCAGAAAGTTGGTCTTTGGGTCAGGGGACACACCAGTACTGCGTCCTGTCCCAACTTCTCTTTGTGCTTGCGATGGAGCCTCTGACGGTGTGGCACAGTGGGAATTGCGAGACTGGGGCATATAACTGGGCAACACTTGGCATATTATATCCTTATACACAGATGATGCACTGTTTTACGTCGCCTCTCCTCGAGAATACTTTGGTATCCTATTACGACTCCTGGACAGCTTCAAGGCTTTGAAGGAACTGCGGAATAATCATGGTAAGTCCTTGTTGCTCCCCTTGGCAGAGTTAGTTGGGACTGCAGTGGAGACCCTGCTGGATTTTGGCTTGCACTGGGAGTTACTGTATTTTAAGTACTATGTGGCAATGTTTGTGCATTCTAGGGTGCAGCAACAGCGCCTTAACGTGGGGAGGGTACTGGACTCACTGAGAGCCTTGGTCACCTTTTGGAATACTCTCCCGCTGTTACTGACGGGCTAGCTGGCCATCTCTGAGATGCCGCACTGCTTATATGTCATTCCTAACTCCATTAGCTCTGCCTTCCAGTGTATTTAAAAAGTTGTATTTGATTCTTGTTTCCCTTTTCTTGGCTGGTAGATGTAGCAGAAGGCCTTGTCCACCCTGACACGGTGCTATGAAACCGGTGGCCTGGAAGTGCCGCAACTTGACCTGTATTATTATGCCACTCATATACAGCATGATGTGCGACGGCTGACCCTGGGGTCGATTGGGAAAAACACCTGCTGACTTGCACGGTCGATGTAGGCCAGCTACCGGCGATATAAATGGAGAGGGTTGGGGCCTGAGACGACTTCCCATAGGTGATGCAGTAATGGCGCAAATCTGGCAAATGTTAGTTACAGCGGTATTGAGATGCGCCCCCTTCCACCATGATTTGCCGGTGTGGATACTGTTGCAGATCAGTACAAATGGCTGCAAATATGTCCTTCCAGGCGTGGAGGGATGGGGGCTGTGAACAGGCGGGGAACTTGTATCCCAATGAGCATTTTATCTCCCTTGAAGATGCACATCAGAGTTTGCACTGGGACCGGGACAATTTTTGCACTACGCTGGCCTGGCATAAATGGCCAAGCAGACATGGACCACCTTCCCCTGACCTGCGGGTCGGCAGGCACTTGATATCCTTGTTGTCTAAAGCCCTAGGAGCGGATGCCTTGGCTGGCCGGTTGCGGGCTCGGGCAGCATGAAAGGGTGACCTGGGTGTGCCCTTGGGGGGATGTGGGTTGGGCACATATCTGCACATTCACACAGACAGTGTCGTGCAATGCCCACTTTAAACTGGTTCATTATAATTTCCAGCAGTGCACTTGCCTGACCCCCGCAACTCTCCATCTAATATCACAGGCCCGCACTGATAGTTGTCCCAGATGTGGGTCTAGGGGGGGCAACTTTCTTCACCTGGCCTGGAGCTGTGCAGCAGTGCATGACTTCTGTGACTGGGTGGTGGGTGAACTCACAAGGGTCACCTTGATACAGGTGTTGGTGACCCCACAATGCTGTTTGTTGGGAGATGTTCAAAGGCCTAAAGAGTGCAAGATGGCCCATACATTCTTGCAGTTGGTGCTGGTTCTTCCCAGCCGCATGGCGGCCATCACCTGGATGGGACAGCGTGCTATGGAGATAGTCCATTGGCACAGAGAGGCAGCTGAATGGTCTTTAGCAGAAGAGGCCCACAAGAAGCTTAGCAGGAGAGATGAGAAAGAGGAGGAGGAGATCATTTTGTGGCGAGAGCTGGAAGACACGCTCTTATCCCCTGGGTCTTCACGTGAAGTGAGGACAGTGAGGGCCCTGAATAATGGATCGCCTTTGGGTGGGTTTGAGTGAGTGTCATTAAATGGCATCCTCTTTTGTGTGGCTTTGCTCATCATAAACTGGGGTGTTGCCCACTGCCCCCCGTCTGCTTCCTGCATTCTGTGTTTGATAGCTATACCGCTGTAATGTTTCTCAAATGAAATTGAAAAATAAAGGTTTAAAAAAATAAGAGGCTGGGAGGTAAATGTATAGATTATCTGATTCCGTTCCATTGGCAAACGTATCTTCCCCGACTGCATCTATTTGCCCAAAAGTCTGCAGAACTGTGTGAACTAACTTTCCCTGACTCATCGTTGAACCATTACCAAGATAAGTGGAAATAGTAAAGAGGCTTTGACTAGAATATAAGAAGGACGGATAGCCTGCTTTGATTATGTACTACATATATATCTAATGTTTAGTCCTCATTAGCAGGATGGAGGCATATGGTGTAATTTACTGCCTTTATTGATTAAAGTCTGGCAGCAGAGGTGAGTCGTATGCCTTCTTGTGGGAGATTTTCTTCATAATACCCCTCTCAGTGACTTGTGCCTGTCACTCCTGTTCTTTGGATCTGTTTCCCGTGCCCCTTAGGAGGGGTATCATTCCTCTTCATGTCTCTTTGGTTCCAGAACTAAGTCTGGGGTGACTTAAACAGTGGGGGTCTATCAAATGAAACCTTGAGGTTCGGGAGACAACCCTCATTGGCTCGACCACAATGGCTGCTGCTTACGTCACATCAGGAAGTAGTGAGCTGGTTTAGGGGCGCAGGCCGCAGGCATTCAAGAATCGAGTGCTCAACTGCGTCCATATAAGTGGGGGTTATGTTATCCCTGAAGCTGCAACAGGACCACGCAACAACTTGTATTCCTGGGACGCGGACCCCTAATGGCTCACATAGGCCTTCGTTTGTGGAACCATCGCTGTCCAGAAAGACCATTACCTCAGTCACTGATATTAAAGAGGTGGGCTTGCACACTTTCGCGCTTTCTCAGTGCATAGGATGTACAACTGAACTTGAAGGAAATTATACCAATTGACTCCTCATGACAATACTTTGGTTTTACTGGGAGCGTCTTGAAAACCAGCAGATCAGGTAAACACAAGTGTCTCAGAGGAAGAAAAAACATAACTCCAATGCGGAGTGTTATTGTGGTTTAATCCAACTGTTTTGACACGTGATATGCATGTATGTTGATCTCTGAAGAGTAAGGCCCTGTAGCTGCAAGACAACACACTCATATCTAGGTATTTCAAATCCGGGTCCCCGGTGCTTAATTCGAGCCAGTGGTTTCCTGTGCTCAGCACCGGTGCCTACTTGCCAGCACCAGGGCTTATGACAGACTGCCACATGGTGGCGCTGTTTGAGTAATTTAGGTATGAGCACAACAACAGCCGTTTAATATTTCATTTACATTTACAATGACTAATACCTGCCTCCCAAGCCATTTTCATAGCTTTCTGGGCCTGGAATAGTATGAATTGTCACGCTTGCAAGAGTGTGAGGGTTAGTAGCTGTGTTTGTAATGACATTGCCAGCGCTGGCTGGGGCAATGTGAGGTGCAAGCTGCAGTGGCCTGCAGACGAGAGCCCCGGCACTTGTTCTTTTACATTTCAAGCACTGCTGGTCCCTGAGAGAAGCCCCAAGTGTTAGTTGTGTGAAGCAACCCACTCTCTGTCCACTGCACGTGCCGTGTTCTGCAAGCCAAATTCCAATTGTTAGAGGACCTGCAAACAGCATTCTATCTGAGAAATAGGGTTCTGATATAGCTGTACATTAAAACCATCTTTCCAATGACCAGAAACTTCACGCTCAGTTGTGATTGGTTTTTCAATGTTTTACAAGCCCTCTGGTTGGCTTACCCGTATAATGGAGGTGAATTGCGCCCTGAATTACTTAAACAATTCCTCTTACGTTGCACTTGTCATTCCACGTAACTATAGGGCAGTATCACGTCATGGTTGCAAGCGCGAGCTCACATTTAGTCAGTAAATCCTTCTGGGAAATGTGGTTCTATTTTGCTTCACTGAAACACCTGAAGTATGAGAAATAAAGTAACGCGGCCACTCTCTAATGCTCTTTGGTTTTTCAGCTCTGAGTAGAGGAGCCCTTGTCAAACTCTCCTCTCCCGCTCCCTGTTGGGAGTTCCTCTGATCCCCTGAAGTCATGCTGCATGCGTGTTGCGTGTGGCATGCAGCCAGGCCTTGTTTACACGTCCGTGTCAATTCTTGCGGGTCATTGGATATTCCAGGCCCTACGCCTCCACCAGTGTCTCCTTCCTTCCGGTCACTTCCGCTGTTTACTTCTCCCGTCTGCTCTGGATTCATTCCAGTCTTTCCAGTTCAAGAGTCCTTGTCCTGTGACTCCCCTGCTTACAGCCAGCTGGAGCACTTCACCACACTTGTGAATCTGACTCTATACGACATATGAGGGTGTGTGTTTGGCAGCACAAAAACGAGACAAACAACTCTTAAAACTCACAATAAGGGGGTGGCCAGGGTGCTACTTTGTGTAGTAAGTAGGGGTGGGCGGAATTTGCGAAATTAACTTTCGCAAATTATCGCGAAAATGTTTAAAATTATCGCAAACAAGCGAAAATATCGCGAAAATGCGGAAGTTTTTTTCCCGCATGTTCGCAAGATTTTCTGCATGGTTGCGGGTCGCCAACTTACCCATGTGGTTGCTTGCGGGCGCGGCCATCTTGTTTTGAGTTGTCTCGCGGTGCATGATCGCGAGAAGAAAGGCGTGATTGCGCGACGCATGACGTCACTGCGGGCGCGGACTGTCGCGAGACAGCGCAAATGGCTAAAAACAATACAACATCTCATTGAGAACACGACCGGATCAAGAAAACTTGTCGGCGAACGCAGGGATTCAGGTAAGGCGATCGCGTGCGCGCGAGAATGTATTATTTTACAGCGCGAGCAAGAAACAGATTATCGCCAAGCTGCGGAAACCGGAAATTTTGACATTTTCGCGCTCTCCGCGGAACGCGAAAGTGTCAAATTATCGCAATTTCCGCGAACGGAACGAAATTTTCGCCCAGGCCTAGTAGTAAGTAGCTTAATTTCAGTTTCATTTTCACTTTTGCATCATTTCTTAGCCCCCCCCCCCCGAAATTTGGCTCTAGTTGCGCCTCTGGTGTGACACCATTTTGAAACGCAGAGTTGGAACCTATATGCTCGGTCCATACTTGTGTAAAGTTATCCCATGCGTACCCTGTAAATTTGACCAACGTTGGGCACTTCTAGACTCTGTTCACCCACCCCTACTGGATTCAAATCTGCATTACATGGCTCAGTGCTTAATTTGTAAACAAACAAAAAAATAGGTGCTAGGGCTCTCGTCAGGAGGCCACTGCCGCTTGCACCACACATTGCCCCTGCTACACTGCCAATAACAGTAACAACACAACTACGAACCATCACACTCCTACAAGCGTGACAATTCGGACTATTTCAAGCTCCCAAAGCTATAAGAAAGGCTTGGGCAACAGGTAATAGTAATTTTTAATGTACATTGCATTCATAATTAACTGTTGTTGTGGTCATCTCTAACTTGGAAAGACAGTGCCACCTTGTGGCAGACAGTCACAAGCACTGGTGTTGACAGTTAAGTCCCAGTGCTGAGCACCGGAAACCACCGGCTCAAATTAAGCACTGATATGGCTTTATCTGTAGTCGATGCTTCAGCCTAGTAAGTTATGTTAGTATGCTGGGTTCATCATCCTTGATTTGGGTGATGCGTTCCTAGTCAAAAGGAGACATATGGTCTCAGAAAACATATTCACAATGGAGGAAATACAAGTAAAACACTAGCCAAAAGCATTTTTTGCAGCTCTCACCTCGCACTGCAAGTTTCATTAACTTCTAAGTGATCTGCCGTCCAAGGCTGG
The DNA here is from genome assembly GCF_964204655.1 of Triturus cristatus. NCBI lineage: Eukaryota > Metazoa > Chordata > Amphibia > Caudata > Salamandridae > Triturus > Triturus cristatus. The sequence continues at coordinate 122,202,630 of NC_140586.1, read as the reverse complement.
CACCCAGGGGATTGTAAAATAGTTCATCCTCGTAGCTCCTCACAGCAATATTGTCCTATGTCATTGCAGTCCATTCAATCCTCTATCATCTCAGAGACATATATGGGATGATCAGAATGCAGTCTATGCTGTGCCTCTGTCACCCTAGACATCTCATAGTCATAAGGGATTACTGTAACATAGTCCTCCATGGTAGATCTCTCTCTCTCTCTCTCTCTCTCTTTTTTCTCCTAGCACCCTTTTTCTTCATCCACATCCCCAATACTTGACTGATTCCTCTCCTCCCAAATATACAGGGTCCTTCAGATGTTTACCCAATTGCTGCAGTCAGGTTGGGAAATTAATTGGGAGATGCAATGAAACTAAAACCTAACCTGCGAAACCACAGCTGTCAGCTCGTTACAATGACACCTTTGCGCATCTATCACTCAGACTTTGTTCCTCCAACGCACTGGTATGCGCCCCAGATGAACAAGATAAGAGCGACTGTCTGGTCCCTCATACAGATCACCAATACGCTTTCCACTTAGGTTCACAACAAGTACAACACCCTTGCAGCCATGCACTCACCCACGGTGTAGCACGCTAGCCGTCCCATAATGCATTGGGTGTCCCACAATGGAAGGTGAAGAGCTATCAAAATCCTACAGTACATTTCAAGTAGCACTGTCCTGCATTCCTAAAATTGAGTCTCAATTTCTTGGGCATGTTTGTTGAATGTGAATGATATTGTTTTGGTCCCATTGGTTTCAAAGTAAATCGACTTGCTTAGTGGTTCTTAAAACATTGAAATCCTGTTTCAGCTTGGACAGACATTTTCCCTAAAATGTATTACCAGCCTCTAACATCATTGCTTTTAGGAAGATGCAAAGTCTTGATTTTAAGAGCAGACTGACCTCTCTCCTTTCATTGGTGTCTCTGTGTCCTCTAAATATAAGTTTTGAACAGCAGGAGAAGGGTTATTTTTATTTAGTGCTCTGCGATAAGTGCCTTCTTCGGAGACCTCCTGCTGAGCTTCCCTTTGCTAACAACCCCAATGCTAGCAGGAGGCGAGAGAGATGGATGGGCCGCCCTTTCTGAGTCAGACAGAGCTCATTAGAATCCCACGGTGGCGGCTCTTCTTTCGAGGGGCTGTGTTCGCCAACACCGCTTTCAATATTCACTTCTGGCAAACAATGAACAGGAGCCCAAGCAAATAATCAGACTTGTCCTTGCTGGAAATCATGATATGAAATTTATTGTATATCCAGCATGGATCTGGGAATGGATGTCCTTTTAGATAATAGAACAATGAAACACAGATATCCCAACTAGAGTGATATGGAAAGTGTACGGTTTGGAATCTCAGCAAATAGGTTACACAATGCTTAACCAATCCGAGCTTCTTCTCATTGCTTTACTCTTCCATTTTGTTTGCTAAATTATCATTTTCAAATTCTAATACTTTAGGGATCTGCTATGAATAGGATAACACAATTATTCTGACCTCTGTGTGGTAGTCACAGATTTGTCAACCAGTCTGCCATGGCTAGTGCTCTGCTGAGAACTACATGTGAATTATATTAATAAACAGCCGCATCCAGACTGTAAACAAGCACATACTATTTTTAACACACAAGTTCCTTTTAGTATCAAGAATATATTTTTGTGTTCCCTCTCAGAAGATTGGGTTTCTCAACAGGATAACGTTGGTATATTGGATTTACTTTTTGCTGTTGCATTTAAAAAAAGTGAGAAATCATGGAAAGATTCATCTAGTTTAGCATAGTGGTTTGGCTTGGTGTTTGGTATAATCACAGACTTGACAGAGCATATGTGAATCCAATATCTTTTGCTATTAAGAGAGACATTCTTTGGTTACTTGTGACAACCTTGCTAGACTCATCTGCACAATCAGCTATTACACATCATCCTCGTATAGAAAAGGTGCCCAAACCTCCATGAAATTATATTCACTAGTGTTTTCAGTGGTTATTTATGTTGTTTTGTATGTACCTTAAAGTTTATATTTTTATCAATGATATTGTGTTCCAATAAATTACTCATATCATATTTTTGACTAATTCTTATTCTTCTTTTTCTATTTTTGTTTGCTTTAAATTTTAATGCCTTACTGCAATGTTTTACTTGTTGTCTTTTCATTAATTAATCTATATCAAATGTTAATAAATTCTATCTTTCAATCTTTAAAAAAACCTGCTGCATCGGTCCTCTATTCTCTAACTTTAGATCAAAGATGTCCAGTGTAGGCCCAGAAGGGCCCGATCGATGCCAGATATTCAGGATATTACAAGGAGATTTGTTTCCATTTAATAAATCTAAATAGAACTAATTTACAAAGTCATTGGCCATCCTGGAAATTTGGGAAACGGTCTGTCCGTTTTAGACCTTTGTTGGACACCTCTGTGATAGACTCATTTACTCATGAATTTTTAAATATTTGTTTACCATGGTGTCGCTTCGTATTTTTAAGCATCAATTTTAAACCTTTATTGTTTTAGAGGTGTAACCCAAATATAAAATCTTGTCAGCAAGGATGTCGCTACTTCAATTTTAAATTGATCCACGTAACATAATATTTTATAGCATGGTATACTTAAGCACGTCAGTGCCTTCTTTCGAATTTTTTGAGATGGCGATAAAAGTTCTTTGCCTTTCCTAGTTCTGTTTAGAGTGGGCATATGTTGTTGCTTCCGTCACAAATTGATCTCCATTGCAATGCCACTCAAGGTACCTGTGCCCCCTACCAACTGTTCCTGCAACAGCCAGAAAATCACTGCACCTTTGTTTAGACACTGAGGGGCAGATTTACAAGAAAGTGACGCATCTGTACAGATGCGTCACTGTCCCTGCGCCACCCTTAGAAACCCCTGCGCCACCATAGATGCACCGTATTTACAATACGGTGCACTATGGCGCAAGGATTGACAGATGCGTCAGAAATTCTGACGCATCTATTGGCGGAAAAGTCACGCATTGCTGGAGTCGTGTCGCAAGCACGACGCAACTCCAACAATGCGTGTTGAGGCCTATTCCTACTACACTGCGTCACTACTTATGCCTGCTTGAAGCAGGCGTAAGGTTTTGACGCAGTGGCGTCCTAAAAGTGGCGCAGTGAAATCTTGTGGATTTCACTGAGTCACTTTTACGAGGCCTTCCTGTGTGAGAACGCCCACCCTGCATACATTATACCTGACGCAGGTATAATGTGACGCAGGGCTTTACAATGTGACGCATCTCCCTAGATGCGTCACGTTGTAAAAAGGCCGCATTGTTTGCGCCGCTGTTGCGTCAAAATAGTGACGCAACTGCAGCCCAAAAGTCATGCAAGGGGCTTGTAAATCTGCCCCAGAGTTGTTAGATGCATGCTTTCCTCTATATTACCCTTAGGATGCATCTATGCTGTGTGATGGGATTGCCTCAAGGCTTATATATGAGCAATTCAAATACCAACAATGTGAGTTTTCTCATGAAAGATTATTTAGTTTAAAATACTATCTTTGGATCCAGATGCAATGCAACCTGAATATATGCGAGTAAGTATTTCAAGGCCAATGGCTCAACCATACTGTACAAAGCGTTATGCAAAAATCATTAAGTAAATAAATAAAAGTGTATTTTATCATTTAATTTGGAAATGTACATGCTAGATCCTTATAATTTAAAAATGCTGCATTATTTGAATACCCTTATTGTCAATAGTCCATAACATCTTCACACTGCTTCTCATTGTCATCTTTCATTTTTTCCCGATTATGAAAGGATTGTAATTAAAGTCTGCACTACAACCACACACACACACACACAAACCCTACCCAACTCACCCACCCACCCCTATAGGGTAAAGAAAGAGTTTATCTTTCGCAGTGGCAAAGTTTGATGCCTTCCTCAGTAGTGACAATGAGTGCAGGGGTGAGCCGTGAATAAACTGCTGCAGGGGTCCAGCTTGCTGAAAGCCAATGCAGAAACTAACGGTCTGGCAGCGCACAAGGGGCTGTTAGGATGTTTTGTAGATGTTTTGTAATTGGTGTCTAGTAGCAGGGTTCGTGGAAGCAGGCTAGTATGAAAAGTATGCTGCGGTTTCTATCCAATGGTCTTGGGATGTCACTATGAGGGTACATACAAAACTGCAGAGTGTGTAATGGATAAAGGTATCAACTTAGCAGGGAAAGAGGAAGGCGGGGCCAGCATCGGCCCCGCCGCCATTATGGTGGTCGGCCATGCCCCCCGAATCGTGCCCACTCATTGGCCCCGCCTACGCTAGGGGCCGTGCCCCAGAAGCGATTGAATCGCTTCCGGGTCATTGGAGGTTCCCCCGCGCCCCGGAAGTGATCGGATCGCTTCCGGGGCGTGGGAGACCCTCGGGGATCTTTAAAGCCGGGGGGAGCGCGAAGGACGAGCTCTTGCTCCCCTCGGCAGCACACCCGTCGCGTGTGCATCCTCCCTAGAGAGGACCTCTAATCCTTTTTACTCTTTTTGTTTTGCAGTTTCCTTCGGCGGAGGTCTTGTGGAGGTGATCTGTGAGGCGGGCGAGATTTCGAGAGCAGCGCGGTGAACGCGGAGGTCGCGTCGGGTGCATCCTCCCTCGGGAGGTTTTGCTGACCGTTTTGCTTTGTTCCCACTAGATCGCCGGGACATCGAGGAGGAACGCCGTCATCAACGCGAATGCGGGGGATTTCCTTGGTGTGTCAGCTGATCGCCGGAACATCGCTAGGAGAGGGCCGCCATCGGAGTGCGTGCATCACGGGCGGAGTAGATAGCTCGGCAGCGTTTGTCCTTGCCAGCGGGCAGAGCACTGATTTATTGCTTTGTGTTACAGGAAAGCGGCGCGTGTCTCCCAGCATACTCTCAAACTGTAGCTCTAATTGTGAGGGGCATTTCAAGCACTAAGAAGTGCCTTCCCATCTGGAGCCTCGGCTGTTACCAGCAACAGTGCACGAGGACGTGAGGGGGTGCTGATCTCTGCAGTGTTTGTCCTTGCCATCGGGCAGCTCATTATTTTTCTCACTTTGTTTGTGGCTTCCTTGGCATACTTTAGATCGCCGGGGCATCGTGAAAGAGCACGGCCGTTAGCACAAGAGCAGCGTGTGCGGGGTGGAGATCTCTGCAGCGTTTGTCCTTGCATGAGGCAGATCATTAATTTCTCACTTTTGTTTTACCAGCACTGATCGTGAGGGGCAGTCCAGCATTTAACAGGTGCCTACTTATCTGGAGTGTCGGCTGTGACCAGGAGCAGTGCACGAGGACGTGGGAGCCTGCGCAGAGGGTGCCTGAGGACACGTACAGGGGTCTGCATCCCGGCGCTGCTGGGAGCCAAGCGGGTTAGAGCCTGTTGCTCACCTGCCTTGCTGGGTTAGCCAGTAGTGGGGCTCCGGTAGCGTGGGTGCTGTGGCCGGTCGTGTTTCCTCCATCAATACAGTGGTAACAGTGGTAACAGGTTGCAGGGTAGTCATACCCCCTAAGGCTAAGCGTGGCGAGCGGCGCCCGGGTATCGCAACTGTTTTGGACGCTCTGATGAAAAAAATTGGGGAAATGGATAACACCATGGCGCAGCTGGCAGAGAGGCTGGATGCGCAGGAGGGGCCATCGGGGAGGTCACGCAGGGACGCTTTACCCCCAAGAGAAGCTTTCCCCCCCTTGCCGAAAAAGAGTAGGGCAAAGAAAGTGCCGCAGGTTGTCCCTGGGAATGGTGGGGCCCCAATTTTGCCTGTTGTACCCGCGTCTCCTAACACACCGGGGGGCGAGCCTTCTCCTGTAGACCCGGTAGGTGGGCCTGTTCCCTTGGTCCCTGCGACGCCCGTTATCCCGCCACTAGCACCTGCAAATCCTATTCCCGCACCAGAGGTGCCAGTGCCAGAGGTGCCTAATCTTTCGTTACCTGTTCCCCCCGCACCCGGGGGGGTACCAACACTTCCTACCGATTTTTAGGGGTGGGTGGAATTTGCGGAATTAACCTTCGCAAATTATCGCGAGAATGTTTAAAATTATCGCAAACAAGCAGAAATATCGCGAAGATGCGGAAGTTTTTTTCCGGCATGTTCGCGAGATTTTCTGCATGGTTGCGGGTCGCCAACTTACCCATGTGGTTGCTTGCGGGCGCGGCAATCTTGTTTTGAGTTGTTCTCGCGGTGCATGATCGCGAGAAGAAAGACGTGATCGCGCGACGCATGACGTCACTGCGGGCGCGAACTGTCGCGAGACAGCGCAAATGGCTAAAAACAATACAACATCTCATGGAGAACGCGACCGGATCAAGAAAACTTGTCGGCGAACGCAGGGATTCAGGTAAGGCGATCGCGCGCGCGCGAGAATGTATTATTTTACAGCGCGAGCAAGAAACAAATTATCGCCAAGCTGCGGAAACCGGAATTTTTGACATTTTCGCGCTCTCCGCGGAACGCAAAAATGTCAAATTATCGCAATTTCCGCGAACGGAACGAAATTTTTGCCCAGGCCTACCGATTTTGTCTCCAGCTTAGCAGCCGTGCTTCCCTGGCTTGGGGGCATGGGGTTGAATGTGAGTGCAGCGGGTATGGTAGGGGCGGACGCATTGGAAAAGGCAAAACAGCTTATCAATCAAGCCAAGCCTAAGGAAGTGCCGGCGGTCGGGGCCCCCAAGGACACAAAAGCCACAAACGTTGCCATTGTTGGGCATGGGCGAGGCACGCACATCTTATGAATCTCTCTCATGCCACTTGTCACAGGAGGTTAAGGAGAGAATTTGGAAAGGGACATACATTGACATTTTTTCACTCTTGATAGATGAGGTTGAGAGGGAGGAGATGAAGAGGAAGAAGGATTATATGCCCGCGCGTGAATGGGCGAACGAAATGTTAAAGTACAGGGTTGAGGAGAGCATCAGGCATTGGATGCTTGCCTACAATATTTACATGGCTGTGATGACGGAGCGTTTCCCTGAGGAAGCGCCCGCGATGGCTTGTTATATGTCTAGGATCAGCACGGCGCAGGCAACAAAAGGGGGCACAGAGTGGTTGGAGTATGACAAAAAATTCAGGCGCATCAGGGCATCTGATCCTACGCTAAAATGGAATCAGGTGGAGGGGATATCCTAGTTGGATCATGTGGGCGGCCTTGCAGCTGAGGCTGCAAGTGACTCGCCAAAACCACAGCCCTTTCGGGCGTTCCCCCCAGCTGCATCAGGCGGGGGGCGGGGAAGAAGGGATGCTGCTGGGATTTAAACAGGCTCACCTGCGTTAGGGCACCAGGGACATGCAGATTTAGGCACCCGTGCAGTTTCTGTGGCAACTCAGGGCATGGTGAGGCAAAATGTCTTAAAAAACTGAAGGATAGGGGGGCCAAAAAAATCAGATGGAAGGGGTTTCCAGCAGAGCTAGGTCACCCATCATCCTCCACGCAATGATACTCTGGTTAAACAGATATAAGTGCACGACCTCAGCAAGGACGCTAATAGGCGGTTTCAGAGAGGGTTTTAGAATCCCTGTGGCGGATTTTGTGGGTCCCTCGTTTTGCAGGAATCAACTGTCGGTCACTCAGAACGCTGGGGTGGCGGCAGCCAAGATTGAAAAAGAATGCAGATTGAGATTCCTGTGCATAACTTTGTGTGTTCCCCCCTGGGGGTAGTCCCAAAAAAGGAACCAGGAGAATTTAGGCTAATTCACAATTTATCAGCGCCAAGGGGCAGTCGGTGAATGACTCCATTGATGAGGATTTCTGCTCTGTGCGTTATGCATCTATAGATCAGGCAATTGAAATGTTGAGGGGACTGGGACCGGGGGCAATGATGGCAAAATCTGAAATAGAATCTGCTTTCAGGCTGCTACCCGTGCACCCGAGCGATTTTCACCTCCTGGGCTTCCAGTTTGATGGCAAGTTTTTCATGGACATGTGCATGCCAATGGGGTGTTCGGTGTCGTGCGCCTATTTTGAAATGTTTAGTACGTTCTTAGAGTGGGCTTTCAGACAAGTGACAGGACATAGGCATGTGCTGCATCACTTAGATGACTTTCTCTTTCTGGGGCCACCAGGGGGCGCGGGGTGCGGGCAGGCGCTGGAGCATTTCTGTGCGTTAATGAAGAGTTTTGGGGTGCCACTAGCACAAGGAAAGACCGTGGGACCATCCCCGGTCATAGAGTTCTTAGGGGTCGAACTGGACTCCGTCACGGGATGCTCACGGCTTCCCGCTGACAAGGTAACTAGGTTTGGGGATTCACTGAGGGAATGTCTGGAAGCTAAAAGGGTAACGTTGTACCAGCTACAGCAGATGGTAGGGCAGTTAAATTTTGCTTTACGCATTATACCAATGGCACGTCCTTTTTCAAGATCGATTGCACAGGCAATGTCAGGCCTTAAGCAGAAACACCACCACACCAGATTGAGCAATGAGGTCAAGCAGAACATGCGGATTTGGTTGGCATTTCTGCGGGATTTCAATGGCTCTGTCCTGTGCCCCGGCCCTGTCACTTCTTGCGCGGAGTTGGGTTTAATGACAGACTCCGCGGGCAGTGAGGGGTTTGGTGCCATTCTGGGCACTCAGTGGGTGGCACAGCGTTGACCAGCATGGTGGGTGGACAATGGACTCACCACTAACATTGGTTTCCTGGAATTGTTCCCCATTTTGGTGGCTTTGTGCGTCTGGCCGGAGCAACTGAGGAACAAAGCAGTTGTTTTCTGGTCCGACAACATGGCAGTAGTGGAATGCATAAACAACCAGTCAGCGAAGTGTAAGATGATCCTGCGTCTAATCAAGCAGATAGTTTTGAAATGCCTGCAGTTGAATCTTCAGTTTAGGGCGAAACATGTCCCGGGGGTATTAAACCACGCTGCTGACGCTCTGTCTCGTTTCAAGATGCAGGTTTTCAGAGCTCATCTCCCGGGAGCAGCACCACGCCCAACGCCTTTCCCCGAACAGCTCTGGCAGATTGGTGTCCCCACTTACCAGAATTGGTGGCAGCGAGCCTAGCGCCAGGAACAAGAAAGGCATATGAAAGGGCGTTTGGGGCATACTGTAATTTCTTGAAAGACCAGGGTGGGGCACATTGGGCTGACTCGGCTGGGGTGTGCTCTTACTTGCAAGCCTTGCGGGTTGAAGGGAGGTCAGTGGGGTCAGCTAGGAGACACATGGCAGCCATTTCATTTTTTGCGCAAATGGGCGGCAGGCGGGATCCCACTCAGGCATTCGTAGTGCGCAAAGCATTGAAGGGTTGGCAGCGCTTACAGGGGGCGGCACCTGACACTAGGCGCCCGATAGGGTTGAATACCTTGGCATCAGTCCTGGCGGCGCTAGAGCAGACTTGCGGCAACAAAAAGGAATGTTTGGTATTTAGGGCAGCCTTTAGCTTGGCTTTCTATGGGGCCTTTCGAATAGGGGAATTGGTGGCTAAGAATAAAAGGGATCTGGGGGGTGGCTTACAGTTGGGTGACATACGCTTCCACAACGGTGCATTGCAGGTTACAATTCGGCGATCCAAGACGGATCAAGAAGGGAGGGGGCAGGTGGTGTTTCTCAGGTGGGCACCGGGCAACCCCTGCTGCCCGGTTTTTCATATGGAGGCTTTCCTGCCCTACAGACCAAGGGATAGGGGGGGCCCATTGCTAATGCACATTGGGGGGGAACCACTGACGAAGTTCCAATTTAAACGAGTCTTGGATAGGACAATAGGCAGGGCGGGGCTGTACCGCAGTAGTTTTGGGACACATTCCTTCAGAATAGGTGCCGCCACCGAGGCGGCCGCGCGGGGTCTTGGGGAAGAGGATGTGCGGAGGATAGGGCGGTGGGCCTCCAATTGTTTTAGGCATTATGTGCGAGTTGATATGTTATGACTCTATAAGACGGCGACACCCCACCAAGAGCAAGGCAGAGTCAAGACAACGAGGATTTCCCCGAAGGCAAAGCGGGAACGTCATGCATGTGTTTTTGGTCATTCATATGTTTCTCGGTTAGGGAGTTTTTTCAGGGCAGGGAATGGGGCAGCGCGCGCAAAGCGGTTAGGTGTCAGGGTTTCCTTTTTTGGCCATGCGGGGCTGCGTTTTGACAGGTTCAGAGAACGGATAGGTCACATGCTCACTTCCTTGGACACTCCTCCCGACGCTATAATTTTGCATCTGGGGGGTAACGACTTAGTACATCTCAATAGGAGGGTCCTACTGGAAACGGTGCTGTCTGAGTCGGCATGGCTGGCCAGGAGCTGCCCTGATACGGTTATTGTGTGGTCACACATGATACCAAGGCTTCAGTGGCGGGGGGGGGGGTATCGGTGAAGGCTCTCAATCACTCTGCCCAGAGGATTAATAACAAGATAGACAAGCTGTTTAGGACCCCCAGATTGCAGGTAATTGCCCATGGGTGCATTAGGGGGGACGTATGCTATGTCCAAGATGGGGTGCACCTGTCGCGCTTGGGGAATGAGTTATTCTTGGGTAACATTTTAGCATGGCTTGAGGGATTTCACTGGTAAGTATCACCTTGGGTTTGGGGGGGGCCTGATAGTCGGTCTACTATACAGGCCTGTGCGGTAAGGTCATAGGTTGGACAGACTAAATTGACTCATCTTTTGGGGCGCCTTATTAAGTGGGGCGCCCAGAGGGGAGGGACATGTGGCTCTCACCAGACTCCAGGGGCAGTTACAACCGGTTGGTTGGAACGGTGCGGGGACAAAGGGGGTGTTACGCTTTCCATTGGCTGGTTGGCCACCCCGCACGTGGGCTTATGTAAGCTGCGCTGTCTGCATGGCCCCTTTATGGAGTAAGTCTTGAACGTATGGGGGTTGCCTGGGGTAAGTACTTCCGGGTCAGCTGGGCCCCCTGCGCATGCGCACTCCGGTTGGGGTGCGCGGGACAATTCTGTTAAAAGGGGGAGGAGCCAGCGTTTTGACCTTGCCATAGGCCTAGAGGAATACGCAGAAATGTGATCAGCAATGTGTTTAGACTAGGATAGGAACATTTATGTATTAGAGCTTTGTTAAAGCTAGGAATGAAGCAAATGTACTGAATCCTGTCTTGGCATTTCTGCGTTATTGTATATATGAATATAACTTGTGTTTTGTTTGTTAATAAATACGATCGGGGGTCAACGACCCCCTATTCCAAACAAAAGGTTATATTGGTTTTTGTCACAGTCAGGGGAGGAGGGGGCGGTAGGCCGTACCGGACCATATAGATAATTTTAGTTTTAGAAGAGTTCACCCTGAGAGGACGGAGATCAATCAGCAATCAGAGAACTCACCTTGAAAAGCAACGTGGAAAGTTGGAAAAGAGTAGATTTTTTTCATCTGCAATGGTGCCCTGGGTTCTAAGGCAAGCAAGGAACAAAGTAAAACAGGCCTCTTTTCTTGCTGCAGAGCAAGAGAAAATTCAATAGTAAGTCCCAAGGAAGCCACGTAGGTCGATGCGAGTATTCGCATATCAACAGGTAGGGCATGCCAAATACAGGGTTAATGAAATTATGCCACAATGGAGTTTCAGATTATGTGGCAGGATTGACTAAATTATGTGGTAACGAAACGTAAACTATGACACATTCTGTGGCAGTAATGTTTCACTATTTTGTCATTTTAGCACATGGTAATACTCTCTGGGAAGATGTTCCACCCCATTAGGACCAGAGCTTAATTTGTAAAAGAATAAGTGCCAGGGCTCAAGAGAATGGTCGTGCTACTGAGTGTCAGCATGCAGAATGCCAAGGCGGCCAGGCTCGGACAGTCCTATAGGGCAATCAGGTAGGGATGGGCTGCTCTGACAGGTCAGAGTATCGGCCATCTTTTAGGGCTGTTTGTGGGCGTGTTTTATGGTCTACTGAGCTGGTATTTACTGTTGATATCCCTGGTATTGAAGGAAACATTATCTACAGCAAGCTCAAATTCACGAGGACTTCCATATCTTGAAAGTACTTATACAGCGTTCTTTACAAGTTCAAAGGTGCCTCAATTTGCAAACATTGGTTTATTTTCTAGCTGACTAATTTACTAATAAGGGCAGCTTTTACTTTGGTGCCTGCGCATATTTTCTGTCCCAGCCCCACCCTAAATTCAGCATAGTCGTGATTGCACTTTATGCCTTTTATAGTACTGCGTTGTAACAGGGGAGATGTAATACCCTGGCTGACTCTTTCCCAGCTCTTTTAGCTTTTCAGAGGTGCTGGCTGTAGGGAAGCCGCCATATTTCCCCAGGGGCTCTGGGTGACAGAGGGGAAAGCAGACAGAGAGGAGGGAGCGCTGTGTACATTAGGAGCAAAAGGAGTACACAACTCTTAGAATTAACCTCAAGAGAGGGGGCGAGCAGCAAGCAGGCACTGGCGTCTGAAAGCCACATGTACAATTTGCCTGCTCTGTGCTCGTCTGTGGGCAATTCTTTATCGATCCCAGTCAGACACTGCTGTTTCACGTTTTGTGAAACGCTTCACAGTGTGGGCTTCACTGAATACTTTGTGGCTATTTAAGCAGGAGACGGGATTGTGGGCTTTCCTAGACCTAGAGAAGTAGAGAAGGCCATCTCCACCCCCAACCCTGCCCCGCTCCTTTTCCGAAAATGCTTTTATTTTCAAAATACCCCAAAATTTGCGGTACAGTTAGTGCCTGTTGTAGAGAGCCACCCGGACTCTCCCCAACAGTGTAGCACATAACATGCATGTTACGAGTCGGAGACCGAGTGGTCATCAAAGATCGACACCCGGGATGGAAATTCCGGACCCCATATGAGCCAGAGGTGTGGACGGTAACGGCGGTTCAAGGGACCATGATGACAGCCAGGCGAGGCCAACAGGTCATTACAAGGAATGTGTCAAGTTTCAAGGCAGCTGCAGGAATGGACACTGATGGTGACGAGCCCCAGGCCCGATGCCCTCCCCCGAACGGGGTTGCACCGGCATCTCCCGGCAGGGTGCCGTCCCCTCCGGTGGCTAGCCGTTGGTCACCTCTGCGGAGCGAGGACTCTCCAAGACCCACTGGCCCAGATCCGGACGAGAGGAGGTCGCTGACGGATCCTCCGTCCAGTCCCCCGGCATCGTACACCCGGAGCCAGAGGCCTGGCCTCCGTCCTAACCCGGTCCCCAGCCAAAGACTGGCAGACTTTGTGTGCCCCTCCCCGTGAGGAGGCGAACATGGACTTTGAACTAAAAGAAAGGAGGGATGTAGAGAGCCACCCGGACTCTCCCCAACAGTGTAGCACATAACATGCATCCCTACACCCCTCGGGGCGGGCTCGTCCCGAGGGGATAAATAAAGGTGGGCAAGACCGCACGTGGTCTTCCGGCCCAGAACTGTATAGTGGCGTCCGTGTGTCCTTTACTGCAGCGTAACTGCGACACCAGGCCGCGCCGCGCTACACTGGCGACGAGGCCGGTCGCAACTTCGCGTACTTTGCCTGTGTACCTGGCTTGTGCGGAGCCCACCTGCATCGCCGCTGCCCCTGGTGCTCACCTGGTGCTGCTGAGACTTAGCGGAGCCCACCCGCATGCTGCCGGCGTGGATCCTGTGACACTGCGAGACATCCGGGGGTGAGTGGTTGCCCGGACGCCCCTGCGCGCTGCTCCGTTTCCTGCCCCGGCGCTGTGATCCACGTGGGTGCCTCCCGTAGCGCTCTCTGCCGGCTGCATCGGCCGATTTCCTGGAGGGGGCCTCGGGGAAGCTGCCCTGCTCCTGCCTGCCTGGCTGCTCGCTCGCTCTCGAGTGAGGCACGTTCTGGGGCCATAACGAGGTGGAGAGCTCTTTAAGTGAGGGGAGAATGGACAATAAAGCACCGTGCTGCTGCCAATAAAGTTTCCTGAGTGCATTCAAGCTCTGCAAGTCTGGAACTAAACATCATACGTGAGGAAAGAAGGTGCAGACTCAAACAAGCATTGGCAAGACCAGCCACGTGGGGGCAACATCACGTCCAAGCACAGGACAATTACAACAAGCATTGGCAAGGCCACCCAAACAAAACAATTACAACAAGCATTGGCAAGGTCACCCAAACGAAAAAAAAACAGGACTACCCTGAGCCGACCACGCAGTGGTAACACCGCAGCCACACCCAATACTGCCGCACGATGTCCACAGGAGCTGCAGCAGGTGCGGGCACACCACAAGCAGGCGGGTCCAATCAAGGCGCCGGCAACAATCCTCCGCCGCCACCGGTGGTCTCCCACACCGCAGTAGCACCGCTGCCACCGTTCAGCGAGACCTCGGATCCGGCCACAGCGGCGCCAAGGTGGAAGGCCTGGGTAGGACGTTTAAATCACTATTTTAAAGGAACCAGGGAGACCGATGGGACAGTCAAGCGGTCACTACTCATTTACTATGGCGGAGCCGAAATCTATGATTTATTCGACATGCTTCCCAACACAGGGAACGATGATGATTACGACGCAGCGGTTAACTCATTGAATGCGCATTTTGACCCCCAGCTCAATCTGGATTTCGAGAAGTTCAAATTCCGGAGGGCGTGGCAAACAGACACGGAATCCGTCGACATGTTCTATGCGCGGCTGCACCGGCTGGCCAGCACGTGCCCCTTCGTGGACCAAAGAGTGGAGATAAGAGACCAGATCATTCTAGGCTGTAGCTCCAAACTCCTGCGCAAGCTAATACTTCGCCAGCCAGGAATCTCGCTGGATGAGATCCTCGTGCTTGCCCGGTCCCATGAGCTGTCGAATGCCCGGGCAGAAGAAATGGAGGCGGCCCTCCACACCCCAGTGGCTACGGGGTCGGGGTTCAAGAGCACACCCATCAAGGAAGAAAAGGTGGAGGCGATCCAGCGACGTCCCGCTGCACCCCGCCAAGCGCCCAAACCCGCGCCAGGAAGGACGTGTGGGTATTGTGGGGAGGACCACCCAGCGACGGCCATCTGCGGGGCAAAAGGGAAGACGTGCTCCCGCTGCGGGAGGATGAACCACTATGCCCGAGTGTGTCGGGGCGGGCGGTTCCGACAGCCGTCATCGAGGCCCAGGTCTGGGCCCCAGCAAGTACGCCAGATCTCGCAGGAAGAGCCACTGGTGAACCAAGACCGCCAGCCACAGCCACGGCCCCCAATATACGAAGACGAAGATGACGAAGTCTTCGTGGTATCATACGTCAGCCGGACGGGATCCCGGCGAAGACTGCCGCCCATGTGTTCTGTCTCGGTGGGAGACACGGAGATACAAGCCCTCATAGACACTGGGCCTCGGTCAACATAATGGACTCCGACCAATACGACCGTCTGTCACCGCGACCCCCCTTGACACCGTCCAGGGCGCGCATATACACATACGGGGGAACAGGCCCTCTTCCTCTCCGTGGCGTCATTAGCGCCACCATCGCCAGCGGGGAATACTCCACCCAGACACAATTTCATGTCACGGAAGGCAAGAAGGGGACGCTGCTCAGCTGTCACACGGCGGAAGATCTTGGTCTAGTGTTCTTTGCAAACCAGATTCACGAGTCCCACGCCGAAGACATCCTCCAAGAGTTCCCTACACTCTTCACCGGCCTGGGGAAACTCAAGGGCAAACGTTTCAAATTGCACATAGACCAGTCGGTACGGCCAGTAGCCCTCAGGCATCGGAGGGTGCCATTTAACTTGCGCCCTCAAGTGGAAGAGGAGCTGCGGAAGCTCGAGGAGCTGGACGTTATCGAGAAGGTGTCTGGCCCCACCCCCTGGGTGTCCCCGCTGGTCGTGGCACCCAAGCCGAAGCAACCGGGGGCCATCAGACTCTGTGTGGATATGCGGCTACCCAACACCGCAGTGAAAAGGGAGCGGCATATCACCCCTACGATGGACGACATAGTGGCAGACCTCAACGGGGCGAAATGGTTCTCGAAACTAGACCTCAATGCCGGCTATCATCAGCTAGAGCTTGACCCGAGCAGCCGGTACATCACCACATTTTCGACTCATGTCGGGCTCCGGAGGTACAAAAGGCTGAGCTTCGGAGTCTCCTCGGCGGCGGAGGTTTTCCAGAATGCAATGCCTGAGACCCTGTCCGGGCTGCAAGGGGTGATCAACCTCAGCGACGACATCTTGGTCTTCTTGAACACGCTAGAGGAACATCACGCGCACCTCAGGGCCACGCTCCTGAGACTGGCAGAATGTGGGTTGACACTGCATAAGGCAAAATGCGAGTTCTACTAAGACAGCGTAGACTTCTTTGGATACACCTTCACTCGGAAAGGGCTCCTGGTGGATCCGAAGAAAGCCGAGGCCATCAGAGCCGGACCCCATATGAGCCAGAGGTGTGGACGGTAACGGCGGTTCAAGGGACCATGATGACAGCCAGGCGAGGCCAACAGGTCATTACAAGGAATGTGTCAAGTTTCAAGGCAGCTGCAGGAATGGACACTGATGGTGACGAGCCCCAGGCCCGATGCCCTCCCCCGAACGGGGTTGCGCCGGCATCTCCCGGCAGGGTGCCGTCCCCTCCGGTGGCTAGCCGTTGGTCACCTCTGCGGAGCGAGGACTCTCCAAGACCCACTGGCCCAGATCCGGACGAGAGGAGGTCGCTGACGGATCCTCCGTCCAGTCCCCCGGCATCGTACACCCGGAGCCAGAGGCCTGGCCTCCGTCCTAACCCGGTCCCCAGCCAAAGACTGGCAGACTTTGTGTGCTCCTCCCCGTGAGGAGGCGAACATGGACTTTGAACTAAAAGAAAGGAGGGATGTAGAGAGCCACCCGGACTCTCCCCAACAGTGTAGCACGTAACATGTATCCCTACACCCCTCGGGGCGGGTTCGTCCCGAGGGGATAAATAAAGGTGGGCAAGACCGCACGTGGTCTTCCGGCCCAGAACTGTATAGTGGCGTCCGTGTGTCCTTTACTGCAGCGTAACTGCGACACCAGGCCACGCCGCGCTACACCTGTTACGAAAATGAAATCATTACTTACTTACTGAAATTTGGTTTAAATCAGAGGCCTGCTGCTGCGTGACACGCTGCTTGCTTGTTCAGCCGACTAAGCGCTGCAGCTGCGCAGTACGCTGGGGCAGTGAAATGTGGAGACACGCTCTGCATTTGTCCGACTCGGGGGGCAACACTTGATATTCAACGCTGTCAAGGAGGAACGGTGTGAGCTTAAAATCCTTGGTTAAGCAGTCATTGGTAGCGCACTAGCACTACTAGATTGCTCTTATGCTGAGGCAGGGACTTCACCAGGGGCGGATTGGCACTGCTGGCACTCGGGCATTGGCCGAAGGGCCGGTGTCTCAGTGCCCTCTGTGGCCGTTTTCCCCCCCCCTTTCCCACTCCACAGAGAGCACTGACAGGTAGAGGAAAGCAGCTTTGCTGGGCGGCTGTTCAGCGATTATCAGCTGTTGCCTCTCCTTGACCCCCTGCCCTGCCAAGCAATCATACTGACGGTGGGCTGGGGAGGGGTGATTGTGTGCTAGAATTGGCCTCCCTGGTGGCCAGGTGTTGCTCAGGCCTTTGAGCCATTTTCACCTCTGCCCCCCTGGAGCCCACGCATCCCAGAAACAGTGTTTGCATTAACACCTCACCCACAGCCCTTCTCATTCAGGGCATAGTGGGCGAGGAAGAATGGGCCTCGCTGTGGGGGCCATGTGATGTTGGGAACTCGCACCATCTTCACCTCAGCCTCCCCCTGACCCCCGTGGATGACCCAGCAGCTGTGTTTTTTGCTTTATCCCCTCCCCTGTCAGGAAATTGCCCTGAGGCCTGGAGGGCTGGGGATAGCTGAGTAATTTACTAATAGCAGGGTCCTCGCTGCTGTTCATGTGCTCCTGCGCTGGAGAATAATTTTGTAATAGAAAGGGGCCTCACTGTTGTTCCGGTGCTCCTGTGCTGAAGGGCTGAGTAGTTTAGTAAGAGCAGGGGCCTTGCTGTTGTTAAGGAGCTCCTGCGCAGGAGGGTTGGGGAATAATTTTGTAACAGAAATGGGCCTCGCTGTTTTTTGAGTTGCTCAGCTTGTAGGCCATTGTCACCTTGGCCCTGTGTCCTTCCTAAGAACAATATCCTCCCACTTTCATTTCTTGTGTGTGCATAGGCATATGGGGCCTGACGGCCAGAGTTGCAGAGATGGGGAATCAGGTTTGAGTCCCAGCGTCTGCTCAACATCCTGTGATTCTGGGCCAATCAATTCATCTTCCAGGCCCTTAAATAAAAGATCTTATCTTGTGTACTGTAATTGGTGCTCATGAATAGAACTCAAATAGCCTTTGTCTTGGGCTGAATTCACATTATATAAAACTGTCAAATGGAAAAACAACAATAAAAAGTAACCATTTGTTAATGCTTTTTGATTCTGCAAAGGGAATATGATAATTAAAGAGGACACTTTATAAAAACATGTCCCTATTTTTTAACACAGTTTTTCCGATGCAAATTTTTAATTTAATTCCCCTTAGTGCCTCCCTGTCTGTTTTTCTTTTATTGTGGAGGCTGCGCTCTGTCACTTAAGTCATTCTATACCTCTTGTCGGGTGCACCATTCTACTTCTATGTTCTTTTTGTTATTCCGGGAGTGTCTAAGCTTGCACTAAGATAACATTTCGTAGTATTCATATTTTCCAGTGACTCCCTCCTCAATGGGGATCTTGTTGGATGATGTTTATGGCCTTCCTTTCCCTCCCCAGCTCCTGCCTCACCTCCAAATGGACTCACCCCTTACTCACTGCCTGCATGAGTGGGAAAACAGCAGGCCTATAGGTTTCTGTCTCACTGCTCTGACCACACCCCTTTTCTCAGGCAGCCAGTAAGACAGAGTTTCGGGATTGAAGTGGGGGTAAGAATTAATAGATTTCCTTCCCGCCACCTGATTACCACGCCCACGTTAGCCAGGTGAGGGACATAAAAGCAGCTTGGCAGCAGCTTGCATCAGACAACTTCAAGTTGGACTCTGCAGCACCCACCACCAGGAGGATCATATCCAGAAGTCGCAGCAGGAGGTCAAAGCAAAGACCTGCCCAGCCCTCAGGGCTGCTGCTTCAGCGTACATCTTCATCTCTTTAGGCCCCAACCCTTTCCTTTTCTTCCCAGGTGGAAGGAATACATGCCCAGTCCAACTCCTGAGGCTTAGGAAGAAGACAGTCCTGACCCTCCCATACAGAACTACAGAGTGTTCACACAGCCTTTTCTATTTGGTTACTCTTCTAACCAGATGCACCACACTGCCAAGCTTCAACTCAAGAGGGTCATCTAATCCCCTTGGCACCCCACTTGCCACAGGGCTGACGAAAGTAGGCTGAGTAAAGCAGTACTCAAAGCCACATCTAGTGCGCCTCAATCGTGGTCCCACCGCATCCAGAAAATACTGCACTAGGCTCAGTGCAGTAGGTCTGCCCCAAAGCTTTACTTGACTTGCCACATCCAGCACCCAGAAATGCAATATGTTGCTAGCCGATCCCTTCCTCTGAAGCAAGAAGGAACGGATAGGAACTATTTTTAGAGATTTTTTTACCATTTTTTGCAGTGCTCCTAGTCTTTTCCAATGTTACTGTCTTTGTAAGCTTTAAAAAGCTTAATTTACTTAATATTTCTCTACAAATTAGACCTCTAAGAGTAACCAAATATTGTTTCATGAAAGGGCACGCCCAGCGAATGTGGGCCACGCCCCGCGAATGTGGCCTACGCCCCTCAAATATAGGCCACTTTTTTCGTCAGTGCCCGGGCCAAATTGTGATCCCAATCCGACCCTGGACTTGACACACGCAGTTTCTGCCAATGGGCGCATGTGCCTCTTGCTAAGGCGGGCGGCGTCCAAATGTAAATATCTTACGAACAAATCCCAAGAAGGCAACACTGAACCCAGGCAGGAATGGATTTACATGTGATATCAGCTCTTCACCAGGAGACAGTGTGACCTTAGGGAGCCGATATCACAGGTAGACCCCGGCCTGAGAAATAAGTGCCGGTGCTATGCACCGGCAACCACCGTCACACATTAAGCACTGATTAGGACCAGATTAGCACCTGGATACAGCAATCAGACACTGAAAGGAGGATGGAATCACTCTGAGTAGAGAATTGTCTGGCAGGGAATGGTCTGAGCAGGGCTTGGATTTACTGTCGGGAAGTGGTTGGAAAAGTCTTTGGGGAATGATTACCTTTAGATCGGTTAACAGGAGAATTATCTGGCTGGGGAGCGTCTGGAGGTGTTTGGAGTGAATGGGGAATGATCTTGAAAGGAATGATCTAAAGTGGGGGGTTGTGATAAGGGGTGGTCTCATGAAAGAAGGCCTTACTGCAGAGAAGTATGAGCGTTGGTTGATCTAGAAGGAAATGGTGTGACTGGAGAGTGGTATGGTTGGGGAGCACCCATGGGATGGTCTTGATGGGAAGGTCTGGAAAACTGTGGTTTCATCAAGTGGCATGGTGGTTCAGGAGGGGTGAATGGATTGGTTGGAGTTTTGTTTGGGTAGCAATTGTTCTGAAATGGAATGCTACTGCTTATCAGGGTGGTCATTTGGGGAAAATATCTAGTTGGAGTGATCTGAGAAATGATGGTCAAGGAGTTGAATGGCTTGACCGGGAGTGGTGTGGTTGGAGAGACATGACTAGGGTATTGGTTGATTTGGGTATTGTATACTGTTGTAATGTTATAACATTGTGTGGCTCAAGGTAGGGTGTACTAAAGCTGCCTTTCACATCCAGTAGATGAGTATAACAGAAATACTGATGAATGAAGGTCGTTGGTTCATATGCTGCTCTTTTCAGAAAGAATTGTTCCATGCATGGTATACAGGTGTATTGACATGCACTTAGTGCCACTCTGTGTGTGAATCTGGTACTCTAACTTTCAACTTTTGCTGTGGAGTCACAATAATCTAGCATGTCTGCAGAGGCCTAGGCCTGTCCTTGTCTATGCGTTCCAACAGGACTTGTCCTGGACCTGGAGGAGCACACCAAGCATGCCCTCATGGTTGGAAGAGGACTACTTACTGTCCCTGTCCTAATCTAGCACAAAAAGGAGTGGTGACAGCATACCATGTTTTGTAATTGATAGTGTGGCCAGACCATTTAGTCAGCTATAATGTGCCTTACTTGCCCACTAGTATAAAGTTCCACCCTTATGTGAATCACCAGAACATTATGCTGACATTTTATGTGTACGTTATGCTATAATGCACTTATAGAGAACACATACAGCCAACGGTTTATTGGTGCTAGGTACAAGGAGGGTATAGTTCAAGCTTAGTGTGCACTTAAAGGGGAAGGCTGTCTTGGGTATGAACAATGTGTTAGCATATCAGGTAAATACAGAATAGTTGGCTTAATTAATGCTGTAATATCAGTTGTTATGAATGTGGAGTGATTCTGGAAAAAGCAAAAAAAAACCCTGACAAGAGCATTTACATATCTACCCACCTACCTCTGCCCCCATACATGGAGGAATTTCAGTACCCACCCTCCACCCCAAACCCAATTCCCGTGTGGAACAACATCTTTAGGAATCATCCCTGGAGGCAGGGTCGAGCCAGGAGTACTGCCAAATCTGTTTGATACTGGGCAGCCGAAGGGCAGAAGTGCCCCCTGAGTACTTCCAAGGGCTCGAAGTAAGTAGGAGAGAAATGTCCAATGTGTCAGTCAAAAATGACGGCTGGAAGGAGGTATGACAATGAGGTTCAGAATCAGGCATTTTGTGTCCCAATGTTTATAAAGGCTGCATCACTGGACAGTCAACTCGAGAGTTTGCATCATTATTCCATACCATTGATGTCATCTGTTTCTTCGCAGCATGGTGACATGTGAGTTGACCCAGCCTCCTTCGTTATGATTTTGGTGAATTTGAGGGCTGCCTTTGGGCCAGCGAAGTGGTGCATTCAGGGCCGGCTTTAGCGCTGGTGCGACAATATTTGTTGGCGCCCCCCTATGACTACCTCTGCCACAAATTAACTCACTACCACCATTTATCAGTGCTCTTCAAGTCTCCATAACCACTGTATCTCAGATTAGTTTTATAGCGACACTCATACCAGTGTAAGGTGTCAGAGCACTTTACATCACACACACATTGCACAGAGACAATCATACCTGTTTAAATCAGTGTATAGGAAATATTACATAAGACAGAGAACTGCAAAGTATAGGAGTCACATGTCGTCCATACTGGTAGGCAGTTTAGTTTAAGAGTCCTGGGCCTGAAAAAGCACAAATTAAGACTTTAAAAAGTAACACAATTGTTAGGGGTTCTCTTTAATAATGAGAATTGATTTTTACCCAAATTAACCCTTTTCGCAAGATTAGAATAATAAAAGTCAAGGAAAAAAACAAGTAGCTCTAATATATACATTTCAGTTTGCATGAAATTCTTTGATGACAGTTAATAGCTCACTGCTCTATATTAGTATTTTAACTTATAAACTGCAAGCAACAAAAGGATCTTTCCCGTGGCGTAACGAAAGTTGAGGGGGCCCCCCTGCAAGGTACTCAGAGGGGCCACCGCTCCAGATTTAATCCAGAGCTCTCAGGCCTGAGTAAAGTGCTGAGGGGGCCCCCTGCAGCTCGAGCCCTCCCGCACCGCAGGGGACGCAGGGTCCTGTGTTACGCCCCTGGATCTCTCTAACAAAAGCAGTAACCCACTGACCTATTTACATTATATGCACTGCGTGGTATACGTTCTTTGCAGCAGGCATATTAACCCTCGGTGCTACCTTACGATGAGTCAAAACTCCCACTCGACAAAACTCTGGTCTCTCTCCAGGAAGAAAATTAATCACCAAAGTTATCTTGACATTTTTATTGATGC
Organism: Triturus cristatus; assembly: GCF_964204655.1. Taxonomy (NCBI): domain Eukaryota; kingdom Metazoa; phylum Chordata; class Amphibia; order Caudata; family Salamandridae; genus Triturus; species Triturus cristatus. The sequence continues at coordinate 122,179,999 of NC_140586.1, read as the reverse complement.
CTGAAAATTTCTGGAGGCAAGGAACGAGTCGGCAGGTGCTTTTAAAATGATAATATATTTGCAAACATGGCGCCTCCACCTCAGTCAGTTCCCAGTGCAGTGGCACCGATCGGACCGCCCTAGAGCCGGCCCTGTGTGCATTTTACCTCCATGTGAGATGCATAGTTTAGCGGGGTATAGGAGTGCATAAATAATGTTCAGTTTCTGCAGTAATTGTTTTGGTCTGGAAGGAATTCTCTGTGTGCCGCCTGCAACAAGGGGGTGAAATCCGAATAGAAGGAGAGAGTGTGTTTCCTTGGTAGTGTATCTCTCTTTGTTCTCTGGCCTAGCGAAGTACCACATCTCGATCTTTGCAGTTGAGTAGGCGGGCCACTATGGGTCTGGGTGTAGAGCCAAGTGGTGGCCACGGTGCCTGAGTGCGACGGGCCCTTCCCACAATGAAAACTGGGGACAGAAATTCCACGAACAGCTAACGAAGCACAGCCTTCGCGTAGTCCTCTATTTTATCTATATTAGTGGATTTTGGGACACCAGTTATTCAGCGATTGTTGCACCTCAAGAGCACCTCCAGGTCTTCATGTTTTTGCTTTGATAAACTCCAGAACTTTATCCATGCGCAGGAGGTGTTCGCTGGTAGTAGCATATCCATCACCTACCTCCAAAACACTAGTCTCCAGATGATCAATTATTTCTTCGTGCTTGTCGACCATCTCTTTCATGTTGGCCAGATGACTCATCATGATACTCTATCATAATTTCGGAAATGAAGGGAAAGAGCCCTCTCCCTATGCCATAAGGACCGAGAGGTAGTTTCGTGAGAGAGTACACCCTCCCGTATATGAAGCACTGTATCACAATACATACTCCTTCATTGCATGGATGGTAACCACGTCTTTTCTATGATAGACCCTGGTAAGATACAGATGGGAAAGCCTAGGATGAAGAGACCCACTAAGGAGTGGGGAAGGAAGCGATTCCTTTTGTTTTAAATACCCTCACACAACCTAGTGGTGTCATGCTTCATCATCGGGTCACCCTGAAGCCTAAAAGTGAGGGTGGGTTCAACCGTTTTTCAGGGAGCTCTTAGTGATAATATGACCAGGGGAATTAAAGATTAAAAAACACTAGCAAATCCCAGTATCCCCTTAATCTTCAATTTGTTAGGGTTATTAAAATGTGTAAATACGGGTCAAAATAGGAGTTTTAATGGTCCTATGACCCTAAAGCAGACATGTTTCAGTCCTAGAGTGGCCTTCAAGGTCCAGGACTTTCTTCAGGGCAAAAAATACAACCTCCCTGGGAAACGCAGAAGGAAAATTCCCTACAGTGCCGTTTATCTAAGGGCAGATAGCTGCTCCTTAGTTTAATAGAAGATAATTTATCTCCTTGATCCTGTTATCGCTCCATCTGTGAAAACAAACAAAGACAAACAACATGTATTACTCGTAGATTACAATGAAATGCTTCCCACTCGTGATGTGCTGGCCAGTATACCTGTGTAATTAACATGGTGTTAAAAAACACATCATCTCTTATAACCACATTGGTATGCGGTTATAACAAACTTTTATTTTTACCATGCTCACGTAGGTGACAAAATGTGGTGTAGTGGCGATACTTGTCGCATCCTACCAATATCCACATTCTTGTGCATGTGCTCTCAAAGTGCATCCATCCGTGTCACTCACACTGTACAGCACTAAGCTGCTATCAATCGCCGTGTTTTTTGTCTCTCATACATAACTCTCACACGTATACCCTTACCCAGTCATGGGCGAGTGAACTCTTCTCCGGGCACCGCGCAGTATAAGGGGTAGCCCTGTAGTCACACACTGCGTGTCGTAAGCCATCACGCACCCCAAACAAAATGTAAAAGCAACAGAGCCTGTGAGCAATGGATATTAGTGCTGAAATTGATCGCATAGACACTGTTGTGCACATACCTGCTTTTTCAATGAGTGGCAAGGTTACTCACATCATCAAGGGTCCTGCCCCGCTCTCTCACCTACTCGGTGCGGGTTCCCCAGGCATTTGTGTAGAGCGCCCGGTAAAGGGTGTTTAACTACCCCTTGTGGGCGTGCGAATGCAGAGCAATGAAGCTAATTGGAATGAAAATGCGCACGCGTCAAAGCTCAGACGCCATCGCGCCACGTCATACCTTGGGAAGGGATGCTGGGAATTGTGTTTTTTTGTGTCTAATTCTTTTTGAGGAACGAAAAGAAACATATTTCTTGGAGGCCAAGCATATACGCGCGTCATGGAGCAGGCGTCGTATTGTACTTTCATATCTTAAAAAGGAATGCTGGAAATTGTAGCATTTGTTTAAAAGTATATAGTTTTAGAGTGCAATAGCTGTATTATTGACTGACGGCATATTGTGGTTCCAGGCAACTATTTCAGAAATTAAAAAGATTTAAAAAAAACTCCAGGAATTAAAAAACCGGGGAGAGACTCCTAATGAGAATATTACACCCTATATACTCAACCAGGGTATTTTTTAGGGGACGAGTAATGTCCAATGTTATACGTTAGCCCCATTTTTTATATATATACCACCAAACTTTATTGAGATGACACTCCTGTTGCTAATCCCAATAAGTACCTGCTGATATTGAAACAAGTAGTATTAGGAGGATGCTCAAACTGTATGACCAAAGACACTCTAGTGTTACTTTCTTTGTATTTGATTCCACGGAATCGAATCGTTTTCAAACGATAAACCCATCGTTGTTCACGTTCCAGCAGTCTACTGTGAAGGTTGCCTTCGCCATTTACTTTCTCAATCACTGTCCATTTTATATCAGTGTCACTGTGTTTGTATTCGAGATAGTGAGCAGTAAGCCTGGTAGCTGTGATTGCCCTCCTAATTGTGCTTTGGTGCTCACCTATTTGCGTATTTATTTTTCTGCTAGTCATGCCTATGTATAGAAGTTGGCATGGGCACCTGATATATAACGTTGTCGCTATTACAATTAGTATGTGAGCGCTGTTCCCATGGAAAAGGCATACCAAGATCAATTTGTTTGGTGTGTTCCGTGAGAAGGCATACCACACATGACCCGCAGGGGTAATGACCCGAAACTGGTGGATTGTTCCAAAGTGTAAGCTGATTCTGAGTTCTGGGTTTGTGCATGTTCGTATGTATCAGTGTGTCTCTTAGATTTTTATTCCTCTTAAATGAGATCATCGGTTTTTCAAACGTAAGTTTACTAGATGTTAATACCGTCCATTTCTTATTTATGATTTTTTTAAAGTTGTTAGATGAGGAGTTATAGGTAGTGACACATATTAGCGTGTAAAGAGAGGTACTTTGAACAATTTGAATAACTAGGAGAGATTAGCATTGAAATCTCTGAGTACTAGATTGGACATTGTAATAAAGCCGGGGCGACAAAGGTGGGGTCATTCAAAGCACTAATGCCTACAGAACAGCATGTATAAGCCTCCTGGCTGATGACAAATACTACAAGAAAATCAATAGAGACCCCACAGTACGTCTAAAAAAGACAATAAGATCCCTGACCATTGATGCAGAGGACTGCAACTGGATCACAAAGAAAGAACATGATTTTCTAACTCATGATGATCCCAGAGTACCCCTTTTTTACACAATACCGAAAATACACAAAGGTAAAAATCTACCTCCCGGTAGGCCGATCGTGTCAGGAGTGGGGTCCCTTTTGGAACCCTTGTCCAAATACACCGACTGGTATCTACGACCACTTGTGACACACATCAAGTCATATGTTCAAGACACCAAACATCTACTAAACCTTCTAACGGACATAGAATATGACCCAAGGGAAAACACCATGGTTTGTCTCGACATGGAAGCGCTGTACACCAGCATTCCACAAGAAGAAAGCATTTGTGTGATAGAGTCACTATTGAGACAGGAAGAGTGGCACTGGGAAGCACCGGTCAACTGGGTCATCATTCTCATGCGCCCTGCACTGACTGAAAATTTATTTTGTTTTGAGGATCAGATGTATCTACAAGTACATGGCACGTCTATGGGCAGCACTTTTGCATCGAGCATAGCGTGTCTGTACGTGGGCCATTTTGAAGATCAACATATCTGGCCCCCTAACCCTTACTCTGATAACATCTGTAAGTGGTTTAGGTACATTGACGACATCTTGGTCATTTGGAAATGTGACAAGACCATTTTGAAAAACTTTCTCACTTAAATCCACATCTTAAGTTTACCATGACCACCAACAGTCAAGTGGTTTCATTTTTGTATGTGAACCTGATCGGCAGTGGAGGTACCCTTATCAGCTCATTATACACCAAGCCCACAGATAGAAATAGTCTGTTGCAATTTGACAGTGCACATCCCCGGTCCTTGAGGGAGAACTTACCAGTGGGCCAGTTCCTTCGGGTCCGTAGGATTTGCACCAACTTACAAGACTACAAGAAGGAAGCAGCCCTACTTACCACTAAATTAAAATAGGAGGCATACCCACAAAAAATCATTGAAAGGGCCAAAAAAAGATCTCATAACACCCCACGGGAGGCACCACTGGAAACCCATAAGAAACCCGAAAAGGACACGCTAATATGTGTCACTACCTATAACTCCTCGTCTAACGACTTTAAAAAAATCATAAATAAGAAATGGCCGGCATTAACATCTAATAAACGAACGTTTGAGAAACCGATGTTCTCATTTAAGAGGAATAAAAGTCTAAGCGGCACACTGATACATACAAACAAGCACAAATCCACAACTCAGAATCAGCTTACACTTTGGAACACTCCACCGGTTTCGGGTCATTACCCCTGCGGGTCATGTGTGGTATGTCCTCTCACGGAACACACCAAACAAATTGATCTTGGTATGGCATTTCCGTGGGAACAGCGCTCACATACTAATTGTAATAGCACAACATTATATATATTATCAGGTGCCCATGCCAACTTCTATACGTAGGCACGACTAGCATAAAAATAAAGACGCGAATAGGTGAGCACCGAAGCACGATTAGGAGGGCAATCACAGCTACCAGGCTTACTGCTCACTGTCTCGAACACAAGCACAGTGACACTGATATAAAATGGACAGTGATTGAGAAAGTAAATGGCGAAGGCAACCTTCACAATAAACTGCTGGAACGTGAACAATGATGGGTTTATCGCTTGAAAACCCACCTGTTTGGCATTAATGATTCAATTCCGTGGAATCAAATACAAAGAAAGTGACACTAGAGTGTCTTTGGTCATACAGTTTGAGCATCCTCCTAACACTACAATGTTTTCCATTTAGAGTATAGGACGTCTCTGACTTGTTGTTTCAATATCAGCAGGTACTTATTGGTATTAGCAACAGGAGTGTCATCTCAATAAAGTTTGGTGGTTTATATAAGAAAATGGGGCTAACGTATAACATTGGACATTACTCCTCCCCTAAAAAATACCCTTGTTAAGTATATAGGGTGTAATATTCTCATTAGGAGTCTCTCCCCGGTTTTTAAATTCCTGTAGTTTTTCAAATCTTTTTAATTCCTGGAATAGTTGCCTGGGACTGCAATATGCCGTCAGTCAATAATACGGCTATTGTACTCTGAAACGATATACTTTTAAACAAATGCTACAATTTCCAGCATTCCTTTTTAAGATATGAACGTACACTACGATGTCTGCTCCATGACTCGTGTATATGATTGGCCTCCAAGAAATATGTTTCGTTTCGTTCCTCAAAAAGAATTAGACACAAAAAACAGAATTCCCAGCATCCCTCCCCAAGGTATCGTGTGGCGTGACGGCGTCTGAGCTTTGACAGGTGCGCATTTTCATTTCAGTTAGCTTGATTTGGGTGCGTGACGGCTTGCAACAAGCAGTGTGTGACTACAGGGCTACCCCTTATACTGCGCAGTGCCCGGAGAAGCGTTCCCTCGCCCATGACTGGGTAAGGGTATACGTGTGAGAGTTATGTATGAGAGACAAAAAACACGGTGATTGATAGCAGCTTAGTGCTGTACAGTGTGAGTGACACGGGTGGATGCACTTTGAGAGCACATGCACAGAATGTGGATATTGGTAGGATGAGATAAGGATCGCCACTACACCACATTTTGCCACCTACGTGAGCGTGGTAAAAATAAAAGTTTGTCATAACCGCATACCAATGTGGTTATAAGAGATGATGTGTTTTTGACACCATGTTAATTACACAGGTATACTGGCCAGCACATCACGAGTGGGAAGCATTTCATTGTAATCTACGAATAATGCACGTTGTTTTCCTTGTTTGTCTTTGTTTGTTTTCACAGATGGAGCGATAACAGGATCAAGGAGATACATTATTTTCTATTAAACTATGGAGCAGCTATCTTCCCTTAGATAAACGGCAGTGTAGGGAATTTTCCTTCTGCGTTTTCCAGGAAGGTTGTGTTTTTGCCCTGAAGAAAGTCCTGGACCTTTACGGCCACAGTAGGACTGAAACATGTCGGCTTTAGGGTCATAGGACCATTAAAACTCCTATTCTGACCCGTATTTACACTTTTTAATAACCCTAACAAATCCAAGATTAAAGGGATACTGGGATTTGCAAGTGTTTTTTAATTTTAAATTTCCCTGGTAGATAGGTAGATTTTTATTTGCATAGTTCATTAAAAGCATTGCAATACAAAAGAATTTCAATTTAAAAAAACAAAAGTGTACATGCATAAAACTACTGTCATCACATTTCTTGTATTCATAAATTATTACTAAAAACATTACTCTAAGCCGGCGGGTGAATCTGCAATGTATGTAGTCGCTTTTTAGAGCTGCATTTCTGACATTTTCTGCTCGCATAACCTCAGATATTTTACTAGGCAGCAGTTCAGTTGTGGATCGGTGGATGCGAAGCATGCCAGTACTGCTTGCCTCCTTGTGCGTACCCCTTGTAAGTGAAATTGTCGTTTTAGCAGTTGTTTCCGTTCTTTTAAACGTTCTTTGTAGGAACATAGTATATGCAGCAGGTCTTCTGTCGCTGATCCACATAAGCGGCATATGGAACCTTCTTTCTCCCTTAGCCAAGTAAGTGCTGTATACATGGTAGCAAGCCGAGCCTATATTTCATAAAGCTGATCTTTATGTTTTTTGCGTACCCCAGGTTAAAATAATTTTGCGCTGTAGGCTTCGCATAGGAGTTTAGAGTCATCCATCCATGGGACCTTTTTGATAAGGTAGCCTTGTCCTCCAGCCATAAAAGATGTTTCGCTGTCTTCCATACCAGTTTTTAGGTCTCGCCTAGCTATTGCGTTTATGCAATCGCAATGCGAGACTCTAGTAGAGGGGCTCCCAAAAGTGCTCCCAAAAGTGGATTGCATGGTGAGCACGCGCACAATCACGTGCATCGTGCCGCCATGCAATCCGTTTGGAGAAGCGCTTCAGCCCACTGGCGCCCTCGGCATCAAACTTCAAACGGTCCTCTCCCCCGCCTGGAATGCGCTCTCCCGCCCCCGCCAAGCGCGCGCGCCACGCTCCACCGCGTCACAAATTTGCTTTCACTTCCAAAATGTATATATTTTAGTAATATGCAATCAGACTGTACCTTGTGCAAACATTTTTTATAAGGTTCCACTAAAGGACTTGAAACATAACTCAGTTGATAGCACCCTTACTTTACCTCTTAAAAAGAATAAATCTTTGTCACCTCGAAGCTCGATGAAGTGACGCCATCAATTAAAGCCGACAGCGGCTCCAAAGCAGCCTTTACATTTGTATTTCTTACAGGTAGCAAGCACCTTGGTGATAAGGCTTCTTTCTTCGATAGCTCTCCGACCCTCTCCCTCTTCACATCACAAGAAACTACTCCTTTTGCTTTCAAAGGGTCCGCTCCCCTGCCTGGAATGCGCTCCCCCGCCCCCGCCAAGCGCGTGCGCCACGCTCCGCCGCGTCACAAATTTGCGTTCACTTTCGCAGGCAGCTGCCTTCAGTACTCATGACTTCCCTCCTCCTCGCCCACAGTGCCGCCTCATCAGCTGTGGTTCCGGAAGTAGGTAACCCCTCTCTGAACACTGCAGCCTCTTTCCTTCTGGTCCTGGGCACCTCTCTCGCCAGCTGGGGTCTCTCCCTCCCTCTGATGGCAGCCTCTTCCCTGCTGTCCTCTCGCCCCAGACAGTGTCTCTCCCTTTCTCTCAGGGCAGCCTCTTCCCTAGGTCTCTCTCTCTCTAGCACCTTCACTACTCACGACTTCCCTCCTCCTCGCCCACAGTGCGGCCTCATCAGCTGTGGTTGCGGAAGTAGGTAACCCCTCTCTGAACACTGCAGCCTCTTTCCTTCTGGTCCTGGGCACCTCTCTCGCCAGCTGGGGTCTCTCCCTCCCTCTGATGGCAGCCTCTTCCCTGCTGTCCTCTCGCCCCAGACAGCGTCTCTCCCTTCCTCTCAGGGCAGCCTCTTCCCTAGGTCTCTCTCTCCCTAGCGTCTCACTCCCCCCTCTTGTGGCAGTCTCTTCCCTTGGGCTCTCTCTCACCAGCGTCTCTCCCTCCTTCTCATGGAAGCCTGCTCCCTAGGGCCCTCTCTCCCTCCCTCTCAGGGCAGTCTCTTCCCTAGCGCCCTCTCTCTCACCAGCCGGAGTCTCCCCCTCCCTCTCATGGCAGCCTCTTCCCTAGGTCTCTCTCTCCCTGGCGTCTCACTCCTCCCTCTCGTGGCAGTCTCTTCCCTTGGGCTCTCTCTCACCAGCGTCTCTCCCTCCTTCTCATGGGAGCCTCTTTCCTAGGGCCCTCTCTCCCTCCCTCTCATGGTAGTCTCTTCCCTAGGTCTTTCTCACCAGCCGGCGTCACACCCCTCCCTCTAAGGGCAGTCTCTTCCCTAGAGTTCTCCCTCACCAGCCGGCGTCTCACCCCGCACTCTAAGGGCAGTCTCTTCCCTAGAGTTCTCCCTCACCAGCCGGCGTCTCACCCCTCCCTCTCATGGCCGCCAAACTTTGTGTGTGGAGCTACTAATTCGTAAATACGTAATTTGCAACAAATAAAGTGCCACCTAAGAGAAAATGCCCTGAAATACAGCTTAATCTGTTGTTTTTCTTATTACGTGCTGCTGCTGAGCGCCACAATCAACCAGTTTATATTTAGTATAACGCTATCCATGCTTAATTTGTGATGGGAAAGTGCCGGGGCTATGATCTTGCCGCAGCTTGATCTTGCAACAGCTTTACCTAATCATTTTTGTAGTTTAGCCTGTGTAAAAAACTTACATAGACGTTTTTTACCCCGCACGACAGCTCGTTTATTAATGCTGACAAACTCTTAATGATTATCCAGTCTAACAATGTTCAGAACCATAATTCTCTAATCAAGTGCTGGGCATCTTGGCGACGCTCTTTGCTATCAGGACATTTAAGGCAGAGTTTCACCAATATCGGCTGGGTATCCCTCAAGGTCTATTCTTTACTTTATTTGTAATGACGGAGTCGGATATCAGGAGGAAATGTGTTTACCACACCTGCTGTACCCGAATACAAATCTGAAAAACCCCTCAACTCGCACATACATTGGTTTATTTACAAGCCCCTTGCGTCACTTTTTTCTATATTAAAGTGACGCACCGGTGGCGCAAGGGGCTTGCAAATAAGCTCCACAAAGCCTTACTCAACACAGGCCCTCCATCAACAGCGGTGTACACTTCCATCGACCTCCCAGGCACCCCCGCTCAACAGGACTCTCACTGCCATCTGTTGGTTCCTACCATGCACAAACAAGCATTTGCAATGCAATAGGTCTCGCATTTGCGAGAGTTTGAGCTATTAGCATTGTAAATGACAGTGCCTTTTATTTATGTTTTAAAAAAAATAAACTTAAATAAAAAGCATTGTCATTTACAATGCCAATTGCTCAAACTCGTATAAATGCGAGACCTATTGCATTGCAAATGCTTGTTTAAAGGTGGTGGCTGTTGAAGGTGTTTCCCAAAGCTGGTTTAGCCCCATGTTCTGTAAACTGCTGTTGAGATACTCCGCAGCAGGGGTTGCAGTGTGTAATAGAATTCCTTCCATAACTGTTCGTTAAGAGTTCCCTGTGGGGATTTCCGCACTTTATCCCAGTTGATGCTGTAAGCCCCTTGCCTTGCGATTGATTGTTTCTGCAGACCAAACTCGAGTCTAATTTGTGCAGGCGATGTGTATTTAGGTAGCCCGAAGATGATCCTGTATGCAGTTGTTACTGTGGCATCAAGTGCTTTGGAATCTCTTCCTTTCTGTGCCTCGCTGCCGTAGGTGATTGTTGGTAGCAGCTTTGCGTGGGCCACCTGTGCCAAGGGCAGGATCGAAGGGCCTTTTAGTTTTATGTTTAACATTTTTAAGGAGATGGCTAGCGCTAGGCCTTTATGCCTAATGCTGTGTTTCTGAGAAAGAAATCGGCCGCCTTTATCTAACTTTACTCCCAGGTATTTATATTCCGTTGTGTCCTCAATTCTGGTCTCTCCCCAGAACCAAACAGGTGGCTGTCTCCTTTCTTTCCCAACCATCATGGTTCTAGTTTTGTCCAGATTTATCTGTAAGTCGTTTGCTTTGGAGAAATCGTGTGTAGCATTTAAAAGGTGTTGAAGCCCTACTTTTGTTTGACTGATCAGGACTCTGTCGTCCACGTATAGGAGACAGGGTAGCAATATGTCTCCTATTTTTGGGGCATGTGAGTTACAACTGATTTTTTTGGGACTAGATCTGCTATAAACAGATTAAAAAGTGTGGGCACCAGAACACATCCTTGTTTCAGCCCTCTTTCCGTTGGAATCCGCCTTGTTGGGAAAGACCTGTTGCTCAGCTTTATCTGTACCCATGTGTCGGTGTGCAGATTTATCAGCAGATTTAGTAGGGACTGTGGCAGCCCCCAGCTTTGCAGTTTAGGCCAGAGTCTGTTCCGGTTGACATGGTCGAAGGAAGCCTTGTAATCGATGAAGCATAGGTAAAGGGGTCTTCTTGCAGATTCTGCCTTATCCATAAGCATTGCCATGCTGAGTATGTTTGTAGTTGTCCCAAATGATTTTGCGAATCCAGTCTGATGTAATGGGATTGCAGATATTTCTTTGGCCCATGCCTGGAGCTCCTCTAGTAGTGTGCCGGCAAAGAATAGCCTTGTTATCTATTAGGGCCACCAGACGGTAATGTTGTGGTTTTGACTTATCTCCAGATTTGTGTATTGGTGAGATGATTGAACCCCTCCAAGAGGATGGCAAGATGTTCAGCTCCCTTTTTTCTCCAAATAGAGGTTCCAGCGCTTCTGCCCAAAGCTTTGGCTCTTGTTTGTAGAGAACTGGAGAAATGCCATTTGGGCCAGGAGCGCCTTCTCTCCTTCCCTTTCCTATTTGCCATTTGATGGAATTAGTATGGTTTACGTACAGATCCTCTTTGAGTTTATCTCCTCCTGATTTCCGAGATGCCATGAGGTTGTTTGCAGCCCAGGCCTTAGTGGTGGTTTGGGATTCCGACGTTTTTTGTTGTTCTTGGACGTTAGCGCTATGTTCCGTGGCTTGATGGAAGTGAGACCTCAGATAATTTGCCCAGGCATCCTCTGAGATGTTTGAAGAGGTTCCGTCGTGGTTGGGGTGGATAAATTTATTTATGGTGCTTCAGAATCTAGCACTATTGTTGTGCTTGGTGTCGTCATGTAATTTTGCCCAAAGGTCATTCTCCGTGTCTCTAATTGCGTCCCTTTTCAGTTTTTTTAGTTGCATTTTTTGCCTCTTTAGTTATTGCAATTGTTTTTTGTCGTTTGGCTGGTGGCAGAGTTGGCTCAATAGGCGATAAATGGAATTTTTAATGATCCTGATTTCTTGCTTCGCAGTTTGTAATATGGGCTTCGCGCCGCAGAATCTCTGCTGGGTTGGTGGTTTAATCTTGGTTGCATATGCCTCCATGTTTGTGGTGAAGCATTCCCATTTCTCGATTTCTCCTTGTCCGCTCCGCAAGTCAAAGTGTTGTTTTGCGATTTCCAGCATGTTGCTTTCTGTCGCTGCCTTGAACTTGATTCTTTTGAGATTGATGGTGAGTGCTGGTCTTTGAGGTGCCCGGCACCGTTCAAGTGTATGTACAGTCGTTCTGAGCTCTATTTCCTGGGGCCTGGCCCTGGGGCCGGTGGTCGCTTTCACCTTTATCACCCAGCTGAAATGATGTAACTTGATAGAACAGATCTAGGGAGACAAAGGTGTAGTCCAGTATTGCACTTGTTCTCACTGAGCTGTGGGTTGTTACTGGAGGATTATCTTTGGCTGTTCTGCCGTTGGTTGCTCTTAAGTTAAGATGTTCCAGTTCCTCGAGGATCAGCTGTCCTACTTTGGTTTGTTTGCATGTCTGTGTCATCCCTTGCGTTGGTATATTCCAAATTGTGTTTTTGAGTAGCACTTCCTCATCCGAGGAGGAGCCCATTAAATTTAGATTTAAGTCCCCAGTTAGAATGAGTTCAGTTGTGGGACCTTCTCTTATGTATGTTTCCACAAAGTTACACATTTCCCTGGTGGCTTTGGTTTTCCGTTTTGGTTGGATATAGACATTTACTATCATGATATTAGTGTCCCTTGTGTTTGTTTTGGTTGAGGAAGCAAATACGTTTACTGCTAATAATCCCGGATTTGTTGAACCAAGGGCGCGGGCAGTGTGTACAGTTGTGTTCGCAACATATGTGACCAAACCTCCTTGTAAGTGACCATAGTTTGCCCCCTTAATTGCACTTGTAAAGCACCATAGAAATCCATGTAGGTGAGGGGGATCAATTAGCCAAGTTTCTTGAAATGCTACTATATTGAACACCCTAATGTATTTGACAAAGTCGAGATCTGCTATTTTATTTGCAAGCCCGTTACGTTCCATGAGCATATCCGGATAAGCCCTTTTGTTGTTGTCATCGGTGACGGGCAGCGGGGTTGTCAATCTTTATTGTTGTTTATAGTTCTGGAAATCCATCTTATATCGGGATCCTGGTTATGCAGCGTTAAGGGAGCGCACCGGCTGCTAGGTTCCTCCGATACTTGCGCCCTGTCCCTTTGGCAGTACCCCACTGCTCCTTTCAACACAGACGTTGTTAGTTCATTTGTAATCCACTGATAATCCCTTGTATTCACCGGGATTAGCATATCCAGATATCCTGGTTTGATGTAGGGAGCTATGGTTATCCCCCAGGACTTTAAGGTGTCACTTTCTAAAAGTATTTTATGCGCAATTATTGGTGAAGTCCATGTTGCTCTAGTTTTTTCTCCTGCGTTGGTATCCCTGCATTTGATATATTCTATCGACTCCAGGTCCGACGATTTTACCTCTTTCAATGATGGTATGTGGGATAGCAGCCGCAGTATGTTACCGCGGATCATGATGTCATGAGGTCCTTTAGAAGAGTATTCTGGGATGAACCATTAAGCGCCTATGTCCCTCCCACCTAGCCTTTGATAATCTAGTTTTCCATTGCTTCTGGGTGGGAGGTCAGCCTCCTTCCGTAGGCGTCCTGTTTCCTCATGGCTCCCATCTGTATCTTCTTGTTGTACATTTTGTTCTGATCCTAGCCGTCGTTCAATGCTTCCTAGGTGGGTTGATCCCTGACCAATTTGGTTATGTTCTTGGATTGTATCAAGGAACTGCTCCTGGTGCTGTTCTGTATTTATTAACGTTGTTTGTGTATCGGACGGACCTTTCTGGAGATTTTGACTGATCCTTGTGTTTTCTCCTTCCCTTGTGTTGTTGTTTTCGATTTTTTGATTTCCCAGTTTCCCCAGGTTTGTTTCTCTCCCCTCGGGGGCTTTTTCACTAGTTTTTAATGTTCGTGTGTTTCCGGTGAGCCTTTGGTCCTGAACTAGCTCTGGTTTTTGGCTTCTCGTCACTATTTTTGCTGCAGTTTTAGGATGATTTCCGGTTGTAGTCCCTGTCAGTTCGGGCTGTGATGACGCTGCATCTACTGTCTCCCATACTTGATCAGACCCACTACCTTTTTGCATTCCACTTGGAGGGCTTTGACTCAAGCCTGTGTTTGTTTCTGTGCTCCTTATGCTTATTGTTTCCGGCGATGCGGTACTTTGTCAATTTATTTCTTTTTGCACCGGTGTAACCCCAAAGAGACGCTGAAACCCGCTTAATTTCCCTGGTCATATTATCACTAAGAGCTCCCTGAAAAACGGGCGAGCCAACTCTGACTTTTAGGCGTCAGGGTGACCCGATGATGGAGCATGACACCACTAGGAAGTGTGAGGGTAATTAAAACAAAAGGAATAGCTTCCTTTGCCACTCCTTAATGGGTCCCTTTATCCTAGGCTATCCCATCTGTACCTTACCAGACTCATCATGATATCCAGTTTAGCACTGATGGCCCACAGGCTGGATTTGACATTTGCAAGAATTTATTTTAAATCGTCATCATGGCCATCCCCTCCTCTTGGGTTGTCAGTTAGTTCTTCTTGCGAGGGGCCCTGGCTCACTTGTGTGGCATATTTTTTGCCCTCAAAGGTAAGTTTCGACTGGCGTGTGTCTTGTTTGGCCATTATAACAGTGTGAGGAGTGATTATGTGTTACCAGGTAGATATAGTGTGGGAATTTGGGCTTCACAATGGTGCAGTTGTGCCCTATCTAAAAGTGACTGCAGGAGGAGTGGAGTTCAGATGAAGCAGTCATCTCTGATAGATGGCGATGATCACCGGTAGGTGAGTGTTCCTCTCTAGGTCACCAAAAGTGGTTTGGGGAAAGTAAGTGGTCAAGCTAGGTCCGTTCTATTTATGTCTGCCAATGTGCACAATTCCAGAGAGAGGTAGACGGTGAGCCAAAGAGCACCCCTCAGCTGCAGTCCTCAGGCGTGACCCCGCCACACCACAGGAGGGAGGTCTAAGCCAGGGGGCATGAACAAGCCACACATCATTGTTCAGCCCTACTAGAGGGCCGCCAATTTGCAGTGTCTGGCAACAAGATTAAGAGAGAATGATGATCCAAGTGAGCTCCGGGAGTCTGGCCCCTAGGCAGGCATAGCTGAAATAGTCAAGGCACCTATTCTCGTCAGGGAACGAGTGGATAGCCGGCAGTCCTCGCCCACCACAAGCCCAATGGGTGGCTCCGCCTCTCCCAAGGAGAATAATCGAGGCCTGGTGGCATGAGCAGGCTGCCAAACACCACCAAGGATGCCGGAGGGAGACCACTGGACTGCAATGATTTGAATAAAGGCCCTAAAATAAAGGTCAATGTTGTAAATGGGCCCAGACACAGTAGGCCGCAGACAGGTGTTATCTAAGTGTGTGCAATGTCGGCAGTCAGTTAGGCCCGAGGCTGCTGGAGGAGCCCAGGGAGCCAGGGGAAGACGAAAAAGCATTGTCAACTGGGGGCCTAGTGACACCGTGCCAACGCAGGGAGCACCTCAGAGGTGTCCCCTCCGAGGGGGCCCAGAAAAGCAAAAGCGCCGTCACCGAGGCGCAGATAAATAATTTGAATTGCAGCAGTGTAGGCCACAGTTGGGTTTCGGTAGCCGGGCCCTCCCCCACGGCAGGTTACCTCCAGCTGCATGCAAAGCCCGTCCCTCGGGGTTCAGCTCCAGCACTTGCAAAAAATCACACTGCCAGTAACTCACTGCTGCGTAGCCAGGGTGACCAGTCTCGATCAAGTTGGACCTCGCTTGGCCAGCAGAAATCATCCGCAGCCTCCCCCATGTCCCGGCCGGTAAGTGCTGCCACACCAGCCCCTTTGCGCTGGACCGAGGAGCTAGCGCAGCAGCCCCCCAGGGCAGGCCGGGAAGGGTCCAGAATCTGCCGACTTCATCCACGGCAGTAGCATGCTCTGATCAGGTATTCCCACCGGCATCAGCCCTATATTAAAAGGTTCAGCTCAGCCCACCAGGCTTACCAGATGCAGACGTCTCCAGGCTACGCCCGAGTCAGGTGCTACCACACCCCACCATGCAGGGGTCCCAGGCAGTTAAGATGTATCCTCTTTAATCTGGGCTAGACACACAGGGACGAAACTAGGATGGATGAGCCCTTAGGATGAGAGTAGATGACGGATAGTGTTTATGTTCGACAAGGCCTCTCTATAGAGCGGCCATCTAGCTTCCTGGGCAGGGTGCGTCCTTTTTATGGCATCATTGATAACATCACTGCAACATCTGAAAAGACATCATTGGCAATATCACTGTGCATGGAGGGGACCCAAGTTATAGTTACCTTAGGGCACAAGTCATAGTTATTTGAGATAACTATAACTAATGAATTTCTTTTTTTATTTCTTTTTTTAGTTTTTAGGTTAAAACGTTATGGGGAGAAGGCGGGCTCTAATGACGCTAGTGCGGAGATGATGGATCTTTATTGAGTGTACTGTAAAGAAATCCGGCCGTCTGCTTGTCTAAGTCAGCCAGCACCCTGACACAAAGCCAGTTGGAGACACTGGTGACACGTGCGAATGGTATCCATGCTGGTACTGATCAGGAGCGGCTTTCATCATTACGCTGTAACCACAGTTAGGGTATACAGGTTACCGCCCTGATCTGCATGGAGGGTATTTTACTTTTTGTGTTTCACGTGCACTTTCATTTTAGTTCTGGTCCTGAAGCAGCGCAAACGACCCTTATGGCGATAGAGGCGCGAAACATGTTGACCTATGACCAACGACACCTGGGCATAGTATGCCTTCAGGGGAACATTTTATTTAGCAGTCAGACTCTGCTAAGGGTACTGATCAGGAGCGGCTTTCATCATTACGCTGTAACCACAGTTAGGGTATACAAGTTACCGCCCTGATCTGCATGGAGGGTATTTTACTTTTTGTGTTTCACTAGCACTTTCATTTTAGTTCTGGTCCTGAAGAAGCGCAAACGACCCTTATGGCGATAGAGGCGCGAAACATGTCGACCTATGACCAACGACACCTGGGCATAGCATGCCTTCAGGGGAACATTTTATTTAGCAGTCAGACTCTGCTAAGGGTACATCTGTTTTACATTGGCTGCATGATGACCCTTTATTAATTTTTCACACAATTGCACGCACTGTTTCTACCCTCCACAGAGGACCCACTCCCCACACACCCGCATGCATCATCCGGCAGTCCTCAAAAGATCTCCGATAAAGTGACCCTCCGGGGGCCCATAGGGAATTGCAGCGCCAGCCCTACGAGGAGCACTGCCCGATGATGAAGCATGACACCCTTTGGGGTGTGTGAGGGCATTAGAGGACAAAGAGTGGTCTTCCATTAGCTGAGTGGGTCCTTCACCTAGGATTTCCTTTCACTCTTTTTCCTTTTCTCTTCTTTTTGGGCATGGGTGACTTTTTGCGCCTGGCCACAGGAACAGTGTCCTTTATGGGTTTACATGTTGCTATAGGGAGCATGGACACTGGACCTTAATTAGCTCTCTGGCCCCCCCTTTCTCCTTTTTCTGTGATATATATAAAACGTTATGTAGTCACTGGAATTTTTACCTAACTGTAACGTTACTCTAACCTTTATATTTTTCAGTGAGTGTGTCTGTGTGTATAGATACACACACACACATACAGATATGATTTAAACAAGACACAGGGAAAGACTCTACTTCATGAAGGATTAGTACCCTCAAATTGAAATCTCTGGCAGACTAACATCTTTGAAACTGTAGTTTATAAGACATGTTCACTCTGCTTTTCTTAAACTAGTGGTAATGGTTAGGCACATGAGGAAGAAGCCCAAATTTGACATATTTTGCCTAGCGCCGAATCCCACAGTCCTGCCACTGACAGGGCCAGACTGGTACCAAAATCAGCACTGGCAACAACATTCAAACCAGCCCCACTCTGCAGCAGGTAGTAGCTACAATGAGGCCAAGACCGCATGGCTGGGGAATGGCAGTCCACCATGCTATGAATGCAGCTCCCTCGGCTGCAGTCTACCAGTAAACTGCAAGAGTGGCATATTCCTCTGTGCAGATGTGGCCTTGGCTCTTCTTGACCGACACTACACGCAGCTGGCGGAAAACCCCTCAGGGTGATATCAAGCAGGGGAATATCTAGGCCATGAGGATCCATGCCCCAGTCACAACAGGCTGCTTACACCAGGAGTACACTGTCTTCCCCTTGCAATCTCTGATATGTTCTTGGTACAGAGGTGGCACACGACCCCAGTTTCGTGGTGGGCGACATGCTAAATGATGCTCCAAGGCTTTTAGATTGTGGAGATTGAGAACATTGGAGACAGCAAAAGGGAAAGCCTTGCTCACTATGAGTGTCTACCAGAAAGGTAAAGCCTTTTAGTAGCTTAATGCTGCATTTGGATGTTAAACTGGTACGAATGAGGTGAAACCTCTGCACGGGCAGTGTTACTATGTGCAAACATTGCTAAATAATGAAGTAAAACTAGTACAAAATATGCTGCGTTATGCAGTATAATTTGCCTTTTCTCGCCGCATAGTTTAATGAATGCTGCCATATCATTCTAATGGCCCTGCCCTCTAGCGTCTCTTTCACAGAACCTGCAAAGCTTTGATATCACACGAGCATATGAGTGTGAGGAGGTATGGTTTGCCCCGCCCTCCCCGATACATGAAATACCAACAAAGTAGCAAACCTGCGCCTTGCACCTATATATAAAACTCCCCTCCAGGCAATTTATTCAGGATTCCCCATATTATCCTGTTCACCCATATCTATGGTGGCACAAAATAGCCACGCTTCAGGGCTTTCCCCGGGTTCAAACTTTTTTCCAAACACTCACTTTGTTTTGGCATCCAGGCAAACTGAGGCTGGGAAAGATGACGTGAAGTGCCCAGGGTGACAGAATCTGGTTGAGGTGTAAAGTGGGGATTCAAACTCTGGTCTCGTTATCTCATTGATCAGCTGCTCTAAGTCTCTCGGTTTTATTGGGCATGCCAGCCATGTTGTGATTGACTTAGAAAGCGAGGTGTGACAGACGGCAGACGGCACATTGTTAGTAAGTCAAAGGAAGAGGGTTATCCTGACATCAGCTCTTTCACTGCTTGCTTCTCATTCTCCATCGATTGACTTATTTATTGAGTTAATTTGTAATGGGCTAACATGTTGTCAAAGCTACTTTGTAGCACAGGTAAAACAATTAAGTTACAGAAATGAATTTGATCGAACGGAGAGAAAAGTTGTTTTGGAAAATGATGAGAGAAATGACAGGAAGAAAGCCTCAACAGACAAAAGGGCCTGAACCTATTAAGGAAAAATTAGGGATGGTGGGGCATGATGGAAATTGGAAACAAAATGTGTATCTGAAGAGGTGGGTTAAAAGCCTTTTTGAATGATGTTAAAGTGCCAGTCGATGACAGTTGGGGATTCAGTGAGCTTCAGAGTTGCGCTCCGACTGGTTTTCTGCCACGTTTTTTTCATTTGTATTTTATGGGGACAAATTAAATTTGAAGTGCTGGATCTGAAGTGCTGGCCTAGGTTGTAGAGGAGGCTCATGGTTCATGGCTCGATGGTACTAGTAGAGGCATAGCGGCCCTTGGTGCAGCTGGTGCAGTGGCACCAGGGCCCACAGCGCTGAGGGGCTCTTTGAACCCTGATAACTGTTGTAGTTTACTACACCAACGGCAGTCAAAGGAGCCATTTTCCTGAGCTGCACCAGGACCCATGGCATCCTCGCTCCGCTGCTGTGAACTTGCAAAGAGCGGTGAAAAAAAGCATCGTTTGTACAAGAGCTCTGGGAATCACTTGGAAGAGCAAGGTTCGCATAGTGAATGAAATGTAGCCCCATATCCCTGCCTAATGTCTGGATTCTCTGCTGTGCTGAATGGAGGCACACCCCTCTCTGCTCCAGACTTGGCAGCCTCCTCAAATGAGGTGCAGGAGAGCATCCTCTCAGAGAGCAGCTCTGCCAGGGTGACTCATCGGCCAGGCGGATGGCATGCCGGCTGGCACTCAAGATGCAGCGACAACCTGTCACTGCTGAGATTACGACAAGGACAGATCCCAGGATGCAAGGGAAGATGGGCAGAATGCGGCTGCTCCTACCCTCGAGGGGCGAGAGCGAGCTGGATCTGATGGAGCGAACAGGAGATACAGAACAAGCATGGGCATTAAACTCGATTACGCCTTTGTAATTGTGATTGTAATTTTATTTATATAGCGCTTACTACCCCTGACTAGGCATCAAAGCACTTTTCAGCAATTAGCACGCTACTCTGGAATCCAAAGAGGATTAGTGGTGAATTAGTATAGGGAGATATGAAATTAATTTAAGAGGTGGACATGTGAGTTTGTTATTTGGATTGAAAAAGGATAGTGGAGGGATAGAAGAGGGAAGGGTTTCAATTTATATAGCGCTTGCTACCCCTGATGAGGTGTAGAAGTGCTTTGCGGTGCGTAGCATGGTACTCTGGAACCCAAACAGGAATAGTAGGGAATTAGTGTAGGGAAATATGAAATTAATTTGAGCGGTTGACATGTGAGTCAATTGGATTGAAAAGGATAGTGGATGGACAGAAGAGGGAAGGATATAGAAAGTGGTTTTTTTAGATCATAGCAGTAGGAGGAGGTTTGGGGTGAATAAAGGGGAGGTGAAGGGGGCAAGAGTCAGAGGCAAGGCTTGTTTGGGAGATCTGAATAGTAAAGGAGATTTGAGATGATGCAAGGAGGAGTAGAGGAGGAAAGAGTCTAGAAAGGGACATTTTGAGGCTCTGGGTAGTAGAATGGGATTTGGGATGAGTCAGAGAGTGGAGGAAGAGGATGTATTGAGAGAGGTATAGGGTGAGAAATAGGGTAGTGCATTGGAGAGAGTAGTAGAATGAGGTTTGGGATGAATCAGTGAGTGGAGGTGGAGAATATATTGGGAGAGTAATTATGTGAGATGGGGTAGTGCACTGGAGATGCTGAATTAGAAGTAAATAAATAAATATAAAAGGCACATAAGTACATGGTATAAGGAAGGTAATAGGTGTAGTTTTAAGTTGAATTTAATAAACTCAGACTTTCAAGTGCCGCTATACTTCATGCTAATTTATTTATTTTTATAATTATTTATGTTTTTTGGGAGGTAATTCAATAGTGAAGCGATTGTAGATAGTTATGATAAAAATACTAATTATGCAGTGACCTATATACATGTTAAACATAGAATAGTATAACGGTAAGCAATATGTATGTTGGTCAAGCAGAGCTGACGAATATCGATATATTTTTAAACATAATGATTATACATGTTTATACAAAGGAATGCACATATGTAGGTACACAACTATACTGCAAATAAATGCTTACATACACAGGGATATACTCTATATTTATGTTTGAGTATGGTGGCTATATGGGGAATCTGTTGGCTTTCCAATTGTTATTGCCGATGCTGTACAGGATTTCTAATGAAAAAGGTGCTTCACTAATGTCATTTTGTAGGCGAGCGCATGCACGTCTACAAAATGTCCTATTATATTTACTGATCCTAGATAGATTGTTAAATGACAAAAATTAACTTGGGGTAGGTGGGCAGTGCAAGGCATGGGGCACAGAGGCAGTGTGAGGATCTTAAGGACACTGGGCAGACAAAATGACAAGTTTATAGTCAAGCCAAGCCAGTGTGAGGTGCATCAAATGCAACACACGTCTTGCCAGAACTTAGGAAAAGTGAAGGTATTCAAGTATCTGAAGGGGCAGGAAAGATGATGACCATCGAAGAGTCTAGACCAGCCCTGGCTTGAGCTGGTACTCCATCAATCTCCCTCATCCTCGTCCGTACGCTTAATGGTGGCTGGCACCTATACAGGCCAAATCATCCTTCACTTTGAAGAGGGGCCTATGCTTTTCTCAGTCACTTCAATAAGTTTTTTTCTGGTGGTGTTACCATGGTGTGCTGCCCTCCGCTAGAAACAGGTGGTAACCTTGGACCTTTCTTTACAAGATCATTGCCTCCTACCCATCTAAGTACACTCAAGCAGGGATCACCACAAATTGAGATGCTGCACATGAGTGAAGGTCCAAGCCTAAGCTGGCCTTCAGCAACCACCTGGTTGGCTTCTGGGAACACCTATGCTAGCTCAACACTAATGACATAGAGTTTCTGGGTGCCTCAAGCAATGTACCCACACTTGTGCAAGCTTCTCAGTGTCACGACTTCTGGCTCCTATTGCCACAAGGTAGTAAAGTGCTGATTACAAGGTGACACTGCAAGAACAGCTGAGAGCACTTTTCACCCTAAATGGGATGGGTATGCCCGGACGTGGGTCACTTGCTCACTGTGCCACTGGATTCAAACTAGCCTGGCCAATGAGGGGTTATACCCCGAAAACAGTCCCAGGATGCTGGTTTCCGGTCCAGGGAGGACCAGGCTTGGCAGATTGAGCTGAACTGTCCCCAAGAGGAACAGTGTCCAGACTGATTTGCATATGGCTGGGTCCAAACTGGGATGATGTAGTGAGCAAAAGAACTATGGATTTAACCCAGATCTCTTGACTGGGGGTAAATATATGATTTATTCAGTATTCCGTCCATCATTTGTTTGCGTAGCACTTTTCATACTAAGCGGGATGGGTATGCCCAGACGTGGGTCCCTTGCTCATTGTGCCACTAGATTCAAGCTGGCCTGCCTGATGAGGGGTAAAACCCCGAAACCGGTCCGAGGAAGCTTGTTTCCGGTCTAGGGAGGACCTGGCTTGGCAGGTCGGGCTGAACTGCTCCCATGAGGAACAGGGTCAAGACTAATTTGCATATTGCTTGGTCAAAACTGGGGAGGAGTAATGAGCAAAAGAACAGTGGATTTAACCTATATCTCTTGACTGGGAGGTGGATGTATGATTTATTCAGCATTCCATCCATCATTTGTTTGCGTAGCACTTTTCATACTAAGCGGGATGGGTATGCCCAGACGTGGGTCCCTTGCTCATTGTGCCACTAGAGTCGAGCTAGACTGCCTGATGAGGGGTAAAACCCCGAAACTGGTCCGAGGAAGCTTGTTTCCGGTCCAGGGAGGACCTGGCTTGGCAGTTCGGGCTGAACTGTTTCCATGAGGAACAGGGATTTGCATATCGCTTGGTCCAAACTGGGGTGAAGTAATGAGCAACAGGACGCTGGATTTAACTAAAATCTCTTGACCCAGGGGTAAATGTATGATTTATTCAGCATTCTGTCCCTCATTTGTTTGCGTAGCAGGAATCCAGCAGTGCCTCCAGAACCTGAAACCTTCTGTGGAAAGAGAGACTTGAACTCAGTTTAGCCCTGCCAACTCACATGACGCAACTGTCTGTCACAAGATATTATAATTCTCCACACGGTTGCCTGGTGAAGCAGTGGCATGACAATATTGAGGGCGCCCCTGCAAAGTGCATGAGGGGGGCCCCCCTCAAACTTTGGACCCAGTCAAGAGCTCTTACATCGGGGGCCTGCTGCCCGTGCGGGAGGGGCCCCCTGCAGATTGGGACCCCAACACCGTGTGGGCTGCGGTTACTAATGTTAGGCCACTGTGGTGAAGAGCATATAGCTCATGGTGCACACAGGGTGAGCTGAAAACTCCTATACAGAGTGGGGTCCCAGCTGTGTGAGAAGTCTCTGTAGAGTTAGGCTCCATTCACTTCACAGTTTTTCATCTTTCAATTGTCACCAACTTTCCATACACATCTTTCTCTATCACTTCATTTACGATATACTTTTACTCCTGTATATACCATTGTGAGCTCTTCTTTTCAACCGGTACACTTCTTGTCCATTGGTACTTGTGGGCATTATACATGGAGCCCAGTCCAAATCATTTCATATTGCTTTTTTAACATGAATGTGATACTATTTGTCATCACCATGCTCAGTGATGTTGGAATATTTTCTATTGCGAAGTACAGATATATTTGTTCAAGTGGTACAATGACACTCAGTGCCTGTTGTAATATTGTAACAGCGTTTATGATAATCCGCTGGAGTCGGTACACAACTCGGAAGTCATGCTCAAATGAGGGTACATTTTTCTACCCATCCACTTGGGGTACTGCATTGAATTATATATATATCTTTGTTGCATTTAAGTTCAGTGTGAGATGTTGTCACACATTTGTTAATTTTTTATCACGATGTTTTGCGATTTGCGTATCTTTGTTTGTTCATTAATACCTTCCCCTGATTTGACTTGCTACCTTATCGTATCCCCTTGAATTCTGCTTTTAACCCCTGGTCTACTGGTTTCTTACGTATGTACTACATCCTCTAATATGGCGTTCACATTTCCCATCACGTTCTTCATCGAACATTTAGTCCATCGTCCACGATGGCACTACATAATAGCGTCTTGCTCACAACCTTCGCACACACACTATCGGCGTTTTGGTGCAAGCCATCCACCACATCTTTGTAAGCAAATCTATTAGCATAATTTGTTAGTTTTACAGCACGCCTCACAGCACTTTTGCAGTATGCACTTACCTGTATTTCACACCACATTGTATTACGTTCGGCATATATATGCCTATACTTGCACCCACCAGCTCCGTGATTACAGAGCAATACACATCGTGGTGGTATTGGTAAAGAGCCACTGCATGGGTCACGTTTTGTTCCATTTTTAAATTCCACACTCACATTCACTTTATACTTTGTCCATTAGTCACGATAATACACATGTAGCTCATGAACCTTGCACTTGTCCTGTGGACGTTTACTTTCCTCTTTATTGAACTCATTGTTAGTAGACATTCACGAACACGGCTCAGTGCTCGCTGCATGCTATACCTTCTATTACACCTGGGAGAAGGTGGAGAACCGCCATTTTTCAACTGGTTTCTCAAATTACTTAGCATTATTATTTGTAGAAATTTTCCCCTGACGAAGGGCATAAAGTGCCCAAAATGCATTGGGTGACGTCGAACCTTCTCAATAATGCTGTAAAGTTGATATAAACAGATCTGCGATATGATGATTATAATATTGATTCATTGAATACAATTTCGTCATATGAAGATTGGAGTCAACATTTTTGTATAAACTCTTCTTATAATTTTACTATATTGCCTCCTGCGATCTTTCGCTGTGCTCAGGGGGACGCTTCCTAAACCAGGCAACGCTACCTTCCATTACAGGACTCCCAACCTCCCCAGAAAAGGGGAGACTGAATCAGAAACCTATATTTTTGTACTTCTTTTGTCGGGGCAGGGGCATGGTTGGGGGATTTGGGTGGGAGGCTGCCTTCTCAGAAATGACCAGCACATAGCCCCACCCCTTCATTTGCCCCTTGATGGCTACTCAGATGGTGGTGGGCTCAGGACCCCGTCCCCTCGAAGATCCCACTTCATTTCCCAAACATTTATAGTTTTTATTTCAGTTTGGCAGTTATATATAAACTATTGTTTCCCAGGGCACTGCCTCCAATGCTGGGTCCGGTGAAAGGGATGCTGGGAGTCATTTCTTGGAGCTTCCTGTTACCTCAAAACCAGTCATTGGTCTTGACTCTTGATGGCGCAGTTCAGGGGGCGGTTTGAGCTGGAGGCATCTTCAGAAGCTAAGTAGGAGATCACATTGGATTGGCCCAGACTTTTTGGGGTGGGGATCTTGGTGCCATTTCTGTTTTACAAGTGCACCATTCACCCTTTGCTGCTGGGTGCATCAATTCAAGCTGTGCTGCTCTAGAACAGATGCAATTTCTAAACATGGCACTAAATACCCCACCACCCTTACCAGTGTAGTGCAGTGATTGCCTCTTTCATCGCTTAGGTGTGTTTTTGAATCCAAATTCTAAATGACTACCCTTCTCCATCCCATGAAAGCACGGAGTGTCTATGACGTAAAACCACAGACATAAATTAACAAATAAACAAGACAGGCAGGGTTATGTGACGTGTTTATCTTCTCTTATGCCCTGAATATTTATTCATTTCAATACATGTCATAAATTGTGATCATGGTATGGTGGTGCCTGGCATGTGTTTTAGGTTAATATTTGTCCGGTATTCCCAGCTTTTTGACATCTTCCTTTATGGCCTTGGCAAGCTAAATGATTATCTGGCCATTCACTTTGATTTACTTATTTTATTAGGGGGATTTACAAAGTGCAAACCTAGCTCGGAAGGGCATCAGAGCGCTATAAAAGTATTTGTATAGCGCATTGATAGAAACACTGCCTCTCTACACATCAACAGCATACACAACCAACATTTGAGGATAAAGAGACATGCTGGAATGTTTACAGTGTACAAGAACACGGACATGGTTACTCCGTCACATATTTGAAAAGATATCCCGTCTGCCTAATTACAAGTCCATTTAATCCTATAAAACTTGTATTACGGTGGACGGGAAATACGTCACGTATGTTGTGATGGAGTATCCCATCCGCCAAACTTGTAACCAGGCCCTTGGTGTTTACAACACACAGGGTGGTCAGAAACAGAGCAACACGTGGGTTTGGGCAGGGGCGAGATGCAGGCAAGGACGGCTGAAAGAATTGGAAGAGGTGGTTTTTGAGACCTTCCTGACTTGCACCACAGAAGAGCAGGTCTGAGGTGCAAAGGAAGGTCATTCAGAGTCTTGCTTCACGTGCACAGAAAGCCTGGATGGGCTTAGTTTGAAAAAGTTGTGATTTGAGTAGGTACAGAACGCAAAACGCTATGAAGTGAGTTCAAATTAGAGCCAATACAAAAGGTAAAAGGTGTAGAAGCCTTGTTCTATAGTTAGAGAAAGTCTGGAGCATGCACAGGTCTAATGAGTGATGCAATATGTTTGTGTGTACACAACTCCAAACACTATGGCATGGTTCAACTTACTCAACTTTAAAAGGCGCCAAGTGCACAGTAAGGGACTGGGTTCAGATTCCAGAAGCTGGAGAGAAAGGTGCCTAATGAATGTTTTGTAAGCAGCACCTTGCCTGTGTGGCCTTTGTGCTTATTGTAGCTCAAAGAGAGTGATTTGAAGCAGAACTTTTGAAACTAGTCATGAGTGCAGGCAATTCATCAAACAAAGGCACGGAAATCAATACCACCCACTATAATGATTTTCCAGCTTCTGTGCAATAAGAGCAGGAAATCCTTTTTGTGGTAGCATGCTTTATTTGAGATTGCTGCTGTCTGCATTCACAGACTATTGAGTATGCCCCTGGAAAGCATAGGTCGTTTTTTGGTTTTGCAGGTAAAACACAGCTTTCTGTGTGTGTTAGGGTGTGGGTGTGACACAAGGCCCATGAAAATAGGCTCTGACGCGGCACAGTATATTTGCTATTGGTATTGACCACCCTAAATGGTACTGGTATTTCCATGTGTTCCCGAGCTCGATGTTCTATCAGGACTCAAGCTGCATCTCATTGATGAGGTCCAACAGAGCCAAAAAATGCCTTGGATTGGTTGTGGGTCGGCCCAAAAGGGACATGGCTGGGTAGTTTGGATTAAACTATGGGCCTTATTATGACTTATGACTTTGGTGGTCTTGGAGCAGGGCCGCCATGCTGCCGCCCTACTTCAAGACCGCTAAAGCCATGAGAAACCGCCAACCAGATTATGACTTTTTTTGTTTACGGCAGGTGGTTCTTTAGTGGTACCACTGCAGTGCCTATGAAAAAGCCACTGCAATGGGAGCTTCAAGGGCAGTTCCTGCAGGGCATAGACTGTCAAATCCATGCCCTACAGGAACTGGGGGTGCATGCATACAGGGGGGCACACCATGTGTCCCCCTGCATGCATCTCCAGGCGCTCTCCTGTAGGGCCCTCTTCGTTTCCTCACTGGCACACTTTTCGTGGCGGGCTCACCGCCATGTAAACTGCTGCGGTGAGGGAACTCCTAATATGCTTGGCAGTGCAGCATTGGCACGGCCCTCATATTAGGGGCATTAGACTGCTGCAAGTCCGCCAGGGATCGCTGATGCATGATAGCAGCAGAGGTCGCTTGGCTGTCCAACCGCCCTACTTGAAATAGGGTGGTCAGACCACTGGTGCAGCGGTAGCCACACCGCCACCGTGGGTTTGGCGGTCCGTCGGACTCATAATAAGGCCTGTTTGCTTTTCTGGTAAGAAACCAAGATTGAGTTGCATATGGTTGGTCCCTCACCCCAAGAGCACAGAAATCAGAAAAAAACTATAGATTGGAATGCACCTAGAGTAATTACCAGTGGTTGAGATAGATTCATTCCTTCATTCACTTTCTTGCAGTCAAAGTTAGTGCCATACACATCTGTTCTTCTGACGTAAAGGCAACAAAACAGTTGCAACCTCAGTCGCTCAAGATCCACTGTCCACATACTCTAGAACAAATTAATACATATACAATGGACAAGACAAGTAAATCCACTGTCACAGTTTTCCTCTACTGGAAGTAATATCCCAGGACATACATGGGGGCACTAAATTGCAGCCTTGAAAACTTTCCTCCGAACAGACAACACCTCTTTACCAGTAGCACGCCTCAAACTGGGTTTAAATGTTTGCACAAATAAACTGCATGAAAACAGAAATGTTTAAAGGTACTGCATTCATTCCTAACAGCTTAGTATAAATTGTGATATCCAGTCTCAAATTCAACCCCACTGTAAAAATAAGTTAATAATATCTACGAAATCTGATTGTATTTCTGATATAAGGGAGAATTCCCTTCACTGAATATCTTACTCAAATAGAAGAATCCATTAACGATATCAGGGTGAATTATTTATATAGGATGGCTTATTGTAAAGGATGGAATAAATAGAGGCCTGCAAACCCAGTATATACATGTATTGCTAAATATGTTTTTTATAATTCTTTTTATTTCCAAAAATCAACTCGTTGGTCATTACACATATATAATCACATTTCTTACATTGTTGCAGTCACAGATTCTAAATACGTTTTTTAAAGATCAGAATTAATTGACGAGAGTAGAGTAAATTCCATCATTTGAATGGGTTATTCAGTACTAAAAATATATTACCAATTGAGTGAGATAACTATTTTAAGGGCATTGTTGGGGGGCACAAAAACAGTGGGTCGGGAATGGAGTACTTGGAATTGAGTGGAAAATAAGAAAACGGACTGCAACAATAGAGATTTCCTAACCATGCATGTTTGTCATTTATGGGTAATTTCACCTTGTTTTGTTTTGAATAGTCCTCTGTTAAAAGTTCAGGGGGAAGTGACTGAAGCTCAGTGAAGATGGTGGTCCATGTAGAGAGGATCTGTTTAATGCAAGAAACCAAAACGAATCATTTTGCGATGTAGGACAATCAGTTTCACTGTTTTACTCTTCAGGGCTGGTATTCACAAAATTACTAGGTGGCACACATTCAGAATCAAGGGCCTGGAAAAACGCAGCCTGGAAGCGCTTCCGTGTCAAAATGATATTTTGCATGGGCTTTCGAATGTATTTGCAATGATGCTGGGTCCCTCTTAACCGTTCCTCCCTTTTCACCCTGCTATTCCCTCCTATTCTTCATCCTTTTCTCCGCTAGCGTGCCATTCGAGGACCTTGTGATTGTCTCATACTGAAGAACCGGTTCAGTTTGGTGCTTTTCAAGTGTCCTTCTTGGGCAAGCTCTAGCTTTGTGTACAGCGGTGCTTCTCACAGCAGGCAATACTGGGGCTGGCTCCAGTCAGGAATACTTGCAATGTGAACCCAATTAAGTGAGATCTCTGCACTTGGCTGTCATTAATCTTTCTGAAGCAGCAATTAGGGACCGACAAAGGGCAGACCTGCCGCGGAAACTTCCTTACCTTGAGAAGAAGCTACAGTACCCTTTCACCTCTACCATCTACCAAATAGCAGAGCTAAGGAAGAACTAACGAGCACCCCTATGCTAGCGAGGTTCATGGAATTTCTAAAAGTAGCCCTGTCTACATCCCGCTCAATCCATTGCCTGAGTTTCCATCCCCCAGCCACAGGAATGCAGTAAATATAACTCCACTGGCTGAGAAACTATCCTCACTCTGATTTGGTACGTGCCACAACCAGCGGAATCCAAAATGGATTCCACTTTTCTTCAGTAGTCAATACTGTGAGCCAGACTTTAAAGGTCAGAAGGCATCTCCTCCTGCACTTACTAAATCGGGTTTTCAATTGTTGAGTTGTTTTCCTTGTATGCTCTCTCACATTGCTATGATCATGAGGCTACTGCTGCCTTTCAGCACAGCCTAAACCTTTTGATATATACTAATATGTGCATCCAGACATTCCTTTATGCTTCCTGCCCTTGATCTAATTAGCTGTTATTGCTATGGCGATGGTCTAGTCGAAGTCTTTCAGGGGTTCGTATTTACCTAATTCTAGTGCTTATCAAAAGTACCTAACATAGCACTATCTCCCATGCAATTAATGTTTCTTTCAGCAATTTCCATTCTAAGGCAGAATGCAATTTACAAAAAGCTTCTCTG
This sequence comes from Triturus cristatus, assembly GCF_964204655.1. NCBI lineage: Eukaryota > Metazoa > Chordata > Amphibia > Caudata > Salamandridae > Triturus > Triturus cristatus. The sequence continues at coordinate 122,149,826 of NC_140586.1, read as the reverse complement.
TATTCCCATGAAAATTGACCTTGACTTAAAACTTCAAGTAGTCTCTCCTTTTTCTTTTCAAACAACCTCTCCATAATTTCCATCCTCTTGATGTCCCCTCTCGATAAGCACATCATCCTCTAAAGATTGTAGATGATAGCCTTAATTCCCATTACCATATTTCTGCAAATTGCCAACACCTCATCTCAAAGATCATAACCTCTCCTTTAAAAGTAATACCCCTGCACTCTAATAATGCCTACTCTCTTGTAGCTCATCTATTAAAACTGACAACCATTTGCATGAGTTCACACATTCTCTCCTACTACAGATCAAACCTCCCTCCTATTAATTTAATCTGCTACACAGAAACTTGAATGAATGCATGGAATATGCAAGGCTACTCCCAATCACCAACACAAACCACTGAAAAAAATCCTACCTGGAGTTCTGGAGCAGGTCCTAAAGCACTTAAATACCTCATCAGGGATAGCAAGCACTATACAAATGCATTTACAATACAATAAAATATATGACCCCCTGCCAACACTAATACTGATACGATAACATTTAGTGCCGATTATGAGTTTTGTCGGAGTGGGAGCGAGCATTACGCCACTGCCGCGCCCCCTCAACGCCCAGACGTGCTGCCGCCTGTCCACCAGATTACGACTTTAAATTGGTCTGGCAGGCAGGCTGTGTTGGAGTGCCTCTTTTGAAGGCGGATGAGCCTTTGAAAAACGCACTGCAATGGGACTGCACAACAAGGCTTCTGCATAGCATGGACTCGAAAGTCCATGCTGTGTAGGAACTGGTTTGCATGGACACAGTGGGGCACATGTTATTCCCCCCAATGTGCATCTATATGCGGTGGAGGCACAGGGGGCCCTGTAGGGGTTTCCTCTATGCCACGGTGTACATGGTTGAGGAACCTCCATGACACCGCCAGCGTTGAGGAAATTAGTAATATGCTTGGCAAGACAGCAGCGGTCTCTCCAAGCATAATGTGGACTCTGACCTCCGTCACACTGCTGGGAATAATAATAATAATAATCCACATTTGTAAAGCGCGAACAATCACCCGTAAGGGTCTCTAGGCGCTGGGGGCCGTCGGGAAGATTAAGCAAGCTATTGCCCAGAGTCACATGGTGCTGGGCTAATCTGCCGCCGGAGGTGGGGATTGAACCGTGATCCCCAGATTCCGGAGTCAGTCACCCAGACCGCGGCACCACACCTCTTCCACATCGGTTCCCTGGTGGAGTTGGCAGTCCTTGGCAGTCCCAGGGCAGTCCAACCACCCAACTCATAATGGGACGGTCGGACCGCTGGTGCAGCGGTGGCTGTACCACCAACACCATGCCTCCGCGTGTCTGGCAGTTCTTGGACCGCCAGACTCATGTCCAGCCGTTAGCGGTCAGACATTGTGGTTCATAAAGACTGCATAATAATTTCCTTACACTGTTTGACACTCTCATGCTCACAAAAGATGAAACTGCTATGGGTCATGTCCCTCACCCTGTGCTGTACCAGGCCGCAGCCTTAAACCATCCACTGCACACACTTGAAATAACTGAAGATATCTGCCAAATGCCGCTGGCCAACGAAGAACTTTATTAGTCCACCACTTCAGGTCCAACAAGCTACATTCTATGAGTGCTTCTTGACATCTCACAATGACAGCCAGATATGGCGTGATGTTATCAAACTCCACCTCAGTAGCTCTCTCCTTTATGTCTTCCTCCAGGCTATGAATCATGGTAGCTAACCCTGAATGAGGGTGAGTCCCCAGGGCACTGATGAAGAGTGTGTCTTTAAAGTTTTAATAAAGTTGCATAGACTTTCAATTGGGTAAACGTTTGTTCATTTCATCACGACGTTTGTGTTCATTTATTTCTTTTTTTAAATCGAAGATGCAGTTTTAAACAAGTGCCACGATATTACAAATCCCAATGCATTTCGGCTAGGTATTAGCCTTCGTCAGGGGTTTTTTCTGAAAAAAACGAGATATATATGCTGTCTTAGTTATAGCTGTGTGGTTATATGGGTGTGTAGGGAATATTGTATCCGGATGGTGGGGAAATCGGGTGTTGTGCCGCTTGTTAGACGTGGTGAAGGGGGTGGGAGAAATTATACCCTGCGTGCCTTAATGAGTGATAGGAAACTTATGCGGTCTCGTAAGTGATGGATGTTTACGCTTCCATGGCTGGTAAGTGACGCATACAGTGAAGGAACTGGTTTGCTAACGTTACTGTGCTCAAGTGCTTTCTCGGTATATGACAAACGTGAGTTAATTAAGGTGGGTAAACCGCAATCCCTTATCGTATCAACACTTACTTGTAAGTTAACGTGGACAGCGTTTAAAGATTTCTGGGCGCGTGCGGTCTGGCGACGTGCTTGTTGCTCCATGGAGTGTAACGGCGTGTAGGTGGGCGTGTGTAATTAAATGTCCTAGTGTGTGTGAAAATCAAAATAGGACTGGTTTCTATGACCATGGAAAGTAAAAAGAGACTATATCTTAGTTTGACTAGTAAGTGATAACAATAATAACAAAAATAAAATGAGGTTTAAATTGAAAAAATTGATACAGAATAATAACAAAGGCAATCAATTTAGAGGTAACACGTAAATTCCATACGATCATTCATCCCGTCTGGTTTCATTGAATTTAATGTACGAATCCAGTAGTTTTCTCGTTGCAGCAGTGTTTTGTGATTATCTTTACCTTCGGATTTGGTGACTACTTCTAGAATGTTAAACTTAAGTTGACTGATGTTATGTCCAGCTTCATGAAAGTGGTGGGCCACTGTAGATTTCAAGTTGTTTGTTCTGATGTTACTTTTGTGTTCATTTATGCGTATTTTGATTTTTCTTTCTGTCTGTCCTACGTAAATCTTGCCACAGGGACATTTGAGAGCATAAATTGTATTGGTGGTATCACATGTTGCTGTTACCTTTAGTTTGATGGTGTGTCCTTTCATTGGATGTGTGATATATGGTCCAGGTGTGATGTTGTTGCAGTTGTTACAGTTTCTGCACGCAATGGTTCCTTTGTATCTGGTTTGTGGATCTTGGTTGATAGGATTTTTTATGATCTCTCCCAGGTTTTTGCTTCTGGTGTATGCAAATATCGGTTCATTTTCAAAGATTTTGTTAAAATCCGGTTCTAGGCGCAATATTGACCAATGTTTCTTGATGGTGTTTTTGAAACGTTTGCTCATTGTGGAGTATTTGGATACCACGGTCATGCGATTGAGTGGGGTTCTTTCTTTTGATAGTAATGCTGTTGTCCTACTAATAGTGTCGCTTCTAGCTTCTGCTTGGCGAAGGATGTTGTCT